>NC_092354.1:61232825-61556286 GCF_963676685.1 Mytilus edulis | reverse complement strand
ACATGTAAAAAAAACCCTCCCCCTTTTTTACAAAATACTAATAACTCAAAAATGAAATTTTGAATCATCACTAAAAAATATACAGATATTGAGATTAATATAACAAAGACATGTGTAAAGTTTTAAGCAATAATCATAAATCGTTTTTGAGATATGGCGCGACATGTAAAAAAACCCTACCCCTTTTTTACAAAATACTCAATAACTCAAAAATGAAATTTTGAATCATCACCAAAAAGTATACAGATATTGAGATTAATATAACTAAGAAGTGTTTAAAGTTTTAAGTCATAATCAAGAATCGTTTTTGAGATACAGTGCGACATGTGAAAAAAACACACCCCTGTTTTAGTTATAAAGTGCCGTAACTCAAAAAGTTTACATCTTATTTTCACCAAAAAGTATACAGATCATTTGACCATCATAAGAAACAACTATATTAAGTTTCATGAAATTTGGATAAGTCGTTCTCAAGTTACGGTGCGACATGTTTACACCGGACAGACGGAAAGACAGACGGACAGACAGACAGACAGACAGATGGATGGACACCGGACATTTGTATACCATAATACGTCCCGTCAAAATTTTGACGGGCGTATAAAAAAACGATTAATATAATTATTTAGTAATCACTAAAACTGTATAAAAACTTACATATTCATCAATATCACAAAATTCCGTGAGAAAATATACAAAAATGGGTTTAAATTAATTTGTCCGTGATTTATTTATCTACTTGCATCGAAAAAAATTTAAAATATAAAACTATGGTTGCTTTAACATAACATGTAAATATATTTTACTGTGGTAAACATCCTGTTATATGAATCGATGAAAATTCGACTAATGCGAACGCAACAAAAACAGCAATTATGATTTCAATACAATTCTAAAGAAATCACTTACATAGTCCTTGTAGGAGGTAATATTAAACATTTACATTGACAGGACATTTAAATAATTTTGAGTTTATAAAATGGTTAATTATTTGATATCCCGGATTGTATATGTATATATTCATTAGACACATGTTAGGTATTGATGAAATTAGATCAATGAAATTTAAAAAAAAACAACAGTTAAATGGACTATGTTTTCATTTGTGATTTTAACATGATATATATATGCCGTGTACAAGTTGCAATTTTTTACAGGTTATAACATGTACTAAAATATTGTACATGTTATAATTTGTACAATGCTAAAATACAAGTTATAACATGTAACAAAAGTACATCGTACATGTTATAACTTATAACTCTTCTAAATCCTCGGATTTCAAATGCATGGCTTTGAGTGAAAAAAAGTTGGAGCAAAGCCAAAAAAATATCTGTCAATCGTCTATAAAACAGGCATAAGACGATGAAATAATTGAACTTAAAGAACAAATATTAGACCTCCAGTGCCGTAGTATGAAGAATAACCCTATTTTCACAGGCCTTTGTCATTTGAAAATTGTGAAAACAAACTCTGAGGATTCTTACGTCAAGAATTAGAAGTAAATCACTTCATTGAGTTTGGAAACGTCCATCGCTTTAGTAAGCCTGGTCTGAATGGTGCTCGCCCTTTTGTCACTCGATTCATTTACCACAGCGACCTTCAGTTAGTGCTTAATAACGCCAACAAGCTGTACATTGTCCATTGTCTATTAGTGTGTATGCAACAAATGTAGACGGATGTAAGGTACCTGATTATATAGAAAAAAGTGTAGAAAGGATTAGAAAGTGGGACAGTGATAAATTGTTAGAATTCCAGCAAAATATAAACCAAGGTAAAATAAAAGATATTTTGTATAACTTGAAAAACCCAAGGCTTGATGTAAATGTGAATATACATATGTGAAATTTTTATAGAAAGTGCAAAAGCTACATTTGGCATTTCTCATATATAGTGAAAACGGGAAAAACACGTCAGAAATCGTTTATGAATAAACCCCGGTTTAACCGAGAATGTAAATTTGCGAGACAAAATTATCGTAAATTCAGACGAAAAATTAAAAAAAAAATCGAACTACAGTCGATCCAATTTGGCTGGATCAGATAACATATATACAAGAAAACTCTACACAAAAATCATAGATTATACCGCCAAAATCTTTAAAAAAAAATTGAAAGAATTGAGAACCAAAAATTATAGAGACTATTATATTGGAAAGTACTTAACCAGGGAAAGCGTAAAAACCAACCGGATATCCCAATAGAGAAATTATTTGATTTCTTTAAGGATCTAATAGTACGGTGACCGAGTAAGGAAAAGTCGCTTATTTAAGGAGTTTAATTGTCATTCGGACTATACGGCTATAAATCACAGTATTGGTAGTTCAAAGGTTAAACTTAACATTTTGACTTGTCGTCAAAAAATCGTACGGTGCAATTTTCGTAAAATGGGCTTTGAAGTACGTTAATTAACTTGAACGAAAAATCGACTAAGAAAAGTTTTGAGGTCAACTTTGTAAAATAACATCCGTGATATGATTTCTGTTATTATATACATTGTTGTTACACCTTATTCATATTATTTTAACGATTTCAAAGAAAGTTTAGCAAAATTAATTCGTTATTAAAGAGTTTTTGTAAAAGTTTAACACTACGAATACTTTGCATTTAATAGAGTACGTTCCAATTTAATTTCATGAATTTTTTTAACGCAAAATGTAAAATAATTAACATTTATATGTTATTCCATACATTTGTACCTTTATTAATCAATAATATCAAATTCATTTGTCTCAGACGCACTATTTCAGCAATTCAAGCCAGACAAAATTCATAACGCTCAAATGACGGAGCTATTCGAAGCTCATATACAGCCTCTTATAGATACATATACGCTATTGGGATGTGATGTATTACTTACATTTACATACTGGGATATGTTCCCTGAAGCAGTAGACATTTAGCAGTCAAATGTTAGAGCAGAACGAGAGGGAAATTGGTCTCTTCTTTGAGATCGTCATCTCAAATGTAAAATTATATTTTTGTAACCAACCGTACTCCACGAAGGTGGATGCCATTTTACATACTCGATATGCTTCAATTTTCTGTGAACATTTGATCACCTTTTATAGATGGCTACTTTGTTTTTTAGACAGATTCCTGGACATTTTAAAAGTACTATGACATGGCAACAGAAAAGACCGTTATAAAGCCTCAAGAGGATTAGGTGGCACTGTAGGCATAACAATTCAAAAGTCTGGGCTTGTTAGATGGGCCTTTACTAGACATTTCATAGAATCCATTAGTCATGTAATACTGAAAAGGGATTGAAATGCTGAAAATTATGCAAATTCACAGTAAGAAACAAAGCCAACAGCAATGAACAGAGATGAAGAACATGTTATTGCCATTGTGAACCATCTAAATGATCCATGACTGATCCCTTTGGTGTGGAATCATACCCTCAATGTCTTATCAATATCTCTTCTCAAATGCATGCTCAAGACATATTCGAGGTTCTTTGCTCACAAGGAGGAAGGCTTGAAAATGTCTAAACATTTTATCATTAGTGCTCTTTCTTAAGATCACAAGGAGTTTTTATAGTCCAATATCAAAGTCAAACACAAACCTGAAAAATAAATCGGGGGAAATACTTTCAGATCGCATAAATCCATAACTTTTAATTAGACGTGCACTAATTTCGGCAAAATGTAGAGATGATGTTAGAACATGTGTTGTCGCACCCATTCCATTATCCCCTTTTCAAAATGACGGCACCATGAGAAAATCATGCAAGTCGGATTTTGTGAATCAATTCGAATCTTAAGTCTCTTGTGCACTTATCCTACCTTCCTTTATATCATCGCTCACAACTTACATAAGAGATGGTATGGCATTGGTTCAATTTATTAATGCTAAGAAAGGTAAAACATGCGGCGACCTTGCAGCTTACTATTAAAAAAATATGTCCCAATGAATTTCTATGGCGCACATAGTAGCACATGTTTTTGACCGCTACGACACGAACAACTCTATAAAGTCTGCCGAAAGGGAACGCCGCACAAAGACTACAGCTTCCATCAAAGTGTATCAGATTATAGAGCGGAGAAGTATTCCTGACTGGAAAACCTTGACAAATCCGATAAGATTCCACCTGATGTGAGCTTTACATAGTCAGAACGTTTGAAACTTAGTTATTTATACCAACACTGTTCATGGCTGTCGTAACTTGTTCGGCATTTAAGAGAAGGCCTATACCCAATGCCTTAAACTTTGACACGGAGTTAAGGGAAATGTGAAAGAGTGGAAGAACAATCATACAGACCTCTTATACAATTGTAATTGTTTTGTGTGTTCGCTACTATAAAAATAGGACACATACAAGCGAGTTGTGGTTGCAGATGTAGAACATTAGCAGTGTAAATGATGGGCGGAGATTTTCATCCATTCAATAACTATGTGTCTGTCTTTCGCCAACAATTTGTAAACTATTGCCTGCTGCACATGTACTTACCGGATGCGACGCAACATCGTCTCTGTTTGGAGTAGGTATACAAACTGTCTACAATACTTCGAAGGACACGCACGACTATTTCAGTTGTGTTTAGAGTTTCGGTAATATTGACAATGATAAAGCCCTTGTTTTGGCATGAAAGATAATTTCAAAGGTTTATGATCAGAGCTATCTCTTTAAAACCACTACATCATAATAATTATTCAAGTTTACCACAAGTAAGACGTAAGTTTAGTCAGGTTACCTTCCTGCGAGACGGCACTGAAACAGTATGTTTTACGTACTTCGTTTGGTTTCAAACTAAAAATTTGAAACGCATTACACATTGCTAAACCCCTATCCGGTCACCTTTAGAATACGGTTGGCGAGAGTAAAATGATTCATTACACCCCGTGTATTTTAAAAGACATATTTCAGCAGAGTTCTTGCAGGATCTTATGTCTTCATTGAAGGAAAATCTGCATGTGAAAGAGTCATGTGCTTGTTCACTACAAAACCTTACATGTCCGGGGCTTTGGTCCTGTAAAGGGTCAGAATTATGTAGAAATTTCAAATCATGTTCCTTGACAATTAACCAGAAGATATAATTCTGTTGTGTGGATCTCTTTGATTGGAATGTTGAATTGTAACTATTTTCGAGTAATTGAGTGCTTTTTAGTTTTAATGAATTTCATGAATGGTCTTATGCAAAATATGCCTTCATGACAGAAGGATGCAGGTAAAAATAATATTCATCATTTATTGATGAGGTTGAATGTTAGCCGGCAAGGTAACTACAGTAATTTTAACAGAATATGTGTTGATCTTGTGTAATAGAACTAATATTTGAAAAAACGCCAATTTCCAGAATAAATCGATTTCTTTTTCATTTTTTTTTATACATTTTCGAGATGATTCATTGAAAATTGATATAAGAAAATGTATGTATCTAGAATTTAACCTAAATTCTTGTATATTTCTTCAAATTTTGAAAGTATAGAAGAAGAAGAAATAAAAACAGAATTTGATCTTTGACCTCATTTTATGCAAAACTGTTACCACATTTCTTTTTGACGACATCGATATTTTAATAGTACTCATTTTTCCGAATCCAATGATATATAATATAGCCATATAGTATGTTTGACGATTAAATCTAAAAAATATTGGGTCTGGTCACCGTACTATAAATGCTTCTCCGACGGATGATAATGGAGCTGATTTACCACCTCTCGATGAAGACCAGGTTAATCATCTTAATTATGATTTGAATCTGTATATAGAAAAAGGAGAAATTTTGTAATGTATTAAAAATTTGAAAAACGATAAGTCTGGTGGTGAAGATGCTGTTATAAATGAATACATTAAAGCAACTTCAAACCAGCTTATCGATATTTATGAAACATTATTTAATTTGATATTTGATACCGGATTTGTATTAGAGAGTTGGTAAGTTGGTTATATTATACCAATATTCAAAAATAAAGGAGACCGAAATAATCCTAAAAATTTTCGGCCAATTACCATTGTCAGTTGTTTGGGTAAACTGTTTACGGTCGTTCTTGCCGCGCGTTTGAACAAATATTCTGACGATTTCCTAATTTTACACGAAACACAATGTGGCTTTAGGCAAGGCTATAGCACTATGGATAATTTATTTATATTAAATTCTTTGTTTGAACTTCTGAAGAAAAGAAAGAAAAAACTTTATTGTGCATTTATAGACTTTTCAAAGGCTTTTGACAAAATTTGGAGGGATGGGCTTTGGCATAAACTACTGTTAAACAATGTAAATGAGAAAATGCTAAATGTGATTCAAAGTATCTACAAAAAAAATAAATCAAATAACATTTTTATTAACAGCAAGTCTGATTATTTTCCGTGAAACAATGGGAAAATGCAAGGGGAAAATGTGTCCCCTTTTTTGTTTGCAGTTTTTTCAAATGACATGAAATTTTTTTTAAAACAAAAAAATGTAAGGGCCTTTTCACAGTTACAGAAGAATTAGAACATGAACTTGATGTATTTCTCAGCATCATTTTATTATTATATGCAGAAGATACTGTTTTGATGTCTGAAACACCACAAGATCTTCAAATACAGTTAAATTTTTTTAATGAATACTGTAACTACTTGAAATTAAAAGTAAATGTATCCAAAACCAAAATATTATGTTTTTCACATGGAAGATTACCGGACAATTTAAAGAACATTTTACTATTAACAATTAATGCAATAACCACAAAAAACCTATTTCTCGTATCAAACATAAACTAAAAGAACTAGCCAAGAAATTTGTTTTTGTCCCGGCCGATAAAGCTGCTAATAATATTATTATTGTTTGACGTAAATTTTACATTGAGGTTCTGAAAAAAGAAATCAACAATTCACCAACATTCCAACTGACTCCATTTTCAGAAAACGACATCTGTAACAAACATAAACTTTTAGCTACCGCTTTACAAGCAGAGCCAAATACAATGAAAGTCCCAACTATGTACTGGCTTCCGAAGCTACACAAAACACCTTACAAATATAGATTTATTTCGTCTTCAAGCCATTGTTCCACTACTAAATTGTCTATTCTTCTTACCAGCACACTTGGTACAATTAAAAACCTGATAATAAATTGTTCAAATAAGGCCTTCGAAAATAGTGGAATTAATTACTTTTGGAGTGTCAAGAACTCGTTGGAAGTACTTGATAAATTGCATGCTTATATTGGTGATTTTAAATCTGTTCAAAGTTTTGAGTTTTTTCTACCCTGTATACCACATTGCCTCACATTCTCATTAAGAAAAAATGCACACACCTAATTAAATGGCGTTTAAAAAGTCAGAATATGAATATATATGTTCAAACTCTTTTAGGTCATTTTTTAGTAGCAATAAACAATAAACTATGTCAATTGGACATGCTTTGATACTATATATGCCCTTGAATTTTTACTAGATAACATTTTTGTTCGCTTTGGGGATTCCGTATATCGTCAGATTATCGGAATTCCAATGGGGACTAACTGTGCACCACTTATTGCGGACCTGTTTTTGTATTACTATGAGTTACAATTTATGACAAAAATAAGCAAAGACCCATCGAAACAACATCTTATAAACAAATTTAATAATACTTTTAGGTATTTGGATGATATTTTGGCTCTCAATAATGACGACTTCAGTATGTATATTAAAGAAATTTATCTTGTTGAACTTACTTTAAATAAAGCTAGTACTAACAATGACCACTGCCCTTTCCTCGATCTTGATATCTATATCACTAACGGAAAGCTGAATACTAAAATCTATGATAAAAGAGATGATTTTTCATTTCCTATCGTTAATTATCCATTTTTTGATGGTGACGTTCCCTTGTCACCATCTTACGGTGTTTATATATCTCAAGTTGTACGATTCGCTTGTGTATGTAACAATGTTTTAGATTTTAACGAGAGAAATTTATGTATTACTGAAAAATTATTACACCAGGGTTTTCGATATCACAAACTAGTCAAAACATTTACTAAATTTTATCATCGGTATAAGGACATCATTCGTAAATATAGCTCAACATGCAGACTTCTTATACGTTCAGGTATTTCACATCCAATTTTTTATGGAAATATTCTTTATAAAGCACAAAGGTGTCAGTATTCACCTCAAAATTAACAAAACCTTTGAATAGACTTATTAAGAAGGGATATAGTTACGAGACTGTTGTCAGGTCATTAAAGATTGCATATTTTGGCGTTAATATTGATTCACTTATAGGATAGGGTCTTGCATCGGAACTAAACACATTTATTCAAAAACCAGTTGTTGGCATGACACGGGTTATGTTCTTCTCATATATGTTATGATGGCATGATACTAAACCCCTAACGGGAAGGGTTGTGCCTGATGTTCATATGATGAAATCATAATATTTCAGTCAGTTTAATTGAAGTCTGGAGCTGGCATGTCAGTTAACTGCTAGTAGTCTGTTGTTATTTATGTATTATTGTCATTTTGTTTATTTTCTTTGGTTACATCTTCTGACATCAGACTCGGACTTCTCTTGAACTGAATTTTAATGTGCGTATTGTTATGCGTTTACTTTTCTACATTGGCTAGAGGTATAGGGGAGGGTTGAGATCTCACAAACATGTTTAACCCCGCCGCATTTTTGCGCCTGTCCCAAGTCAGGAGCCTCTGGCCTTTGTTAGTCTTGTATTATTTTAATTTTAGTTTCTTGTGTACAATTTGGAAATTAGTATGGCGTTCATTATCACTGAACTAGTATATATTTGTTTAGGGGCCAGTTGAAGGACGCCTCTGGGTGCGGGAATTTCTCGCTACATTGAAGACCTGTTGGTGACCTTCTGCTGTTGTTTTTTTCTATCGTCGGGTTGTTGTCTCTTTGGCACATTCCCCATTTCCATTCTCAATTTTATGGAACGAGACTATTCAAAACTGTTCCAAAGCCTTCAAGTTGAATTATCGTATTTTTAAGAATTTATTGTGTTTTGAAGAATATTTTAATATTTTAGACGAAAAAGATTTTTTGACATTATGTACATTTAGAATATGTAACCATAAACTGCTAGTCGAACTTGGAAGATGGTACAATATAGAAAGGGAAAAAAGAAAGTGTAATTTATGTAAGCAAGATATTGGAGATGAATTTCATTGCATTATTATGGTATTAATAAATGGGTGTTTTTATAATGTCCCTTTTATATGTTCAAGGTCTGTAATAATGGTCGAGGAAGTCTGTAATGGCCCGAGGCAACGTCGAGGGCTATTACAGACATCCGAGGCCATTATTACTGATCGAGGACATATAACAGGGCCATTATAAAAACACCCATTTCTTAATACATTTATTAACCAACTGAACAAAAGTGTATGTGTTGCTGCTAACTTGATGTACTGTCTTACTCTTTTAATGACAGTTTAGTTTGAACAAAATAATTTGTACTTCACCATTATAAAGCTTTAAATATACCAAATATCCAAGATATTAAGTTGAAAGAGATATG
Organism: Mytilus edulis; assembly: GCF_963676685.1. Taxonomy (NCBI): domain Eukaryota; kingdom Metazoa; phylum Mollusca; class Bivalvia; order Mytilida; family Mytilidae; genus Mytilus; species Mytilus edulis. The sequence continues at coordinate 61,546,838 of NC_092354.1, read as the reverse complement.
TGTTAAAAAAACAGGATGAACAGTGATCCCTTTATATGGTTCTTTAATGTTGGTTGCTGGTTACTAAAATAAATAAAATACAAAAAGGTATTATACTCTTTACAACTTAGTTTTATTAACTTTATCAAAAACCCAAACAGGGCTTAATACAGACAAACTGGTCATTAATACAGGGCCATTACAGAAAAACAGGGCCATTACAGAAAAAACAGGGCCATTACGGAAAAAACAGGGCCATTACAGAAAAACACAGGGCCATTACATAAAATATGTATTTTTTAATAAACAGACACTCTTGGCAATAATGCACTTAGTTGGTTAATAATAATTGTTCACATTTTAGAGAAGAGAGAAATAAATTTATAAATCGAAATTTTAGTATAAGGCCAAATATTATATTATTTACTGAAATTATGTCGTCGACAAATAGGACAGATCTCATTAATTTATGTAAGTGTATACGAATTATAAGCAAGCGAGTGTGTCCTCCTGAATAAGTTATTTTTTTCTTTGTTGTTGTTGTATATATATTGTATATTTATGTTTATGTAGTTAATATATTGTATTATACATGCATGTCTTCTCTGTACCTATGTATTTGATGATGAGAATAAAAGATATATAAAGCTCACACATAAAAGTGTTCCTGATAAAGGTACATCCGGAAAAGCGCTTCGGACGCAAGAAATCATTAAACGTGTTGTTTTCTATTTTTTTCACATCAATGGCACTGGGGTAAAGCTGATGACCGTACCTGCATTCGTGAACGGTCATCCCAAGATGTCGGATGAAAAATTAGGTCAGTATCTGTATTGTCTGTTACAGTGTTTCTATATTATTGTCTTTAAAAAGTATACATTGATACGATGTAAATTTATAAAAGATTCACACAGAAATCACAAATTACTACCGAAAAATGTTCAGGAAACGCGAAATTCAATTTGAAAAAATCGCTAAGATGTCCGTAAATCATTATCAAGATATTTTCAAGATGACCGTAACATAAAACAAGGATGACCGTGATTGGTAAACAGATGACCGTAACTTGTAAAAGATGACCGTATAATTTGTAAAGAATGACTGTAATTTATAAAGGATGATCGTAACTTTTAAATGATGACCCTCAATTCTAAGAATATCCGTATTTGTATTCATTGCTTTTTGTTGTCTTTGTCTCAATAGGGGCTTAGCGGATATAAACATGTTTCATCAATTTATTTATAACTATTTGCCGTACTTTGAGTTCATGACAATGATAGTAAATTGCAAATTTCTCGTAAACAATGAAATATCTTTTGATAACGACTTTAAAATTTTAATACAAATTGACAGAGATACGACGAAAAGATGAAGAAACAAGAATGTGTCCCTTTGAGGTGTCTCTAGTACATGCCTCATCTACACTATAATTTTCTATGTTCAGTGGACCGTTAAAATGGGTAAAAAACTGTAATTTGGCATTATGATTAGAAAGATCATATCATAGAAAACATGTGTACTAAGTTTCAAGTTGATTGGACTTCAACGTCATCAAAAACCTCCTCGACCAAAAACTTTAACCTGAGGTGGGACAGACGGACGATCGAGCAGACGAACGGACGAACAAACGAACGAACGGACGCACAGACCAGAAAACATAATGCCCATGAATGGAGCATAAAAACACTATTATTTCATATCGGTTGAGAATAAGATTCTCTTATTGGATTAAAAGGGGTCACATGACATTCATTATTCTTCAGTAATAAATTCCATCGGTCATTAACAAAAACAAGCGGACCAGAAAACCGGTCGGAACTTTTACATGATAATGACCGGTGGGGCGTGGTTTTCGTCTGATAATGACCGTTGGGGCGTGGTTTTCGTCTGATAATGACCGTTGGGCCGTGATTTCTCTGTTAATGACCGGTCGGGCGTGGTTTCTCTGTTTAAAGAGATGTACCTTTTATAAAACATGTTCCTGTTTTTATTTTTATATTTAAGTTGTATTGTTTATTATATGTTTTCGTTAATTATAAAATTAAAGATAACTTGATTAAGTATTTATATACTGAAAAATTGCACTAAAATGAATGGCAGTATTACTACGACTGGTCTTCACTCTTTGCTATAGAAATCGTACATCTACTCGATTTCGCTGTAGGTATTTTGAATTTATGAGAATTTTCCAAAACATGGTTTCTCATTGAAATTATATAACATAATAGTTCTTGAAAAACTGGTCATTATCGTGATACATGGACTGCCCGTAGGACAGTGGTATTGACAGCGACAGCGATAATGACCTCGCCTTCGGCTCAGTTATTATCACTATCTTAGTCAATACCACTGTCCTGTGGGCAGTCCATATATCAGGATAATTACCTGTTTTTCAAGAACTATTATATATAGAAAGATTAATTTGCATATAAATGTTTGCAGCAGGTTTGCAGCAAACACGAAGGAGAAAGATAAATTTGCATAAATATTTTTGCAGCTGGTCTGCAGCAAACCCTCATTTGCATATAAATGTTTGCAGCAGGTTTGCAGCAAACACGAAGGAGAAAGATAAATTTGCATAAATACGTTTGCAGCAGGTCTGCAGCAAACACTCATTTGCATGGTAAATTGTTTGCAGCAGACCTGCAGCGTATTTGCAGCAAACACGCCGCAAACATGGGCTCTGTGTTCGCTGCAAGTCTGCAGCAAGTTCGCAGCAGACTTGCAGCAAATGTTTGCAGGAAGCTGATTTTTTCAGTAAGGATATTTCTGCTCTGTAGTCATTATAATATATCTCTTCGTCTGACCAATATTTGTCTAGTCGGTTTTTGAAGGAATTTATGGATGGGGACTTTTTTATTTTATCTGGTAGTTTGTCCAGGTTTTAGCAATTCTAACAGAGAAAGAGTGTTTACGGATATTGGATTGGAATCTTTTATGAACGACTTAATTACTGTTGGTCCTGCTACTTTATCTTTGTTGAGAACCATCTGCCTTTCTTAAAAATGAGCTAACTTCTTTGTCGTAGTATCCATTCATTGTTTTGAAGGTTTCAATCATGTCTCCTTTTATTCTCCTATAGGATAATGTTGGTAGGCCTAGTTTTTTTATGTCTCTCTGGGTAGCTCATGTCTTTGAGACCTGGTAATTGTTTTGTAACCCTTCTTTGGACACCTTCTTTTTTGTCGATATCTTTCTTTTTGTATGGGGACTAGACTGAGCTGGCATAGTCTAGGTGGGTTCTAACCATGGTTTTGTATAATGGCATGAATGTCTCGATTCCCAAGTATTTAAATGTTCGTCTAAGAACTGCGAATATGGAGTTTGCTTTGTTCACTTTTTCACTAATGTGGTTTTCGAAGGTGAGTTCTGAGTCGATAAGGACGCCAATATCTTTTTCCTCAGTCTTTAACTTGTGCTATAGGATGATTTAGTAGACTATAATTTAGTCAGTGCTTTTAGATTTCTTACTTATTTTCATATATTTACATTTTTCCGGGTGAAGTTTTAGTAGCCATTTGTCACTTTAGGATTCCATCTTGTTAAGATCTTCTTGTAAAATTTGTCTGTCATTCTGGGTTTTAATTATTCTAAAGATCTTAGTGTCATCTGCAAATAGGTATGCATCAGAATCTACTTGTTCTGTGAGATCGTTTATATATAGAACAAATAGTGTACTAAACTGATGAGTACTAATAATGTAAAGGAATTGTGTAATTTAGGTAAATTTATTTTTAGATCTTTTAATCTAAGATCCTAAATGTTAAAATAATGTTTGTTTATTACTACCTTCTGCTGTCACATAGTCTGCGTTTATCATATGTAACGTGACGGTACCCAAATTGCACCTATTTTGACAGTTTTTTCACCTACGTTTTTTTATGATCAAGAAAAAAATGTCCATACTGTGTTTATTTTGTAGCCCTATCCTTCTTTATTGTATAGGTACACCAATTTAATTTTGAATCCATATTGAGTCATAAAAAAAATGGGTTTGAATCAACCTCCAAACTATCTATCCATGATTCTGTAATGAGGAGTACCCAAATTGCATTCATGCTTAAATTCACATCGTCAAAAGTCTAATAACCGAGCTTTTGTTTAATTTCTTCAAATATTTTGAACAAGTGGATATTAGTCCATGCTTACTCTTCATATTTTACGACATGGATACTTATAATATATTGTATTTTCTAATTTTAAGAAGATGACGCTTTGATGACGTCGCATGATGACGTTTTCGTACATTTTGCTTTTTTAGTCCATCTGTTGATAAACACTGTGAACGTTTTGTGTATATCTAAATATGTTTACCTATTTTAAAAGACGTGCATAGTATCAAAACATAAAAATACAAAGTGATTAGTCTCTAGGAAATCTTGTAGGATTTTTGTTGCTATTTTTTCTAAATAGGTGCAATTTGGGTACCCTTACGTTATGTATTAATTATCATGTATTATTGATGTTGATATAATTGTATACCAATAGTTTATATAGACTTTGGTAATAAAGATATATAAATGATTACGACATGATTGACATGAATACACGTAATACAAATTACAAAAATAACTGAATGTTTTGCCCGGAATATTTTACGGTTTTGTAACCGGAACCGACTAATCAATTATATTATTGTGAACTGGTTTACCACTGATTGACAATTCAATAAAGAGCTACGTTGAAAATTAATTCATAAAGGAACCAGTACGACCTATATTTTGAACTCAACTCGAGCATCAAGGTCTCTGACATTTGACATGAATTTAGTGAAAAACTCCTCTTTAAGAGTGAATAGAGTTGCTGTTATCAATATCCACAAGCTCATAGCTCCAAACTTTTCGTTTATTGGTCCTAAAAGTGACGGTGGTGCGTTGAAAATCTTCAAAACCACAAAATATCAGTTCTCAAACCGGCAAACGTTTCACACAACCGCGTCTCTTAGAACGAGGGGGAGAGATAAATATACTGCATTAGGACCAGCAACAATCTATATTTATCGACTTGGGATACTTTTCGTCTTCCTTCTAATTATAAACAAAGTTACATCTTACATCTTTGTAACCTCTGATTTTGGTTATTATGACGAGGAAGCACACAACAAGAATGAACTTTCTTCCAAAGAAAAAGTCACTGTGGACTCCAAAAATTTAACCCAGAAATAAATTTGTATTTTATAATAATTTGATGTTGAATATTCTTTGTTTATTTATGTTTTGTTGAATTATGGACTTCATAATGTGCATCGAAATATAGATATGAAACATAAGATTCCAAAAAATACTTGTAGATACATTTCCAGGCCTTAAAAATACATTATTAACACAGATATGCACATGAAATAAAAATCAGTGTACGTGAATTCAGATATAATCCTTGTTCTTCAGAATCTCAGCGATGAGTTTTAGGAATATGTGGCATGTAAGGGGTGCATGTGTAATGTCTACAGTTAGCAAACCTTTTATCATGAAGCAAATATCAAATCTTCATGTATGTACCTTCAAGAACAGCAAAAAGAGACTTCAAAGAAGACTTATACAAAGGAAAAACTACCAAGATTACAGACACACAGAAAGATTTTCAACATACATGTATGGACAATATTTTAATAAAAAGGAGTCTTGGTCCAAAGTTTTAAAAGTGATAACTTGCATTGGTGTTTCTGCATTGGCTCTTGCAAAAAGCAAGCAAGTATTCTCTGTTGGTAAATGTGAAGAAACAGATAAAGTGAAGGACGAAAAGTCTGGAGATTTTAATAATTCAATGGAAATGTTTGAAGCTATAAATAAAGCAAGAGACCTTATTCAGCGAATAAAGGTAAATGACATTTGTATATTTATATACATGTCTTTGTCATTCTTGAGAAAAAAATACTTGAATCTTAAACATAAGAAATATTCAATCAGTTCCAATATCCACTCTTACTGTGTTTTTTTTTTTTGTATTGAACTAGATGTGTCAAAGCGACACAAACAACCATGTCTCCAAAAGTTAAAAAATCTGCAATTTCAATAACACATGTGGACACAAATATGATGGTAGTCTTTGATATTTATTTAGGCCTTCCCAGTATCTTTCTGAATCAGGCAGTAATACAAACCATGCAAACTGATATGGGTAGGTCTGTATGATTTGTCTTCCTTATGTCACAATTTTGTGTCTGTAATTGCTCTTTAATTGTTTAAAAAAAAGATGAATATAGAATTCAATCATTTCAGATAGTTTAATTTGCCTCTCTTACTTTTATTTTTGAGCTATTTGTATATTGGGTTTGCAATATATATGAATAGAAAAAAAACTTTGTGTAAAAGACCAAGCTTTTAATTTTGTTTTCAAGATAAAATTAATATTAATATTTGAATTATCTCCCTTTAATCATTTCCAAAAATGTAATTCACAAGTTTCAAAAGGTTAAATATTAGTTAAAACTCATACATGTCATAGGCAGATCCAAAAGGTGGCACTGACACCCCCTTTCTGCGGTTGATTATATATTTACTAAAACACTGAAGCATGACTGGAGTGCCCTACCAGGTGTTTTAATGATATTTTCGTTGTCCATGAAATTATACCTTTAAAACTATTGAAGAGAATTATATCAAATGAAACCAAACTAGACTCTATTTTACAGCAATGTACGTGATGTAGTCAGAAGAAATTCAAGAAAATAAGAAAATATTACTTTTTTTACATGAAAAAAATCTGTACCATTATAGTCAGCTATCTGTCAAAGGATCAGATATGAAATATGTAAAACAGTCAGTTTAAAATTCACAATCTCCTTGTTTATAACTAATCATAATGGGAGTGGCCAATATTTTTACATGTACAAACCATTTCTTATTCCTTTATATCTTACAGGATGAAACAGGAAGTCCAGGAATTGTTGTTGGTGTCAGTGTGAATGGGAAAGATATTTGGAAAGAAGGTATACAAATATGCTTTTTTTCTTTTCAAGTCATTAGGTTACTGTTTTGCTAGCTACATGTATTAACAATTTTTCATTGATTCTTATTTAAATATTAATGTAATATGAACATTCTACAACATAAACAAAGTAATATTAAAACATCCCAAGAACTTCAGATTTTTCCAATACTGATCTGGATATTTGAGATATTTTGGTACAGTAGCTCAGGGTTCATGTCTTGACAGTTGGTAAAAATAGTTGAATGATGTATTAAATTGAAAATATTTAAATACTAAACATGCTACTTAACTTTATCTTAAACTGTCATGACTATGGATTCATTATTATTTCTAATAACCCAGGCCCACTAGGCCACGATCGCACTACCATCTGTGAAAAAAATGCAAATTTTGATGATTGTAGTACGATGGTGTACATGTTGTAGATTGCAGTAAGGTTGTATCATGGTCGGGGTGAGGTCTTCAAGATTGTGATGAGCGTGGCCAACTTTGAACATGTTCAAAACAATCGTGGCGCGGTCATGGCCAAATAAGGTCATAGAAGAAGTGTAGTGAGAGTGCACTAAGATCGTAGTAAGATCGTCAAGTTCGCTGTACCATCGTAGTGGTAAGAACGTGCTAATCGCAGTAGAAGCGTGGTAAGATCGTGTTGCAATTGGATAACTCTTGGTATGGTCGTAGTGAGTGTAGAAAGATCTTGATAAGCGTAGTAAGTTCACAGAATAAGCGTGATGAGAGCGTGTTATAATCGTAGCGGGATCGTTGTAGAAGCGTAATGAGACGTAGTAGCATCGTGAAAGCATAGAAAATTTACATTTTCATGCCGCTCATACCGCGACCTCACCACGATCTGAATTTAATTTAGATTGCAGTGAGCGTGTTGGGATTGTGGTCTAGTGGGACTGGGAATTTTCATGGATATCATGGGTACATGTCAACCACAGAATTATATGTACAATGTATGACAAATTTTCTATCAGCTTGTATATATGCAGACAATGGCAAAACCACACAATTTAAATATCCATGAAAAAAGTTTTCCTTGATCCACAAAAATTGGTACCTATGAAAATAAATGAATCTACAGTATGTGAAAGTTAGATTCATTTTATACTTAAACAATATACATGTTCATATATTCTTATCTTTTTGCACACTGACACATGGCAGCCATGATATATTTTCAGGTCTTGGATATTCTAATGTAGAGAATAGATCACCATGTACTGCAGACACAATATTTAGGATAGCTAGCATCAGTAAATCTATCACCATGGGAATGGTTGCTAAGTTATGGGAAAATGGTGCCCTTGACCTTGACAAACCAGTCCAACATTACCTGCCTCAGTATCCTGTTAAATATTTTGATGGTCAGAAGGTAATATTTAAAGCAAATAAGAACTCCAGACTTTTTTATTTGCAACTAAAGAAATTAAGGAAATTTGGCTTTTGTGACCGATCTTCAGAATATAAAAAAGAAGATGTGGTATGATTGTCAATGAGACAAATCATCACAAGAGACCAAATATTAACATCTATATGTTACTGAACAACCTTCAACAATGAACAAAGCCCACAATTTCTTATTCACAAACTTTACGGAGATTGTCAACCCAACATGCCCAAGAGGACCTTTTTTATGTTGTTTGTTATTTGGTTTCTGTCTTATTGACAAATACAGTTCAAGTCCTTTTATTCGAATATACATGATATAAAGATAAAAGAGTTTCAGCTCTTATACAAAAATTTACCATACATAAAAAAGAAGATGTGGTATGATTGCCAATGGGACAACTATCCACAAAAGACCAAAATGACATAGAAATTAACAACTATAGGTCACCGTACGTCCTTCAACATTGAGCAAAGCCCATACCGCATAGTCAGCTATAAAAGGCCCCGAGAAGACAATGTAAAACAATTCAAACGAGAAAACTAATGGCCTTATTTATTTTAAAAAAGAAAAAAAAATGAACGAAAAACAAATATGTAACACATAAACAAACGACAACCACTGAATTACAGGTTCCTGACTTGGGACAGGCAAATACATAAATAATGTGGCGGGGTTAAACATGTTAGCGGGATCCCAACCCTCCCCCTAACCTGGGACAGTGGTATAACAGAACAACATAAGAACGAACTATAAAAATCAGTTGAAAAAGGCTTAACTCATCAGATTGACAAAAATACAAGTGGACGTGGCCCGGTACTTATACATCCCAACACAAAAAGACACAATGAACAGATCTGAGAGTACTCACAGTTATCTGACAGCTAGTTCAAAGCCACTAACAACTAATAAAAAAATCATGCAACTAAGACTAAACTATCAATGTTTACTAATTATTTAAGATGTTAGACATGTTATAAGCAATATTTTTTTAAATAAAATTTGTCAGCTGTTCCTATTAGTCAAGTTATTGTTTGTTGCCAAAGTTCAACTATTAATGTCTCTTTCAGATGTAGATTCGCATTTTTTTACAATAAAGATTTGGGAGCTTTTATTTATATATAAATATATATCATGTATATAATGATATTTGTGAATTTAATAATATTAGAGTTATCTTTCTTAGTATTGGTATAAAAATGAGATGTGGAATGATTTGCAGATACCAAATGATCATGATGTAAGAAATGCCATATGTCACTGAATGGCCTTCAACAATGGACAAAACCCATACCAAATAGTTATAAGCTATCCAGGGGTTAAGAAATTTTGTTATAGCTCACTAGCCCAGGGCTAATTGGTATCAGGATTTTACTAGCCCTGATGGAAGAACTACTAGCCCAACAAAACTTACCTGCTAGCCCGAGTATGCCTTACAAATTCAGAGTTTGCTACAATTAAATGAATTCTATAAACTTAACAATTTTTATCCATTGTACAGTAGATTTTTGCAAATTGGATGCCCAAAACTTTTGTCAGGAAAAAACTATCCCATTATCAGATATATTCAATTAATCGATAATTGAATATTCATTGACTATTCTGTAATAATGAGTTGAACAAATCCCGAGATGGTACAAGTCTTGACCACTGCTATACACGATTATATAAAAGGATTGGAGTGATTTTTATCAGATACATCATCACGTGTGTGTAAAAGAATTAAAAGCTGGTTATATGTAATGCTCATATTTGTTTTCAGTTTAAAAATTCTATTTATTAAAATAAATCAGATGACCTCAAATATTTATCTGAATACATGTAAATATCACCATCCATAGTTTGTGTCTTTTATAATTGTTTTATAAACGAAGTACAGTTATATCCATATTTACATTTATCATAGGTAAGCTAATTATGGGCTATAAATAGATTACAAACTGAGCACAGTCTCTAAACTGAAATTGTATTTGTTATAAATTTTATTTCTTTAAAAATCGAATTCATTTGAATATCAGTGAAGATAATCATGATTGATGAAATATTATTTCATCAAGTTTAAGTTTTCTGAAGACTGTTAATGTTTAGGTCATGGTTCTGGAGGCTCCTTCACAGTATGTAAACAAAAACCAAATAGCGTCCATAACATGTGCACATGTTACAAATTTATATCTGACAAAAGTCAGGTTTCTGCTGTCAAAAGGGATTCACATTTATATTGCAATAAATTATTCAGAAGGAGGTACAATCAGGTTACATTATATTTTTCTGGTTGCATAATCAATGTACAACCCCCTGTACTGACAAATCGATATTGAAAGTACGAGATCCACCCCGAGTTATTTGTTCTATTTTAAAACTTGTACAAAATTAGTTCAAATTCTGGGAATCCGGGATGACGTAGTCGAATCTGATTGGCTAAGATAGAATAGTGATGAGGGGATATTCCACTTTCTATTTTGGAAACGCCAAGAATTTTTTGTTACTAGTCCGTCGGGCATATTGGGTTACAAGTTTTGGTTGCCCGAGGCCTAAATGCTGTAGTCCCGGGCGTCGGGCTAGTGGATTTTTTAACCCCTGCTATCATAGGCCACTACATGACAATGTTAAACAATTCAAACCTGGAAATCAACAGTCTATTACATGTATAAAATGTTGAGAGAAAAACAAATATGATATACAGCAGCAGACGACAACCTCTCAATTGCAGAGAATTGAGATAGGCACATATATGATATGCCAGGGCTAAACATATTTTAAAGTATCAATACGGTCTTATGCTGTTCTGAAAATTTTCTTTATAGAAGATAACTGTAAATTAAAACTGACCATGGCCAGTAGTGCCAAAAATTAAATTTAAATTGTTTAATGTTGCCTACCTTCCCACCTAAAAATGATATGTAGCTGAAAATTTTTATGACACTTGTAAATTTCACAAATGTCATTTTTTTTTATGTAAGATATGTATTTATGTTGTTGGCCTAAAAAAAATTAAATCCCTGTCTTCCTACTCATTCTACAAGGTTTAATAAAGACTCTTATCGGTACTAATGTACTGAGAATTGTAAAAAATAATTCTTATGAAATTAAAAGCAAGCCAAAAATTAAATTATTATTATTTTCGTATAAGAATTATAAAAAACAGGAAATGAACACTTTATCATCTCATATCATCATCAAAGATCTAACTTTCATATATTAAAACTTATTTTTTATGAGAATTAAAAGATTAGAAGTGGTTCAGTTTAGATTTTTTTTAAAGATAAGATGGGTAAAATCTGGTCTGAAGTGGTGTTTTTAGGTCATAGTGTGTTGACTGATAGTTGATGTATTTTATAGACATAGATAGTATACCTGTATCCAAATAGTCAAACCAACATGGGGGGTCTCATTTGGGGGAAAGGGGGGGGGGGGGGGTTCCGATCCCGGATCCCGCTTACTGTTTTGTCAGATTCCCGTATCCCGCTTACACTATGTACGTAAGAAATTCTCATATTTTTGTCATTTCCCGGGTCCCGCTAGACCTCATTTCCCGTTTTGACGACACAATAATTTGACTTTCATGTGTCACACTTATAAAATATCGGCAATCCCGCGTTACGCTTAGACCCCAATGAGACCCACTACATGGTTTACATATTTGTTTTTCATAAACTGTTTTGTTATAAATGAGGTCATTGGTTTTCTCTTTTGAATTGTTCCATATTTTTCATGTCAGGGACTTTTATAGCTGACATGGGTTTTTCTCATTGTTGAAGGCTGTACAATTGCTTACCATTGCACATCTACTTCATTTACAAATTAAAGTACTTTGACTGTAATTTCTTCTTCCTTTTCTACAGGTTGACATAACAACAAGACAATTGGTTTCCCACTTAGGAGGAATAAGACATTATGAAAAAGACTATATAAACAAAAATAAAATTGTAAGTTTTGATTAAAGAATTGAAATACATTGTATAGGCATAAAACCACTAATTCATAGCCCCATTGCTTTCTATGTTAAATTCTGCAATTTCAAGCATTTATTGCTACTTTGTCTTAAGTTCAAATAAAGTGGCAGTTATTTCATGTCAAAACTGTACCTCATCCTGACTTGTGCTGAAAAAAATCAACATACCTTTAATTGCATATTAGAGCGTACTGGTTCCCCGAAGTTTGATAGTACAAAAACCAGAACTTCTGATCTGAACAACAGGCCAAATGTGCCCTCCTATTAAAATTTCATATACTTCTTTACTATTCAAGTAAAACTTTTAACAAGGGTTCGGTAGTGATCTCAAGTCCCCAAGCTTTCATTTGATACAAAAATGACCCAATTATTCCAACTATTAACAAAGATACAGCTTGTTTAAAATATGTACTACTTTCTTGTATGTTCTTTGCGACCAGGCCTGAATTAGTGGTTCTATACCTATACACTTATTAACCTGTCTTCAGAAGAAATGGCAAGATGGGTATTATTGAGACTTAATAATGTTTCAATGATATATTTTAAATATGTGAATCAAATTAACTTACTTCAACATTTACTTGTATATAGAAAATACATAGTCTGTCCCAACGCCCGTATTCCTCATTAGCATAGCTACATGTACTTCTTTACATCGTAAAATTGATAGAAATGATGAAACATAATAAAGTTCTAGAACACCATGTCAGGATGTTCTTTAACATGTTTAAGGGATATGATCTAAATTTGTAAGCAAGGGAGATAATTATGTTAATTTATTTCAATTTCAATATAGAAATATTTGGTACTAGTCTCTAGGTGGTATTATTTTATGAGCACACTTACAGTTTTAGTTTAAAAGTTTCAGATTACTGCAGCTTATTCTGATTTAGAAGTTTCAGATTACTGCAGCTTATTCTGATTTAGAAGTTTCAGATTACTGCAGCTTATTCTGGTTTAGAAGTTTCAGATTACTGCAGCTTATTCTGGTTTAGAAGTTTCAGATTACTGCATGCAGCTTATTCTAGTTTAGAAGTTTCAGCTTATTGGTTTAGTGTATGATTACTTTTTAATAAAGCTCAAGCTTATTAGCTTATAGTTTTATGCCCCACCTATGATAGTAGAGAGGCATTATGTTTTCTGGTCTGTATGTCCATTCGTCCCTCTGTCTGTCTGTTCGTTCATCAGTATGTCTGTTCGTCCTGCTTCATGTTAAAGTTTTTGGTCAAGGTAGTTTTTGATGAAGTTGAAGTCCAATAAACTTGAAACCTATTACACATGTTCCCTATGATATGATCTTTCTAATTTTAATGCCAAATAAGAGTTTTTATCCAAATTTTACGGTCCACTGAACATAGAAAATGATAATGCGAGTGGGGCATCCGTGTACTGTTGTGTTAGGGTTGGGTGCATCTAATGTAGAGTTCCTGATTTTGTTTAATACCAGATCAAACAAAACTTTGAATATGACATTTTTTTTTTAATTTTCAGAATAAAGATATTGAAAACTTAGAAAAATCTCTACACACGAAAACAAAAGATGTTGTTGACAAAGCAGTAAAGAAAGACAAAAACCAAACATCAGATAAAAAGGAAGAGGAACAAAGTAAAGATGGAAAGAAGAATGAAAATGAAAAAAAGAAATCTGAATTTGAAAACAAGGAGTATTACATACAGAAGGCTTATAAATCTATAACAGAGAGTCTGACTCTTTTCCAAGATGATCCTCTGGTACATAAACCTGGTAAGACATAGATAGTTGTTATATTTATCCTTAAATCATGAAAACCATCATCATCTTTAAGATTGAAAGGAACTTTTGTATGAGCACAAACCATGATTGTTTTTGGAAAGTTTGCTATAGCTTGCTATTCTACTTTCCTTAGGCGTTGGCCTCAAACTTCTGGTTGACAGATTATCGCAATATATTCTGCTCCGAGATAGTGTAGTACTAGTGTAAAAGTTCTGATTCTTGGAAGATTCTTTTAAAATTTTGAGTAACTACTGTTTTGACTGAAAAGATTACAGCTTGAATAAAAAGAAATGAATATTCTTTGACGATTCAGATGAATTTAACTTCATTTTAAAAATGAGTATTACAAACACTACTTCGCGGATCTGCCATGCGCTGTAGAGAAAATCACAAGAAATCTACGCGAGATTGCGTTTTCATTCATTCATGAATATTTCATGAATGAACATTTCCCCGCTCTACTTTTACCTGTTTACTATATGTACGTACGTAAACGTGGTAAAATCTCGAGTGTATCGAAAGAATCGGGAATGACTGATTAAAATGCGAGAACAAGTTGACATTTTGACCAAGCCGTCGGATAATTGAAAAGTGATAACGGTTTGTTTAAACAAAACACAGGTGAAAGAATATAAAATACTCGATAATTATATTATATGTCTAACGTCTCACGCCAAGGACGAGTAAAGATAAAAATGATTATAAGGTTCATGATGTGTACCCTTTGGCTAAAATGGCTGCATTTTCACCTCAAAATTTAGATAGATTACAGACAAACAGCGGCCTGTGCATCTGGAAAAGTTTTAAGGCGTACCATGCCCTATATTAATAGATTTCAATTGCTTTGTCACCCAAACACAGAGGCAATGATTACCGTAATATATCAAATGAATGGCTTAAAACAAAAATTCTCAAATGTTCTTAACTCATAAGACAATGCTTAATTTCACAACAGCAACTAAATGTGTTACAGGTTATAAGCACCTCTATGAATCTAGTGTATATAAACTTTTTATTCCTGTGGTCATACTGCTGTTGTTATGCTCCCACCGTATTGAGTTTTATCCTTGTTCTGCTGTAAGTATGTATGTCCTTCCCTTACTTGTACGTACATGTACCTCCGTACATCCCAAAATTCGTTTCTGTTCTCTTACTTTAGTTTGCCCGAACCAAATTGTATGAAACTTATACGCAATGCTTATAACCACAATTCACAAGTCAAGTTTGAATTTTAGTTGCGTCACTTTTACCATTCTAGCATTTTATGCTACTTTACAAAAAGGAAAGTTGCTTGAAATTTTAGTTTCTGTTCTCTAACTTTAGTTTGTCTTAACCAAATGCTATGAATCTTATACACAATGCTCATTACCACAAACACTGATCAAGTTTGAATTTTGGTGGCGATAGTTATACCATTTTAGAGTTATGCCCCTTTACATATGTAAAAAATTGCTGACTATTTTCGTTTCAGTTATCTAACTTCAGTTCGCTTAACCAAATGTTATGAAATTAATACAGTGTTAATACTTTTAACAATAAAACAAAGATCAATCTTGAATTTTGATGGAGAAATTTTTACTGTTCTAGGGTTGTGCCTCGTTACAAATGGAACCAGATGCTCCGCTGGGCACATCTTTATACGACCACAGAGGTCGAAACCCTGAACAGTTGGGGCAAGAAAGGACACAACATTCAAGCTTGATATAGCTCTGAATTTGGATTGCGATCAAATATTTGACATAATATATAGGTTTCTGACACAAAACAAATGTCAAGATCTAACAAATCTATTGTGCAATACTGTGTAATTAGAATGTATACACAATGCTTATTACCCCATAACTCAGATCAAGTACACATTTTGGTAGCGTCATGCACATTTACAGTTCTTGAGTTGTGACCCTTTATAACATTAATGCTAGCGGGGGCATCATTTGTGTCCCATGGACACGTTCCCTATTTTAGATAAAAGCCTTTAATATAAATTCACTTTCATTACATTTGTATTGATTTAAGTTACTGTAACTGTCTTATTTATAAAAAAGGATGTGGTATTTTTTGCAAAGAACCAATGCTATCCAAAAGAGTTCAAAGGAGGAAAATGTATTAATAACTATAGGACACCATATGGTCGTCAATAATGAGAAATATCTGTACCATATACATGCAGAAAGCTATAAAAGGCCCCGATAGGAAACATGTGGAGCAATTCAAACAAAAAAACTTACGTGTTAATTTACTAAAAACAAATATGAAGGATCTAAACCAATAGAAAAATACTAATTCACAGGCCCTTGATGTTGACATGGCATGGGTACTTAAAAAGAAATTATCAGAGCTTTCTGTATATTTCAATATTTTAGATCTACAGTTTTAGGTTGCAATAGAAAATATCAAAACTTTTTATGACAAACATAAAAAAAGTGATTTTTGATAATTACTGACAAGACAATGGTTTAGTTTAAAACATCCAAGCTGTGATGAAATACATTTTTGAAATAATGCACGTCTATAACCTTTTTGGAATAATACACAGCTACAGTTGCAAACTTTCCAGAGGTGCTATCCAGCACTTTGATTAAATAAATTCATTCATTTATCTTATGATATTGTATTTATCTTGAATGCGGGAGGTAATTTAGAATAAGGACATGTGATATAATTGTGATGATACAACTATCCACCACAAACAATAAACAAGATATGAAATAAAAAGACAAGATATCATTTCCAATGAGGCAACTATCCAACAAGGTCCAAATTACATAGTCCAATAGACCAGTATAAAATAAGGACATATATATTAAAGACTGTTATATTTACAGGCAGTAAATTTCTATATACCTCACATGGATGGACCTTAGTTAGTGCTGTGATGGAGAAGGCTGCCAATAAACCATTTGATACACTGATGAAGGAGTACTTCAATACATTAGGACTTCAACATACATATCTGGAGGAGAATGATCCACTGATCTACAACAGGGGGAGGTAATTCAGGATTTTAAAAATGTATATTCAGAACTTGTTGTGTGGTTTTTATTATGTGAATATTGTGTCTTCTTGAGAATTGCAATAATAAGAGCATTGATATCTGTCTGTTGCTTTTCCTGAGATGGCAATATTTACACTTGCATTCTTGTTTATTTTTTTCAAAAATAGCAATAATAAATTGTACACAATAGTCTGAATTTACTGTATATTTAAAACTTGTAGTTGTGATAATTAGGGCATCTGTTGAATGGGCCCCAAAGGCAGACACTGTATAGTGATCGGTCTGTTCAATTCAGGGTTCTAACTTAGAATTTTTGAAGGGGAGTCCAGGGAATCATCTTATTTAGCCATTGTGAGTCCAACAGTGAGAAGAAGATATTTTATTGCAATGCAATGACATAACATTCAGATTACTTTTAAACTTTTGCAATAAAATGATGATATGTGTGTTGATCTATACAAAATATTTCAATCTTGATGCATCTTTGGACTCACCAGTTTTGAAAATGGTTCGTCCAGACAGATTTTCATGAGTCCTAAACACATAAACTTGCCTTAGTGAAAACCCTCTTGTCCGTCTGTCTGTAACAAATTGTGTCTGCTCTATGTCTATAATTTCATACTTTATACTTAACATGTATTACAACTAACACCAGAGGGTGTGTCATAATGTTTGTACAACTTCCTATGTCATAGGTCATGGTCAAAAACTTTGGTTCTAGTTGACAACTCAGTGTTCAATGGTAAAGATCATGTCCGCTCTATATCCTGAGAACCGTAATGATTTCAAAGTTTATGTTTCAGAGGGTGTGTTGTAATGTATGTACAACTTCCTAGGTCAAAGGACAATTTCAAAAACTTTGTTTTCAGTTGACAACCCCATGTCCTATGGTAAAGAACGTGTCGGCTCTATATCTAGAGAACCATTATAATTTAAAAATTTAGACTTGACATGTATATTAACCAACAACAGGGAGTGTGTCATAATGTATTTACAACTTCCTATTTCAGAGGTCAAGGTTGAAAACCCCATGTCCTATGGTAAAGATACAAATTTTTTACCACACGTTATTAACAGTGGGGTCCTCAGAGATGGCTCCGATCTGAATAAAAACTAGTTTGATCAATTTGTTTAAAGATTCAGACTATACTTTATGAAGATGAACCTGTTTATGAAGACGAACCACACTTATAATTTTGATATGAATGAGATAAAAACAAAGGGTAAATTTAGTTTGCAAAGTTAACCCCAATCAATCCCCCCTTCCATCCCCTGCTTTTTTATGGGAGAAAACTGAAAAAAATTAAAGTCTCCAAATCCTTCTGTTCCTTATTTTTCAGAGTGACATTTAAAACATTCTTGATCTGTTACTAAAAGCCTATACGAATGTTCATATAGGATGCTGAATGAATAGTTTAGAGAATTTAATAATGTTTGCATTCTTGCCAGATTCAAGGATAAGCATTCAAATTGTTGAATTCATATACATGTATTAAAACCAATGTAGACTATCAGATTTAGCATTTTTACATTAAATGACCCATCAAATGGGCATTATGTTTTCTGGTCAGTCCGTCTGTAAGTCTGTCCGTTTGTTACTGGTTTGTTTGTTTGTCCCTCCATCTGTCCCGCTTCAGGTTAAAGTTTTTGGTCAAGGTAGTTTTTGATGAAGTTGAAGTCAATCAACTTGAAACTTAGTAAACATGTTCCATATGATATGATCTTTCTAGTTTTAATGCTAAATTAGAGTTTTTACCCCAATTTGACGTTCCACTGAACATAGAAAATGATAATAATGATAGTGCGATTGGGGCATCTATATGTACTATGGACACATTCTTGTTTTTCTTCTAAATTAATGTGGTTATCCGACTTTTTGTATTAAAACACTAGATTTTTTTTGTTGCAGCCATTATGTGAAAAATAAGAATGGAAGACTGATAAATGCTCCATATGTCAACAATTCTTACAAGTGGGCCGGAGGTGGATTTATATCAGATGTCACAGATTTGCTCAAATTTGGGAATATTATGTTGTACAGCTATCAGTATGATGCCGACATTTCAATAACTGGAAATATATCTAAGGAAGATAATCAAACTAAGGAAGATAACTCTAGATCAAAGAATAAGTTAGAAACTGTGAATAGTGTTGTCGACAAGGGACATAACTCAGAGAGAAAACTTTTACCAGGATATTTGAAAAGAAAAACAATGGATATGATTTTTGCCCCAGTAGATAAAACTGAGTGTTCATGGGACAAAGATGGGTTTTACGGTATGGGCTGGGCTGTGGTTTCAGAAAAGTATGAAAATGGATATTGTAAACAGCAAAGGCATTATGTGTCCCATACAGGGGGTGCTATAGGTGCTAGCAGTGTGTTACTTATCTTACCATCTCAAAACTATGGCAAGCAAAAAGAGACAAGCTCAGAAGAAAAGTATGGAAAGCAGCCTGATCCACCACAAGGGATTGTTGTTACTATTATAACTAATATGGGTTCTGTTGGGTTAAATAGAGTTGCACTTGAAATTGCAAAGTCATTTGAATCAGTTGAGTCTAATATTTAAAGAATTTACATATATAGAAAAATGGGGCAAGACTTCAGAAAGATGTGTGAAAAAAAAAGGAAAGCTAAAAATTTGAATATAAAATGGGGAGACCAAAGATGCTAAATAAAGATCTGAGAAAAAGGGTGTGAAAAATAAAATGAATACTCCATCCCCACTATCTGGACCCTCAAATGTATATACAATCATGAAGTGAATGAAAGTAACACTTTATAAATTTGATTCAGAAAATATGTCAAACAGAGTAATATATAATGTATATAACCAGCATTAACAGAGAAATTTTCTAAACATTTGTTTTTTGAGACAGCATTAGCATTTTAGCCAGTACAAAATGTAATAAAATTTATGAAAGACATATTGAATAGTTTATTAATTAAACATGATAAATGAGTCAAGTGAACTAGCATCACCTGATTCAAACTAGTAATTAGCTTTAACATGTTAATTCAGGATGGATAAGCAATATGCTGTGGTTGACATTAAAACTCATACTGGTACATACATGTAAATCCAACCAATAAAATGTATAAAGAAACCACTGCAACTTTTGTTTGGTGTTGACTATTCATGCTTTGTTAAATTTTTAAACATTGTGACTTGGATAGAGAGTTGTCTAATTGGCACTTATACCACATCTTCTTATTGTTACTTATAGGGTTGGGTAGGTAGATTTGTATTTTTAGCCTGTATACTAAGCATGGTAACAGGATCATGATGATTTAACCAAAAACAATGTTGAATTATGATAAAAGGATACCATTTAAATTATTGTGTCAACATGATTCACCACATAGTCAATAGAAACATGAGAAAGATATGAAATAAAACAATGGATTTATTTATATTAATCTAAATAAAGATACTTCACGACAATGTAAAGATAGAAAAGGATTAAATATACTTCAGTGCTTGTTTCCTCTGTTTCTATTGTTCTGATGACCGTAAGTGGTGAAATATGTCAACACTATCATGACAAAGAATAATTTCCCTGCTTAAACCAGGACATTGTATTTATATAGTTTGGGTTTATATAATAGATTAAGAAATTTTCGGGTTAAAAAGTCAATATTATGATACTGTAAATTCCCACAAATATCTGTAGTATTTGGATTATTAAATTAAAACTAAGAAAGAATACTACTGACCTCAGTTTTGGACTAGTGATCAAGGTTCATTAACGTAGAAAAGTTATATATCTCAGAAACAATGATATGGTCAAATTAAATTAAAGATATTGAATTAAATATATGAAATCAATACTACTGACCTTATGTTTGGACCCGTAATTATTAATTTTAATTTACTTGGAAAAATCTTATATCTTAGATACTATAAGCAATATGATAACAATATTTGGAATTTGTAAACTGTACACAGATATAGGAAGATGTTGTATGAGTGCCAATGAGACAACTCTCCATCCAAATAACAATTTATAAAAGTAAACCATTATAGGTCAATGTATGGCCTTCAACATGGAGCCTTGGCTCACACCGAACAACAAGCTATAAAGTGCCCCAAAAAATTACTAGTGTAAAACCATTCTAACGGGAAAACCAACGGTATAATCTATGTAAAAAAATGAGAAACAAGAAACACGTCTGACTGCTGTTTTTCATCTAACATTTGTGATCTTATTTTCATGGTTCAATGGTTTTTGTATATTTCTAACATGATATAAACAATAGGACCACATTACTTTGTGTGTGGAATGATTGTAAGGGGCACATGTTGTCTGGCAGGCTTCATCTGACCTTGACCTTATTTTATGACACTTTCGTCATTGTTATTTTTTCATGGTTTTGTCAGTTTATCAGAAAGTATTATTTAGTGTACGGGATTAAAGTGTACATTTTGTCTGGAAGGGTTTACATGTCCTTGACCTCATTTTCATGGTTTATTGATTAATGTTAATATTTTGTGATAGTTGTTGTAAATACATCATATTACAGACTTTTAAAAAAAAAATCACAGCATTTAGATGAATGAATGTAAAAAAGGACCAGTCACAATACACCATTAACTAATTTCTTTAAGATACTTATCCTGCCAATTTACCAAACATATGGCTGATTATTTTTGTAGAAACTCAAAAAGGTAGTGAACAAATACGGCTTGTCACACATATCTTAAGACAATAAGAAACATAGGGTACACAGTCTTGTGCTTCATGTCACAGTTCAATTCTTAATATCAGTTATGTTTAAGAAGATGGTGATAAAAATTGACATTTCTGTGGGTGATGAACTTAAGAAAACCTTTATTATATTCTAGAGAGAGTCCCAACCTTATATTCCTTGTACACTATCCATCTAGGTGTTCCTTTTCTATGCCCAATTAGTATTCTAGCAGCATCTAACTGTATATGCTTGCCAACGAGACACCTATCCACCAAAGTTCAAATGAAATTGATGTAATCAATTATAGGCAACTGCACAACCTTCAACAACGAGGAAAAACCCATTGTATTGTTGGCTATAAAAGGCCACAACAAGAAATTTAAACAATTCAATTGAGAAAACTGAAGGCCTAATTAAAAACAAAAATTTACAAAGCACAAATATGACAGACTTGAACCAAGGACAACCAATGAACTACAAGCTCCCGACTTTCGATAGGCATATACAAAATGAGACATGGTTAAAAATAGTTGTGAGCCCTCGACCCTCCCTTAACATGTAACAAGTCTTTGTGTCTGCTCTTTGGTCGGGTTGTTGTCTCTTTGACACGTTCCCCATTTCCATTCTCAATTTTATTGTATTTTTACAATTTGTAATTTTGAAGCACTTGTTTCGATACTAAAAGCAGGTTAAAGCTTTTTAGTAAGGTAGTTTACTATATTATATATATGAAGTCTTTGGTATACCATTAAAACGTTTTATCACGCTGCGAATGTTTGCGCATGTCCTAAGTCAGGAATCTGATGTAACGTGAGTAGTTGTCGTTTTTTTATGTAATTTATACGTGTTTCTCGTTTCTCGTTTTTTATATAGATTATACTGTTGGTTTTCCCGTTTGAATGGTTTTACACTAGTAATTTTGGGGCACTTTATAGCTTGTTGTTCAGTGTGAGCCAAGGCTCCGTGTTGAAGGCCGTACATTGACCGATAATTGTTTACTTTTATAAATTGTTATTTGGATGGAGAGTTGTCTCATTGGCACTCATACCACATCTTCCTATATCTATTGATATCAACTTGACAGTAAATACACATGTTAATTACGATTTTGATCCTAATTACACAATGCATTTAACAGTCAGAGAAATTATTATTTATTTAAAATTGTAATTAGTATTTATTAAGAAAATTTGTAAGATATTTATTTAATTTTCACTGTATTTATAGATCTGTAATGGTAAGCAGAAGCATTATTTAGGATAAATTTACAAAAGAGTATTTATGGAATTTTCTCATTGATGAAGGCCACACGGTTGCATATATAATTACTTGTATCCAATTCATTTGAACTGTGGGAGATAGTTTTCTCATTGGCAATCATTCTTTAATTATTATCTTATATATATAATTGGATATTTTAAAAGGAATAAGGTTGGGAATCTTCCATAATAGGCAACATAGAAACATAGTCTTGTTTCTCCCTAGAACTATTTCTAATGAGATATTCTTTGTTACATTGCTGCGGATGTCCTGTTGTGTGAAAACACTTATGTCCAGTATGGTCTTAGAAACTAAAGGGAATGATTTACAACTTCCAAAAGAACGATAAATACGAGATAGCCCTTTCTAGTTTTATTTTCCATCACTGGTTTACGAAAAATGAAATGTAGTGAAGTCGCTGCCAATTAAGAAATGTAGAAGATAAATCTTGGAGTTCAAAGTTGATTTATTTTATCAAAAGAATTTGGTGTTGATAACAGAAAAGTGGTCCTTACTTCTAAAAGGAATTGTGGCATATAATTGTTCATATATGCAGGAATACTGTTCCCAGATATATGTCATAAATTATTGGCGCATTTTGATCCTTAAATGTCAGTTTTAGAATTACCGTTACAAGTTATACCAAACACTTATTTTAATATCTTTACTATGGTTTTTGTATGTAATATTTGCTGCTGGAAATTGAAGCATCAAACAATTATCAAATATCAATTATGATCAAGCGATGTAGTTAATATTAAATATAAGGGAGAAAAGGAAGCTTATTTTGTCACAAAAATCTAAAGGATGTACCAAAACGAACTCTCCAACACCTGCTGATTTTAGTTTCCTTATTGTGAAAATATACATGTGACTTATTGTAGTATTTTGCCTTATAACATGTATACGTCATCATGCTCCTTTTATTAATAAGATGTATATATAAATTTGAAATGGAAATGATACACATATGACTTCCGTGCACATTCAGACAAAGTGGTCTGACCCATATTGTAATTGTGACATGGAAAGAAAGACTATGTACATGCGACTTCCGTGCACATTCATACAGAGTGGTCAGTCGTGAGTTCCGTGCATGCACATTCTAACGGAGTGGTCAGCCCACATATATACTACCAGGAAAAATATAACAGTTATTGTATGGTGTTTTAAAGATATCTTTCTCAGTATGATTCATTGTATGTTATTTTCTATTTGCGCACCTGTCCAGTAGTGTTGTGTGATCTTTACTTTGCGTCTGTCCGCTTGGTGTTCGTCGACAGACTAAGTTAAAATACGTAAATCTTATTCGAAGTCGAAATTGTTACACTAATACAAAGAAACCGAGCTCTTTTATTGACTAGATAGTCCTTTATCTTTTCTTTAAAAAAATCTACTAAGACTACTATATAAATATCAAATATCGATAACAGTTCAAAACTTCACCTTTTACGAAAACTTGAAAATGAAATTAAACTAGGAGACTAGTTGCATATGCAATCTTAAAAACACGTAATAGTCGTCAACTTTTAACCAAATTCCGTGTAAGGGACAATAACTTAGGATAAAAAAATTAAAAGAGAACACAGAGCGTGTAACGCTTGTAAAAAATTAGACGATGAGGATAACTGTTTCCTTCATTGCCAAATCAACAGTTATATTAGAATTCCCCTTGTAAAAGCAATTAAAAAAACCATTATCCTAATTTTAACTTGATTCAAACTCTAAATATAAAACTGTTTTAGATCTTAAAAATATATATATTTTGTCTAGTGTTGTAGGCTATATATCTAGAGCAATACATGGAAATGCGAAATAATTAGGTTCTCATTAGTCAATTCGCCTTTTCAGAATCTAATGCATTCTGGGTAATATTTTCAAAAGCGTACACCAAAGCATCGTGATTGGTTAAACACGCCCTAAACAATGAAATTCAACCAATGACGTGACGTTATTTTTATTTTGTGGTACAAACAATTGAATTACCCACAGTCCTTTAGTTTCTGAAAGGGCCAATTATCTAGTATAATATACTTATTATTACCAAGTCTATTGACTTGTTTTAGACTTGTATTGTATACTAGTATATACTTATTATTACCAAGTCTATTGACTTGTTTAAGACTTGCATTGTATACTAGTATATACTTATTATTATCAAGTCTATTGACTTGTTTAAGACTTGCATTGTATACTAGTATATACTTATTATTACCAAGTCTATTGACCTGTTTTAGACTTGCATTGTATACTAGTATATACTTATTATTACCAAGTCTATTGACTTGTTTAAGACTTGCATTGTATACTAGTATATACTTATTATTACCAAGTCTATTGACTTGTTTTAGACTTGCATTTTATACTAGTATATACTTATTATTACCAAGTCTATTGACTTGTTTAAGACTTGCATTTTATACTAGTATATGCTTATTATTACCAAGTCTATTGACTTGTTTAAGACTTGCATTTTATACTAGTATATACTTATTATTACCAAGTCTATTGACTTGTTTAAGACTTGCATTGTATACTAGTATATACTTATTATTACCAAGTCTATTGACTTGTTTTAGACGTGCATTGTATACTAGTATATACTTATTATTACCAAGTCTATTGACTTGTTTAAGACTTGCATTTTATACTAGTATATACTTATTATTACCAAGTCTATTGACTTGTTTTAGACTTGCATTGTATACTAGTATATACTTATTATTACCAAGTCTATTGACTTGTTTTAGACTTGCATTGTATACTAGTATATACTTATTATTACCAAGTCTATTGACTTGTTTAAGACTTGCATTTTATACTAGTATATACTTATTATTACCAAGTCTATTGACTTGTTTAAGACTTGCATTTTATACTAGTATATACTTATTATTACCAAGTCTATTGACTTGTTTAAGACTTGCATTTTATACTAGTATATACTTATTATTACCAAGTCTATTGACTTGTTTTAGACTTGCATTGTATACTAGTATATACTTATTATTACCAAGTCTATTGACTTGTTTTAGACTTGCATTTTATACTAGTATATACTTATTATTACCAAGTCTATTGACTTGTTTAAGACTTGCATTTTATACTAGTATATACTTATTATTACCAAGTCTATTGACTTGTTTAAGACTTGCATTTTATACTAGTATATACTTATTATTACCAAGTCTATTGACTTGTTTTAGACTTGCATTGTATACTAGTATATACTTATTATTACCAAGTCTATTGACTTGTTTTAGACTTGCATTTTATACTAGTATATACTTATTATTACCAAGTCTATTGACTTGTTTAAGACTTGCATTTTATACTAGTATATACTTATTATTACCAAGTCTATTGACTTGTTTAAGACTTGCATTGTATACTAGTATATACTTATTATTACCAAGTCTATTGACTTGTTTTAGACTTGCATTTTATACTAGTATATACTTATTATTACCAAGTCTATTGACTTGTTTAAGACTTGCATTGTATACTAGTATATACTTATTATTACCAAGTCTATTGACTTGTTTAAGACTTGCATTTTATACTAGTATATACTTATTATTACCAAGTCTATTGACTTGTTTAAGACTTGCATTGTATACTAGTATATACTTATTATTACCAAGTCTATTGACTTGTTTTAGACGTGCATTGTATACTAGTATATACTTATTATTACCAAGTCTATTGACTTGTTTAAGACTTGCATTTTATACTAGTATATACTTATTATTACCAAGTCTATTGACTTGTTTTAGACTTGCATTGTATACTAGTATATACTTATTATTACCAAGTCTATTGACTTGTTTTAGACTTGCAGTTTATACTAGTATATACTTATTATTACCAAGTCTATTGACTTGTTTAAGACTTGCATTTTATACTAGTATATACTTATTATTACCAAGTCTATTGACTTGTTTAAGACTTGCATTGTATACTAGTATATACTTATTATTACCAAGTCTATTGACTTGTTTTAGACTTGCATTTTATACTAGTATATACTTATTATTACCAAGTCTATTGACTTGTTTTAGACTTGCATTTTATACTAGTATATACTTATTATTACCAAGTCTATTGACTTGTTTAAGACTTGCATTGTATATTAGTATATACTTATTATTACCAAGTCTATTGACTTGTTTAAGACTTGCATTGTATACTAGTATATACTTATTATTACCAAGTCTATTGACTTGTTTAAGACTTGCATTGTATACTAGTATATACTTATTAGAGCTTTCTTACAAATTGACGAAAGGTACGAACGAACGTAAAGGGAGCACGTATTTCATTTCCACAATAACTGTTAAAAGAGTCTGTGTTTTATCCAGTAAAACAGAATTCTTTTCTAAATCAAGTTTATTTTTCAAAAAAGAATAATATCGCAAATAATACACGATTTTAATATAATCAAACAGAGAAAAATAGTGTCAAATACACTTACGTCCGATACGTTTACTTACGTAAACCACGAGAACACACATTTCCGCGGGAAATTTTTAAGCACGAGTTTCACGATTAACTTTTCAATGGCATTATTGAAGTACGTTAGTCTAAATTTAACGACAAGATTAACATTTATTTTATTTTTTATAGTACACTTTCAGCAAATTGTCAAAGTGGAATATCGAGATTTGCTAAACAAAAATGATGAAAAAGTAATGTTGAATAAATCTAGAAAAACAGATTTTGTATATCAAGAAAATAAATCTACGATTTTACACCATATACATTGTGGATTTTATAATGACGATTTAATAATACACAAGTTTGGAAGATAGACGCGAAGTTATCACTTATCGTCCAGTGGCTAATATTTGATGAATGTTGAGGACTATAGGCAAAACGCAATTATACGCTAAAATATTCGTTCCATTGCCCCGGTATATCATATATACACATTAAGGGGGGGGGGGGGGGGGCGATGA
This sequence comes from Mytilus edulis, assembly GCF_963676685.1. Lineage (NCBI taxonomy): Eukaryota > Metazoa > Mollusca > Bivalvia > Mytilida > Mytilidae > Mytilus > Mytilus edulis. The sequence goes on along the minus strand of NC_092354.1, from coordinate 61,518,925 downwards.
TTCAAAACATTGTAATATTGAAGAGTATACGTAGGGGAGGGGTCGGTTTTTAGTTTTTTAGGGGCATTTTTTTTGTCTGACTACTAGATATATTTAGGATATTTTGTAGTGTTATCTCATCCGACCTGGTGGTATCATATTTTAACATATCGTACGTCCCGACATCCTATAAATATATCGGAAAAGTCCAATTTAAAAACTGTCGTTGCATGTAGGATAATTGTCCGAAGTTCCACGACTATTATTTAAATATGTCAAAATAAAGGATCCCTTAAACGAGTCTTACGTATGATTCGTCAAGCATACGTACCTTTCGACAATTTGTAAGAAAGCTCTATTATTACCAAGTCTATTGACTTGTTTAAGACTTGCATTGTATACTAGTATATACTTATTATTACCAAGTCTATTGACTTGTTTTAGACTTGCATTTTATACTAGTATATACTTATTATTACCAAGTCTATTGACTTGTTTTAGACTTGCATTTTATACTAGTATACACTTATTATTACCAAGTCTATTGACTTGTTTTAGACTTGCATTTTATACTAGTATATACTTATTATTACCAAGTCTATTGACTTGTTTAAGACTTGCATTGTATACTAGTATACACTTATTATTACCAAGTCTATTGACTTGTTTTATACTTGTATTGTATACATGTTTTTTGTGTATATCATGTTTGCATTTCAACCCGACAAGGTTTTACTTTTTGAAAAATAGAATAAATAAATTATAGATATCGGATTTTGGTATCTTCATGTAAGGGTGTATACGAGTACTAGATTTTAGACGGATCAACTGGTCTATAATCGGTCCGACAATACATGGTTGGATCATGATGATGTCAATGTTTCTATGCTTTAATGTCTTGTTGTTTGTGATTTTCGTCAAGGTACATCAACTAACATTGCTTCAAATAGAAAATAGAGGACGAAACTGCAATTTTGGCATATTTTTTTTAAAACTTGATCAAATAAAGAGAAAAAACAGCAATGATGACTGCTCGACCTGATTTATCTTTCAATACAACTTTTTAAAAAGATGTTGGCCAATTTCGTTAATGGTTAATAACGGTTCGCAGTTCTAGGCAGTATGAGATAATAGAAACAAGAAAAAACAGAAACATGACTTGTATAACAATTTTTTTTTTTCCATCCTTGATTTATTAAAATAGATAAGTTAAACTAGTTAACTGTTTTAAATAAAAGAAGTTTGCTGAATGTATTGTACGCGTTAATTGTAGCCAAAGTATATCCTCCCGGGCTCCATCCATACGAGTACTATGAGACGGGCATGACGCCAATTCAAAGAGCGGAAAACGTTGCGGCGTTATCGTATTTACGTAATAAGCTTTTCGAATTTATGCTCCGTATACGGTCCTAAAACTAAGTTCAACTTGGTAATTTTACTAATAACTCCGAACTCAACAACTGCATGCAGAACAGAATCCCCGGTTTGGAGATTGTGAAGCGTTCTAAGGATACAGCACTCCAAATACAGCGCAAATATAGATCAGGAATCCCCGGTCTAAAATGTGGTATATAGACTTTCCATTGAGACAACTATCAATAGAACACTATAATGCAGGGCTGTACATGTCAGTCAGATTTAAATACATGATCTCAAGTACATGATTAAACCTTTTTCTATGCAAGCTTTTCATATCGATATAATACATCATAGATATATAAAACAACACATGTTATCTGTGCTAAGGGAAATAGACAAATTGACAAAAATATTATTTCCTCAGTTTATTTACATAATTTGCCCCAAATATGTCCTGTACGTATAGATTTATTACCTTACACAATTTATTGTCATTACAAAATAACGTAAAAAAATAAAAACATCGAACTTTGTATACAGCTGGTCCAATGTGTTAATTGGCTATCATTGGTTTCACTTTTATAAACTTTTAGTTTCGTATCATGAATGATACTAGTGTTGGAGTAACATATACTGTGCTTTAGAATGCAAATGTTTGACACGTGAAAGCTAAAGTTTCATTTATATATTTTTAATCTGTGGAAATTACCAATGTATTAATTTGCAGAGGACGTAAAACGTAGAGGTTCGACGAGGGATGGGCGCAATATTTAAAACACAACATTGAAATTAAATCTTATTTAGTATACATATTCGTGAATAAATTGAATTTAAAAGGTAATACAATGTATGTACTGCAAGAACATAGCAGACCTATATAGAAATATTTATGAAGTTGAAGGAGTTTCTGGAATTTCCCACTGAAGAGGCCATACGATGGATCATTGCCTACTGTTGATATATATATCATATGTCTTAAAAAGGTTACAGAAATGGAAATAACCGTTATAATTACTTTATACGAGGAAAATATTATGACAAATCAGTATTACGTACAATAGATACAATTTTCAGTTGCTATTTTAGTCATCGTTGAGTATATAAGTGAAGGATGAAGAATTGATTTATTAAAACACTTAAAAGTGTTCGCTTGATCGGCCATTGTCATATATGTCTTGGTAACGAGGAAGAGGCTGTGTTCTTTACAACATGTCTGACTGGGAATGCTCGTCTTGTACTTTGTTAAATAAAGGAACAGTCGATATATGTCCTACGTGTAACCTCAGAAATCCTAATGCAGTATTAACGTACCCTGATAATAGTGGCATGGACCAAAATGGCGCTACCTCCGAACTTAAATACCCAGGATCGGACACATCTGATCTGAAACATACAGGATCAGATCCGACAGCAGATAAAGGTATGTTCATCAAATTTGTGTTCTTTTTAGTTCATTTTGTTATTGTAAGTGTGATTGATAATCTGGAAGATTTATTAAATTTGCAGCGACCGACAGTTTTTCTTCTATTCCATCTGTGGAACATTTATAAGATTGCATTGGCATTGTAATTTGAAATGAAATACATTTCCAATCTTTGGCGTAGTGTTGTGTTAGTATTGTTTGGAACTTATTTTGTTGGTTGGTTGTTTTGGTATGTTTTTCGGGTATTGGGATCTATAAAAAAGAAGATGTGATATGATTGCCAATGAGACCATTCTGCACAAAAGACCAAAATGACACAACTATAGGTCACCGTACGGCCTTTAACAATGAGCAAAGCCCACACCGCGTAATCAGCTATAAAAAGCCTCGAAATAACAATGTAAAACAATTCAAACGAGAAAACTGTGTTGTTTGTTTAAAAGTAGTGGTAATTTTTATATAACTGTTGATGCTGAAAAAGTTGCATAGTTAACAAATTTAATTTAGGATGTCGATAACAGGTTAAGGTACAAACACCATGATCCTCTGAAATACATACATGTACCTATGCATGCATGTTTATATACCAAAATGTACGTGGTGATTTGCATTATAGTTGATATATAATATCTATGTTATTTGGTTGTCTCATAATACCACATCTTCTTATTAGTGGGTCTCATTGGGGTCTAAGCGTGACGCGGGATTGCCTATCTTTTGTAAGCGTGTCAAAGTCAAATTATTGTTTCGTGAAAACGGGAAATGAGGTCTCAAGGGAAATCATAAAAAAATGAGAATTTCTTACGCACATAGTGTAAGCGGGATACGGGAATCCGACAAAACAGTAATCAGGATCCGGGATCAGAACCCCCAATGAGACCCCCTTATTAACATACAGTCAGGAATTATTTTTTTCTATATTTGAATCAAAAAATGTATTAAGTCTACATGAATTCTGAAAACATTCTAAATGTTCTATTATCTTGTAATTTCATTTCATGCTACTTTTGAAAACAGACTCAATGCGCGGCGTATGCCGAAATTTTGACCTTAAGTTGTTTACATATTGTGACTTGAATGGAGAGTTGTCTCATTGGCACCCATACCACACCTTCTTATTTCAATGATTTTTTAAAATGTTGATAAATGAATACTCGAAGCTATTGCTTGCCATGTAGCTGTGACGATTTTACAAGGTATCATGTAAAAAAAAAACCAGGTGAAATTATAACACTTTCCCCTTTTCCGATTTTTTCATAGTGCTTCTTTAGTAATGTGCAAATAAAAAAAAATCTGTTGCAATTACCTCGAGGTTATCCGCTGTATTGACTGGACTAGTAATGTACGATTCTGCGAAGCACCCAATATCGTTTTAGATGAGGCTCTTTATGGGGCTGTCCATGTAATCACATAAACATTACACATACTGTATTTGTTGCCACTACAATCATATAATCAGGAATTATTTTTTAAACAAGAAAATTAAGTAATCGTAAATACAGTCCGAGATTATAAAATAATGGTCTGGTACTAGTTATCAAATAATCACTATAAAACGGACAAGTAATCAAATAAGCAAAAACCCCACGAGGAGACCCCTAGATGATCAAACTTATAGATATATATATAAAAAACTTGTCAATTAAAGGCAATTACTTTGAGTCTGATAGATATAGGAAGCTGTGGTATGAGTGTCAATAAGACAACTCTCCATCCAATTAACAATTTATTAAAGTAAACCACTATAGGTTAATGTACGGCTTTCAAAACGGAGACTAGCCTCACACCGAACAGCAAGCTATTATATAAAGGGCCCCAAAACCTACTAGTATAAAACCATTCAAACGGGAAAACCAACGGTCTACTCTATATAAAAACAAGAAATGAAACTAGCAAATAGTTTATATTTCCTGCTACATGTACCTCCTTTGTTTTCTGTCCAGAAATATCTGTTATTTCCGGGAACTTTTAAGACCATTGTTTTATTTTGACGATTTATATCACATATATGTGATGTATTCATTGTTGTTTATGCTGAAACGCTTCAGATAAAATCTTTTTTTCAACAAAGGAACTAGTGTTTCGATCTTTCAGAGTGATATAAATTCACTTTCATACATTTTCAGATTGGACTTGCAGTGACTGTACCTTTCACAATTCTGTATCAACAGTTTGTGAAATGTGTGAAATCTCAAAATCAGAGTCGATACGGAAATCCCAGACACCAGTGCTGACACCATCAAAACCTCCAGTTCAAAACATGTCAACTGGTTATTCAACAGGTTAGTCTCTTCCTACACTTATTAATATACTCTGTGGTATGTTGCTTTGTTCATTGTTGAAGGCCGCACGGTGACACATAGTTGTTTACTTTTGTGTTATTTTGGTCTCTTCTGAATAGTTGTCTCATTGGCAATCATTTTTTTAAAAAGACGAATAACCACCCAACATATGCCACCGAGTCTATATTTAAGGGTATGGATTGGGTTTACAGAATAGAGATTATGTTCCAAATATACAGAAATATGGACAAATATTAGAGAAAATAGGGCAACAAATAAAAAATTAAATCTCCTTAATTATATATTTACTTTTTTCACTTATTTAATGTGATTTTGCTAATTTGCGTACAATTTAGCAATACAAGTAGTTTTAATAGAAAGACCCTTTATGCTTATTTTCATTTTTAGAGCATCATATATAATTTATTGTAAAGGTTATACCACTATTGAAAATTTAATAAAAACCGGCCAGAGGCGTACCATATCTAAAGTACTGTTATAATTGTAAAATCGAATGAATAAGAGCAAGAACAAATTAAATAAGTGAAATTTGTTTATAAAATATTAATCAATGTTAACCAATGAATAAAACATAAACCAAAAATTTAGAAAAATAGCCTATCCATTCCCAAAGCACCAAAGCGCGTGCGGTTAAAAATTACACAAAAAAAAAAAACCCAGGGCATTTGTATGTTATAAAACAGATAGCAACTATTTAGCTTATCTGGCAATAATGATTCGTAGTGAATTCTGAGCTTCATGTGGAGGGGGAAAGGGGGAGGGGGCTTTGAGAAACGTTATTTAAAAAAAATAAGAAGATCTGTGTGGGATTTGTCTAAAATGACCCTATTAAAAAAATCCTGACAAGTAATTTTGGAAAGACTTGAATGTTGACAATTTCGTATGATATTATTTTTAGAGATAATAGAAAAAGATGCGTTTCGATATTTTCTAAGTTCTTGACGACCTTCAGTTCACATAATCTTTCATATCATTAAAAATCGACGTTTTAAGCAGAAAATGTTTTAATTATTGAAATAGTCGTCTTTTTTTACAACAGGAAGAAGATTTTAATCGTTTATAGAAATACATTAAATAATGTTTAAGGTCATCAACTTGAAACAGGGAGCGTGAATAATAACAGAAAGGAAGTTTTCTTTCTTTATACACTCTTCCAACAATAGTAGAAAATATTATGTTTTCCTGTCCGAATGTTCATATGTCCGTCCCGTATCCCGTTTAACCTGTTTCTACTTTCTTTTATAATGTATGCCTATGTTGGAAAATGTGTAAAGTAATAGAAATAGTCACACACATTTGTTTTTTTTTTGGAAGAGGGGGGGGGGGGGGGGTTAAAGTGTGCGTCCTTGTATCTGTAACTGTGCACCCGTCCTTTTGCGCTTCTCATGTGCAATTTGAATCAAAGGTTTACAACAACATATAATTTAAAATGTGTGCAATAAAAAGAAAATTGGACAGTTGTTTTTTTATTATATAATTATGTGGAAAAAATTTCATACTTTTTTGTCGTAGTTCTGTATGAAGGGTATTGTTTTCCCATTAACCCAGAACAACCTTAAATAATGTATCCATTTACGAAGCATAAAAGAGTCATGGACGGGCGAGGTACCTTTTGTTTAATTTGTTCTTTTATTTTTAAAGCTGTATGTCCATTTTTTTTCTTTTTTTCGTATTTGTAATATTCTGAATTCTTATTACGTTTCGCCCTTTTCCCTTTATTAGTTTATTTTTGTCCATTCACACTTAATGCAATTGGCTGTAAAAAAAGTACATTTAATAATTGGGTGCTAAAATATTAAGAATAGAGAATAATGGCTAAATGTACAAAGAATAGATGGTATTAAAAACATAGATTACAGAAATGAAAGTCCTCCCATATCATTCAGACCCTAATGTATTCTTTTATAGACTCAGGTTGAGTGAGAGCTTGACATTATAGGTTAATTTTTATCAATTTTTGGCTGCTGCATCCTAACGTGAAGGCCACAACTTTCCTTTGTTTTTACAATCGTTCATAATATGGGTATGTGTTTACATTTGGCTAAAAAAACACCCCGGACGAGAAAAGGTAGCGAGTTCTATTAATAACGTGAAGTATGTATCGATAGGCGTGTAAAAGTTCATATAGTACGGAAATAATTGATGGACTATTGACTGGGAGTTCAGTTAAACGGAAATTTCTATCTTATTTTTTTATTTTATTTTAGTGGGTGTTAATCTTAACTGAATGAATTAAGATAATCAGTTAAATACATATCATATTCCATAAATATTGAAAGTAAACATTGTTAGTTTCCTGGTATCTTTGTTCAATACTAAATGACGTATAAGGATGGAAAAGATATTTAACGTTTCATAACACTATATTCAAGTGCATGTGAAAAAAAATACGAATAACTTAAAGATTGATATATCATTGTTTGCTTTACATGAAATGTCACAAATATTTTATGCATATGTCGTTTTCGTGTTTAACCATATACATGGACCTCTTTACTGTTGTTTACTCGAGACTTGATTTTGCTGATCGCTCATTTAAAGCAATGTCTAAATACTTTCATTAGTATTTTCGCTACTTAATTAAAAAAAATATTATTAGTTACATGTACATAGTGTGCTTGTGATCAAATACGATATATACGGGGTCTGTAAATTCTAAAAGGGTTAGAGCGATGCTCGAATATACTCGATTATAAGGAAATTAAGTCTGTAAATAGTTCTCAAATTCTGGATTAACTCATGATAGTTAATGTTGTTAACATGAACATTTATTATATATCATGACATATCGATAAATTCATTAAAAAACCATCATCTTAATACCTCCCCTAAAACATTATTTTTTTGCTCTCGACAATACATATCAATATACGGAAATTTCAGTTTGCAAACGGAAGTTTCCCAACTCCTGAATACACTTATGATATTATATTATTTTAATTATTACATCATAACATATCGATTAAACTTTAGGATTTTATAAGTATTAGATATATAGTCTTCTCATAAAAAAATGACATCAGCTACGAAGATAGGAGACGACGTTATCCGATATAAAAAGGGGAATTTGATTTAATAACAAGGGAGTAGTGTCATTATCTTAAATTTCCCAGATACCTTTACACCTCCACCTGCCTATATTTCTGTCATTTATTGAAACATTCACTGCTGTTGTATGACAAAATTAATTGTTGTACAACTATCTTGTCTTTTATCTGATTTATAAGCCAAAACCTGAACTTTTTGTTGATTAATTATAATGCTTCTGTGTAAATTCAGAAATTATAACGAAGTTTTTATCAATGAAAATAATGTATCAGGTTCGAAATAATAAATACATGTAGTCATAATTTCAATAGTGATTATCCTTCATGCAACTATTCCAATCGCATTATTTAGATTTTATATTTTCCCTAGTTGTTTAGGATTCGCAATAATAAATGCACTCATTGAATTCTAAATTAACAGTATCAAGAAAAAAATGAGTAAATAAATAACAACCTAAAATCGCACTGAACATGCATGAAAATTTTGCCACTGGACTGTTAGCAGCCAACAATTAATCGGTCAATCAATCATAATCCCTTTGCCCAACTTCCACTCACCGTGGCCCCCTTTTCGTAATTTCCGGCCTATTTACACTTCCGTCCTCTAGCTCCTAGACGAAAACCGGTCCTCTGTTTTACCGGATCCTATGCCATGCCTCCCGTTTCTCTCCTCTTCATTCTCAGCATCCCTTATCCATCTCCACCTCTCATAATTTGTTATTTGTTAAGTATGTATTACGTCACGTTATTTTAGAGTAAAGAGCTTTCTGTTGGTTGAATGGTTGATATATTATCACGTTTGATTATGTAAGGGTTTATAGACTTCCCCGTTATTTAAGGTGGTACCTAACACTACAAGGAGATAACTCTGTAAAATCAGCAGAACGTTTTAATGACGTTATATTATTAAGGGAATATTAAGCTTCTCAATGATCAAAATAAGTGTTTGTCAAACTGATATATAACCAGTGTAAATTTTCTAATTAAACGGTTGGTTCAAAATTTTTGAAATTTTGAATATTTTTGTCAAAGGGTCAAAGTAAATACTTTGTCAAAATTTAAAGAAAATTAAACGAGCCAAATTAGATTTAGTTAAGGTGTTAGGTACCACCTTAATTTGCCTCTGAGTTCGGTATTTGTGTTAATACTGTTCTTCTCTACTGTTAATCTGCCTGATTTTATGTACGTTTCGATCTTCAACTGATGTTCTATTATAATGTAGAAAAGACCTTACCAAGTTGAAAAACTTGTGTATAACCCATTTGTCCTTTTTGAACAATAAAACTATAATTACATTAGATGTGTGTTTCATTATAATACGTTATTCTTATTGGCTAACAGCAATTTCGCGTCATTCTGAAATTAACATTCATGTCAAAACGAACTTCGTGATGGCAAGAGCCTTTACAACAAAGTGCACATGTAAAAGAAACACTTGATCGTAATCGTGTTTTCATTATGATAGCAAGCAAATTTAATTATAAGTATTGAATGCTTCTTTTAGTCATTTCATAGTGTTGTCAAAGCGTTGACCGTGCGCACATTTTTAAAATGCGGAAGTGCTTCATACAAAATGTATTTCGGGCAACGCTTAAACACCCAAATGAATTTACAAAAAGAAGCATTCAATTCTTAAATAATGTTCAAGAATGCCTGTTGATGTCTTGGCCTTATATTTTGTCGTTATACCAAAGTTAACAACATATTCACCTTTGTTTATACTCGCTTGTACCTTGGAATCAGTACCCTAAAACAGAAATTTCAATACTTGATTACATTCAGGCAACACTGACAATAATTATAATAAGTGGCCCGAAGAGGGTTATTTGGTCCAAACACGTTCCTAATATTCGCACAGAAGCAAACGACTAATATATTCAAATATAAGGTTAGGATAACTATCTTTTCATTTCTCGTTTACAACGTATTTAATTTAGGTCTTTGTGATAAAAATGTACAAGTATTCGTTTTAAACATCTATGTATATAGAAAGCAATACATTCCGTAAGTCTATAAATAGTTTGGATTTAACATATTTCCTTGAATAGATTTTACGATAATATATCGAACCATCTCGTGATACATGCGTCATATGTATATTTATTTATATAATCAGCTTTAAGGAAGATACAAGAACTGAAACTAAAGAGACTGGTATTTCCGTCCTTTGTTGTTATTGATATTTTACTGTTGTGCAAGGGAATTAAGACACACCACACATATTTTCAAATAAGCGACTTATATCTAAGACAACTGTTGAGTTGAGAGCACAGTGACAATTGCTTAGGCTAATATGTCTGTTGCAGGTCTGTTTATCAGTTTTGTTATTTCATGTATTCTATCATTCGTTTTGTTATTTCATGAATTCAACCGTTTATTTATTTCATGCATTCATCCGTTTCATAAATTAATAGAAAAATAATACAACTGCTCCATAAAAATGAATATATAGTATATTTAATGTGCAAGTAAAGCTAGTATAAAAAGGTTAAAACTTGAAGCTACATTTTACCGTTATTATTGCCTCTTTATTTTTTTAGAATATTAAGTGTCATTCACTATTCTGAAGAAGATGTAAGCATCATACCACATTAAATTGTTTTCCATTTTTAAATATTTTTGTCAGCGTATTTCTTTTTACTTTAATTATTTCTTTTTAGCAAGTCGATCTGTGAGTCGAAATGACATAGAAACAGATTGTGCCGAAGATGGCGGAGAATTACGAATGGTGCTAGTAGGTCGAACCGGAAGCGGAAAAAGTGCCACTGGTAATACAATTCTAGGAGAAAGCAAGTTTGTAGCAATGGTCTCTGGATCATCTGTGACGGTCAATTGTAGCCGGGGAGAAACTTATCACGGAAATAGACTTCTTTTAGTCGCTGACACACCAGGGCTATTTGATACAAACCATTTAAATTTTGAAGTCACGCGCGAGATATCCAAATGTGTTGGTATGACGTCACCTGGGCCTCACGCTGTTCTTCTCGTCATCGCAATCGGACGATATACCAAAGAAGAACAGGATACAGTCCAACATTTTATACAGCATTTTGGGAATGACGTCATCAAATATATGATGATAGTCTTTACTCGTGAAGATAGTTTAAAACAAGAACAGAAGACCATTGAAGAATTTCTAGAAACTGCTCCATCTGAACTAAAAGAGATTGTACGCAAATGTGAGAATAGATATATTTGTGTTGACAACCTTGCTAATGAATCTGAAAAGAAGAGAAAAGTTAATGAACTTATAACAAAAATAGACGACATGGTGGAGAAAAATGGCGGAGTATGTTATACTAATGAGATGTATGCTGCTGCAGAAGATGTATTAGCGAGACGCATGGAACAAATTAGGGCAGAATTTGAACAAGATCAAAAACGAGAGAGACGTAAACTACATAACAATTTTGAGCAAGATATTCATGCTCTGACAAATGAAAGATCTAAACTAGAAGATAGAATGGCACGGATGCATTGGGAAAAAGATTACTCCGAGAAAGAAAAACAAACTTTACAGATGGAAATGGTACGAATTCAGCAACAAAAGGAGATCAGTCAAGGAGAGATGGAAGAGGGAGAGAACCGACAATTATCCGAAAGAATTGCAGCACTGCGCAGGCGTGAAGTTCTCCTTAATCAGCAGCTACAACAAAAAGAACGTCAACGACTATTGATGCTTTCCGATTTAGAAAAAGCCAACCACGGAATCAAACAAAAACGAAAGGAAAGGGGGAGAGGATCATCCCTGGGTTCTTATCCAATAGGACATCTTGATGAAAAAACTGTAAGACAAAAGGCACGCGATGACGTCGAAAACAAATCCCCAAACATTTTTACAGAACTTTTGGAATCACTGAAAAACGTTGGAAAAACATTTCTCAGTAAGGCTATTAAATTTTTTAGCAATTTGATTTGAAGTCGCATTTTCTATCAAGTGTTTGGAACTTTTGTCTTTGTACAATTTTATTTCTATCATGTACATGCTTAAAGTATACGTGTTTGTGTAAGAGAACAAAAGGTGTGTATATATATTTATATGAGAGAGAAAATAAGCATGTATCCTTTTGAACATTATCAACTCTCATTGCCTTTATCCGATAACATCAAACCAATTGCACGGACGATTTACCCATACCAATGCATGTATTGATTAAAACTTGTATATAAAAAAATCGATACAACCTAGTTTAGGTTTATATGTGTATATGAGAATATGTGCCAGTATGCTTTCCTTGTTGGAACATTAGTCCTGATATTTTCCGTTTTAATTTCATGTTCTATTAACTTTTTACACGCCTTGTTTGTCTGTTTGTATACCCGTACGTACATTGTAGAAGTTATGTTTTGAAATTACGGTAATACTCCCCTCAAACTATTATTAATTTATGTTCAAATGTTTACTGGCATACATGCCTTTTTTGGAAAGTTAGAGACATGTTTCTGAAAATTAAAGGGCTGTTTTTTGTTTGAGAAGCTAGCAATGTCTTTTCCAAGTTTTTATTTCCATTTTGTTCGCTGTCATTCATTTTGAGATTTCCACTTTCCATCAGTGTTTTCTTATTTTATTGAAATACTAACCGATATGTCAGCATATTAGCCTACTGGAATTATTCTATGTCAAATAAATCTTAGAGTTTAGAAAACTGATACCTATAAATATAGCTTAAATATTAAGATTGGAAACAGGGAAGCTTTCGATTTATATATAAATCCTCTCCCGAGAAGAAAATACATAACTATGAAGTATGTGCTTCAAAAGTTGTCATATTGAAAATTAAACGATGTCAATGGCTCAAGTAGGTAATTGTTTATATAGAAAAAACTATACTTTTGATACCAACGTTCAATCTTTATTTGAATTTAACGACGCCCCTTGTATTAGTATTATTTAACTTGTACAGGTTGTAATATATTGCTGTAATAAACGCTAGGATGTATGAATTGTTTCATTTATTTAATCTGTAAAGCCTAGAACATTATCTGCGTCATTTAAATACACCCAAGTGTCAAAACTTAAGATGAATAATCATATTTGTCCGCCCGTCCGTCCGTCTATTTGTCAATCAGTGTGTTTATGTGAAATTAGTTATTGCCAATGAGACAACTATCCAACACTGATTATATGGCGTAGAATTAAGAAAATTTAGGCCACCCTTCGACCTTTCAACTTAACAAACCCCATACTTACCGTATTGTTAGTTATAATAGGCCCTGACATGACAAAAAGTGAAACAAATAAAGAGAAAAAAAGATGTCTGATTCAAGGCAAAAAACCCAACAAGAATAGACATAGTAGACAACAACCAACTACAAACACTGACGTATAGGCTTGTTCTGTTGAACAGGAGAAAAGAATATGCCTTAATAGCACCACTCCTTCTTACGGGATGAGATGCATGGAAATAAATGATACTTTTTGCACAGTTGTAGAATTCTTCCTTATAAAGTGTATAAATAAATAAAATATCTGTTCGTTCTTCGTGTTAAATTGGAGATATAAACTGCAAGCTAGGTATATTTGATGATTTGATAAACTTTATAAACATCAATATGTTCACTCCTCTTGATTTTTAACTTATTTTTACAAGATATTCTGAAACTTCTTGGTTTATCCATAATGTGCCAATAATAGGTTTGCCCATTAAATATAGTTTGAAATGACATCTTTAAAAATATTAGAAATGTCTTGTAATTTCTTTGTCCTTTTTGAAAGATGTAAAGAAAATTATTTCCCGCAAAATTTTCAATGGCTAATATCTCGCAAACAAGCACACGGATTCGTATGCACCACTTGAGGCATTGTGCGGTTCGATCTGTGCGTTGGAATACATTTCTTAGTCAAGCCATCGAATTTTTTAACAATTTGTTTCGAAGTCGTATGATTTGTTAAGTGTTTGGATGTTTTGTCTTTGTACATTTTTTTTTCTATCACATAAACGCTTAAAGTATATGTGTTTTTGTAAGTAAAGGTGTTAACTATGTATGTAAGAAAATGAAAGAAGCATGTATAGATTTTGGACATTAGCAACGCTTCTAACTGTGCATTGCCTTTATCCAACAACATCAAACCAATTGCACGATGATTTACGCATACCAAAAAGCAAAGCGGAAAGTTCCTAATCAAATGGCAAAATCGAATGATAAAACACATCAAACGAATGGACAATGCATGTATTTACCAAATTATGTATAAAAAAAACCTATACAACCTAGTTTAGGTATACATTTGTATATGGAAATATGTGCCAGTATGCTTTCCCTATTGACACGTCCTCTTTATCTGTTTTTGTACAAGTACGTACATTTTAAAAGTAATGTTTTGATACTTCTCTCTTCAAATTTTTTTTTCATTAAAATATTTACTGGTATAGCCTCTTTTGAGAAAGTAACGTTAGAGATTTTTTTTTTATTTGAAGCTCCGTTTTTGTTTAGTAAACTATAATTTGTGTTTTCCACGCTTTTCCAATTTTGTTTGCTGTCCTTCATTTTTGGGAAATCAACAGCTCAAGTAGATAATTGTTTAAATAGAAAACATACTTTTTCAACCAACGTTCAATGATTATTCTATTTTAACTACACCCCTTCCGTAGTATCACATTTAAGCGATACATTAGTTGAAAACTGGTTCAAGAGGCATTTTTATGGGTATACATTGAATGAATTATACAAAGAAGTAAGCTTTTAATTGATAGATTCAATTGCTATATTTAAACTTTTGTATTAGTATTACTTAACTTGTATATGTTGTAATATATTGCTGTAATAAATGCTACGATGTGTGAAGTGTTTCATTTATTAAATCTGTTTTGTCCCCAAAATTATCTGTTTCATTTAAAAACAACCTAATGAAAATGTTTCTATGATTCATCCTATTAGTCCGTTCGCCTGTCTGTCTGTCTGTCTGTCTGTCTGTCTGACAATCGGTCTATTTATTTGAAATAAGATGTTTACATGATTGCCGATTAGACAACTATCCAATATAGAGACTAAATTATTTTAAAATGACGTACCACAATACGACCTTTTAACCTAATAAGCCCCATATAAACCGTATAGACAGCTACATGTATAACAGGCTCTGACATGACAAAATGTGAACCAAATAAACAGCAAATAAATTGTCTGATTAAAGACAAAACAAACAAAAAAATAGATATTGCAGACAGTTACCAACGACAAACACTGAATTATAGGTTTATATCTTTGAACAGGGTAATATAGAATATGCCTTATATCACAACTGCTTTTGACGGAATGCATGGAAATAAATCATACTTTTAACACATTTGTAAAATTCTACCTTAGAAAGTCGATAAATGAAGAAGATTTATAACCTTCGTGTTAAAAGTAAAAACACAAAAATACTGAACTCCGAGGAAAATTCAAAAAGGAAAATCCAAAATCAAAAGGCAAAATCAAAAGTCCAAACACATCAAACGAATGGATAACAACTGTTATAATTAAAGTAGAGATACAAATTATGATTTTATAAATCTTATAAACATTAAAGATTGTCGCTCCTTTTCTTTTTGAATATTTGCCAGATATTTGGAAGCCTCTGTTTTCATCCATACAGTGCCAATGAAATAGTTGCCCACTAAGTATAGTGTTAAATGTCATCTTTGAAAATCTTATTAAATCTTTGTTTTATTTCTTCATCGTTTTTGAAAGAAAAAAAGTGCCAATGTCAATATAAATGCATACGAAATGGAAGCACACCATTAATTCATGGTCCCATTGATTTCTATGTTAAAGTCCTCCATTTCAAGCAGGCACACCTCTTTTGTTTTACGTTCAAATAAAGTGGCAATCATTGCATGTCAAAGCAACACTTTATGGTGTCTTGTACTGAAAATAATCATACTTTTAATGGCATATAAGACAGAACTGGTTCCCGGAAATTCGGATGCACCAAATAGGTACTTCAGATCTGACGAACAGACAGAATGTACCCTCTTTATAAATTTGGTGCAGATTTTTTAATATTCAAAATTATAAGTCCAAAAATGTTCTACAGTGATCACCAGTCCTTCAGCTTTAATTTGATAACACAAATACCTAAATATTCTAGATATTTCTAAAGTTATACTCATGCGTAGGAACTATTTTGTGTAAATTGTGTACTACTTTCTGATATGTGCATTGAGACCGGGACCGAATTAGTGGTGTTACACCTAATCAATACAGAATTATTTCCCGCCCAATTTTCAAAGGCTGATATCTAGAAAACATACACGCAGAGCCTTGATTTTTCTGCTATTTTTGTTCATTCATTAATATACTGTCAATGTATAACATTCTTTCAAAAATCTTGTTAATTTGTTAAGGTAGTGTGTGTTTCAATGTAAACTCTTAAAGGAGCACTATCTACGACATATATAAAAAAAATCTAAAGTATGATGTTTTTTTTTCTTGTTCAATCATTAATGAAAGTGTAAAAGTGAAATACTAATTTGCTTTTATCACCCAGTATGGTTAATTTTTTTTCAAATTAAGCTAAGAAACATTGATGATGAATAATTCACTTGCAAGTAAATAACTCGACCTCATTGAATCCGTATGCATGTAAACTTCAATCTTATTCCTTAGCTAGAAGTGTATTACGCATAAATTGTGTGTGTTCGGTTATTTAAAAGACAATAATGTCTACATTGAAAGTGAAACAAAGGTTAATCATTTGATTGACTGATTCGATCCTCAAACAGTTTTTTTTTATACAAGTAAAAACGATGATTAGCATATATTATAATCAATACTATGAAATTAAACAGAACTAAAAAAACACTATTGCACGGGTTCGCTTTCTATTTATTTTAATATTAATGTTTATATCGCTTATATGACCATCGGAGGTCTTCGGATGTCAACTCGATGGTTAATTAGATGGCGTCATGTATGACATACACGCGAAAATAAGCTACATAGTATAGAGTACATGTCGTGTATAAGGTCTGTTTTAGACGTTTTATAATTTGATAAATGTTGTACTTGATTATAATTAAAATTTAAGAATTTGTCTCAAATCTGTGAACATGAATTTGAAAGTTAGTGTCTTTTCAAAGGAAAATAATCTGAAGCTAAAAGTTTACCTTCGTATTGAAGATTTATATGTGTTTTTTTTATAACATAATAGTTAGAGAAAAAGCTGCGTTTCGAACTTTTCTAAGTATACTTGACGACCTTCTATTAGCATAATCTTGAATATCATTTAAAATCGACGTTTGAAGCAGAAAAATATTTTAATTATTCGTCCTTTTTTTACAACAGGAAGAAGGGATTAATCGTTTATAGAAATATGCTAAATAAGGATGAAGGTCAATATAACTCGAACACACAACGTGAATAATAACAAAAGGAAGTTTTCTTTCTTTGTAAACTCTTCACACAATAGTAGGAAATGTAATATTTTCCTGTCCGTGTGTCTGTGTGTCCGTCCCGTATCCGGTTTATTTCTTTAAATATGTAAGCCTTTGTAGGAAAATGTGTAAAGTTATAGTATATGTTTATCACATTTGTTTAGACGTGGGGTGTTTTGGGGGAGGGGAGTGGGGTTAGAGTTATATTATGTGCGTCCTTGTATCTGTGCATCCGTTCTTTTGCGCTTTCGCATGAAGAATTTATATCAAAGATTCATATCAACATATAATTCAAAATATGTGCATTGAAAATATCTTTGGACAGTTGTTCTTTTATTATTAAGTGGTACAACTGCAAATATATATATTTTGCTTTTTTAATTTAGTTTCATTAATCCTGTTTTATCGTATCTCTGTATGAAGGGTATTGTGTTCTAACAAACTCAGAACAACCCGCAATAATTTAATTCATTCAATCAGCATACTAGAGGCATGGGTGGGCTAATCTGCATTTCTTTATGTTTTTTTTTTAATTTTTAAACCTGTATGTCTGTCTGTCTGTCTATTCTTTTAATTATTTGTAATATTCTGAATTCTTAATATATTTCGGCCTTTTCCCTGGACTAGTTTAATTTTGTCCATTCCTGACTATTTTATTAACCTCATCTACACCCTTAAACAATCTGCCGTTTTTTGCGTTGATAATCTGTATAGATGCGAGAGACTGGATGGGATTTACAGTATAAATAATACAGAATACAGAGAAGTCATCCCATTCAAATCCTAAAGTATATTCTTCTAGACTCAGGTTTATTGAGACTTTGAATTATTAGGTTAATTTTTATTAATTTTTGGACTGCTGCCTCCTTGACGTATAGGTCACAACTTGGATTTTATTCTCATTCGTTCATACTATAAGTATATTTACATTGCGCTAAAACACATCCCAGACGAGAAAAGGTAGCAAGCTCGAAGTAACGTGAAATATTGATCAATGGGCGTGTAAAAAGTTTATATAATACGGAAATAATTGATGGACTATTGACTGGGAGTTCAGTTAAACGGAAGTTTCTATCTTATTTTATTATTTTATTTTAATGGGTGCTAATCTTTTAACTAAATGAATTTAATCGAGTAAATACATATCACATTTCATAAATATCAAATGTGAACATTTTAATTTTCCTGGTATTTTTAATTTGTTCAATATTTTATGAAGTATAAGGATTAAAACGATATTTATTTTTTTCATAACACTATTCAAGTACATAAAAAAAATTCAAAAAATGTAAAGATTAATTTATTCTGGTTTGCATTACATGAACTGTCAAGTATTTTAGGCATATTTATCTAATTTCCTTTAGATCAAATGTTTTCGAATCGTCCTTTGTGTTATCTTTAGTGTGAAATACTATAAACTCAGAAATTACAGGGGCGGATCCAGCCATTTTCAAAAAGGGGGGTCCCAACCAAGGAAAAAAAGGGGGGTCCAACTTAATGTCCCCATTCAAATGCATTAATCGTCCAACAAAAATGGGTTCCAACCCCCGGACCCCACTTGATCCGCCACTGACTTATTGCATGCATTTAAAATAACTGCGATCGTAGAAAAATGGAGAGAAGAAAAAAGCGAGATTTATTATTGCGATTTTTCATGAAAATCTCCATACAGATATTAGAATGAGAGTTCTTTTTATTGTGATTCTCGTCAAGTCGCATTATTCGAATAAATAAAAACCTTCCTATACTATCTGAATGGTAACCATCTGAATGTACAGAATATAAATGTATGTATTCGATTTATCTATTTCTGTAATTGATAAATGAGAGATCGTTTTAGGGACGATAAGGGACTTTCCGTTTTGAATTTTCATCGGAGTTCTCTATTTTTGTTATTTTCCTTTTTCATAACAAAGGTACTAAAAATAAAATAATTCATTTAGAAGCGTTCTTTATAAGCAATAAAATGTATTTACATGTATCATGTATATCACAGTTGATTATTCGCCTTTTAATTTTGATGATCTCTCCCTTATGAAAAAAACCCTAGAGACCTTAATTAGTATTTCAGCCTCTATTTTTTTATATTAAAAAAAATCTATTGAAATACGGACGGAAATCTCCAAACTTTTGAATAAACTCGAGATAGTATATGATTTTAATCATTACATGTACACTTTACTATATATCATATCATGGCGTTAATTCACCAAAAACATTATCTTAATTAAGTTAATACCTTCTCTTTTTTCTCTCGACAATATATATCAATATACGGAACTTTAAGTTTGAAACGGAAGTTTCCCAACTTCCGAATACACTCGTTGTAGTATATCATTTTAATCATTACATCATAACATATCGATTAAACTTAAGGATGTTATAAGTATTATAGAAAGTCTTCTCTTGACTAAGTGACGTCAGCTACGAAGACATGAGATGATGTCATCTGATATACATTAGAAATTTGTTTTAATGACACAGGAATAGTGTCATTATCTTAAATTTCCCAAATGCCTTCATTAAAAAATTTTACAACCTCCACCTGCCCATTTCTCTGCATTAAATTGATACATTGTCACTGCTGTTGTATGACAAAATGAATTGCTGTACAACTATCTTGTCTTTATAGGATTTATAAGCCAAAACCTGAACTTTTTGTTGATAAATTATAATGCTTCTGTGTAAATTCAGAAATTATAACGAAGTTTTATCAATGAACAAAATGTGTCAGGTTCGCAATAATTAATACGTGTATTCATAATTGATTACTAGTATCCTTCGTTCAACTATTCCAATCGCATTTTTTGGATTTCGCATATTACACAGTTGTTAAGGATTCGCAATAAAAAATGCACTCATTAAGTTCTAAGTTAACAGTATCTGAAAAAGACGAGTAAATAAAATAACAATCTAAAATCGGCCTGAACATGCATGAAAACAGCAATTTCGCGTCATTCTGAAATTAAAATTCATTTCAAAACGAATTTCATGATGGCACGAGCCTTTACAATAAAGTGCACATGTAAATGAAAAACACTTGATTGTAATCGTGTTTTCATTATCATAGCGAGCAAATTTCATTATAAGTATTGAATGCTTCTTTTAGAAAATTCAACGGGTTGTAACATCTTTAACCGTTGGCACAATCGTAGAACGAAGCGCTTCCGCGGTTCATGCAAAATATACTTCGGTCAAAGCTTTGAAACTCCAATGAATTTATTAAAAGAAGCATCAATTAAATAATGTTCAATACTGCTTGCTGATGTCTTGGCCTTATATTTTGTCGTTATGTAGATGTCTTACGAAAGTAAACAACACATCTTCTTTTGTTCATACTCGCCTGTACCTTGGAATCAGTTCCCTAAAGCAGAAATTTCAATACTTGATAACATCATGGTCACAAAGACAATAATTATAGTAAGTTGCCAAAGAGGGTTATTTGATCCGACCACTTTCGCTCAGAAGAAAAAGGTAAATATATTTTAATATTAAGTTTGCATAACTATCTTTTCATTTTTGTTTACAATGTATAAAACTTAGATCTTTATGAGAAGGTATACACGTATTCGCTTTACGCTGCTAATAAAAGTATTTTAAACCAAACAAAAGTATAATCCGTATGTCTATAAATAATTTGGATTTAAAATTTTCCTGGAAAAGATTTTAAGATAATTCATCGATGTATCCCGTGCTACATGCGTCATATGTATATCTATCTATATGATCAGCTTTAAGGAAGATAAAGAGACTGGTATTTCCGTCCATTTTTGTTATTGATATTTTACTGTTGTGCGAGGGAATTCAGATACGACACATATATTATTTAATAAACTACTGTTGCATTAAGCTAGAGCACATTGACAATAGTTTAGGCTAATATATCTGTTGCTGGATCAGTTTTGCTATTTCAAATTTTCATTCGTTTTGTTATTTCATGTATTCACCCGTTTAGTTATTTCATGTTTTCATCCGTTTTGTTATTTCATGTATTCACCCGTTTAGTTATTTCATGTTTTCATTCGTTTTGTTATTTCATGTATTCATCGGTTCAATAAATCAATAGAAAAACATACAATTGCCCCATAAAAATGAACATATAGTATATTTGATGTGTAAGTAAAATTAGTCTAAAAAGGTAAAAACTTGAAGCTACATTTTACTGTTATTATTGCCTATTTGTTTTGTTTTTAGGAAATTAAATGCCATTAACTATTCTTAAGAAGATGTAAGCATCATACGACATCTAATCAATTTTATAATCAAATACTTTTCCCATTTTTAAATATTTTTGTCAGCGTATTTATAATTAGGTCTTTCCACCTTTCCGTGGAAGGACCTATTGATTTTGTTCTGATTATTTTTTTTTCTTACGCCTAATTTCTTTTCTTGCGTAGTAATGCTATGTTATTTGAAGTATGATATCTTATAGTTTAAACGCTTTAAAAATTGACAACCGCATAACAAAATACTTTACGTTGTAAGAGTTATCTCCCAAAATACTGTTTTCTTGTGACCACTACTCCTTCGCAACCCTAAAAGATTACGACAAATTTATTTTACTAAATTGTTCTTTACATCTTCAGGATTAGGATATTTATTTGGGCCGAAGCTATACCGAGACTCCATATGAGAGTTATTCTTCTTTTTTCATTTGATTCAAGTGATATGCATTTCTATCTGGTAAACCATAAGTGTTAGAGACCTAGGGTCTTTTGATTTGAAGTACTTGGTCCAAAAAATGAAAGTTAGATCAAGGTCAAAGGTCAAGGTCATATTATGAATTTAGGTGTTGGCTTATTTTCACGTATTTTCAAAAATAGTAAGTGATAACGACAAATTGTGTTTACTAAATTGTTAGTTGCGACATGTCGTAATACACACATTTTGATTGCGAGGGTACGTTAACCGTAAATGGGCGTTTTCTCCCCTTTTATATTTAGAATTATGCATTAAGTGGTATAACTTATCAACCAAACATATAAAAGATATAGGGTGTTTTGATTTGAGGACCTTGGTCTGTGACCTTCAAATTGAAGTCAATGTCATAGGTTAATAGGACGTTCTAGATTTTGACCTTGGCTTTATATTCATATTTAGCAACTCTCATTGCCTTTATCCGATAACATCAAGCCAATTGCGCGGACGATTTACGCATACCAATACATGTATTGAACACAACTTGTATATCAAATTGATACAACCTAGTTTAGGTTTATATTTGTATGACTTGTGAAAATAATTGCCAGTATGCTTTCCTTGTTGACACACAAGTTCTGATATTTTTCGTTTTGATTTCATGTTCTATTAACTCTTGATACGTCTTGCTTGTCTGTTTGTATACATGTACGTACATTGTAGAAGTTATGTTTTGACATTAAGGTAATACTCCCTTCATAAGAATACACATAACTATGAAGTACGTGCTAGTATTAGTATTACTTAACTTGAACATGTTGTAATATATTGCTGTAATAAATGCTAGGATGTGTGAATTGTTTTATTTATTAAATCTGTTAAGCCTCCAATATTATCCGTTTCATTTAAAACACACAAGTGTAAAAAAAAATCGATGAATAATCCTATTTGTCCGTCCGTAGAATTAAGAAAATTTAGGCCACCCTTCGACCTTTCCACTTAACAAACCTCATACTTACCGTATTGTTAGTTATAATAGGGTCTGACATGACAAAAAGTGAAAGAAATAAAGAGAAAAAAAATGTCTGATTGAAGACAAAACAAACCCAACGAAAATAGATAGAGCAGACAGCAACCTACGACAAACCCTTACGTAAAGGCTGACACCTTTGACCAGGAGAAAAAGAATATGCCTTATTAGCACAACACCTTCTTACGTGATGGGATGGGATGAGATGCATTGAAATAAATGATTTGCACAGTTGTAGAACTCTTCCTTAGAAAGTGTATAAATAAATGAAATATCTGTTCGTTCTTCGTGTTAAAGTGGAGATAGAAACTGCAAGCTAGGTATATTTGATGATTTCATAAATTAAGATGTTCGCTCGTCTTGTTTTTTTTTTACTTTTGTTTGTCAGATATTCTGAAACCTCTTGTTTTATCCATAATGTGCCAATAATTGGTTTGCCCATTAAATATAGTTTGAAATATAGTTTGAAAGAAAAAAAGCGCCAGTGCGAAATGCATGAAAGATGTAAAGAAAATTATTTCCCGCAAAATTTTCAAATGCTTATAACTCGCAAGTAAGCACAGGGAATTGTATGCACCACTTAGGGGCATTACGTGGTTCGGTCTGTGCGTTGGAAAACATTTCTCAGTCAAGCCATTTAATTTTTTAACAATTTGTTTCGAAGTCGTATGTTCTGTAAAGCGTTTAAATATTTTGTCTTTGTACAGTTTTTTTCTGTGTTAAAAACGCTTAAAGTGTATGTGATTTTGTAGGTAAAAAGTGTTAAGTATGTATATAAGAGAATGAAATAAGCATGATTGTATAGATTTGGGACATTTGCAACGCTTCTAACTGTACAATGCCTTTATCCAACAACATCAAACCAATTGCACGGAGGATTTACGCATATCAAAAAGTAAAATCACAAAAAAATACTGAACTCTCAGGAAAAAACAAAACAAAACGGAAAGTCCGTAATCAAACGGCAAAATCAAACGATAAAACACATCAAACGAATGGACAATGCATGTATGGACAAACATATGTACATAGAAAACCGATACAACCTAGTTTAGGTATACATTTGTATATGAACATATGTGCCAGTATGCTTTCCCTGTTGACACTACATCTTTGTCTGTTTTGTACAGGTACGTACATTGTAAAAGTAATGTTTTGATATCACTTGTATAGCCTCTTTTGACGAAGTAAAGTTAGAGATATATTTTTAAGATTGAAGCTCCCGTTTTGCTTAGTATAGTCTAATTTGTGTTTTCATCGTCCCCCCCTTAATTCTGTTATTTTTATGGAAATCAACGGCTAAAGTAGATAATTGTTTAAATAGAAAACAAACATATACTTTTTCAACCAACGTTCAACGTTCAACTATACCCCTTCCGTAGTATCACATGTAAACGATACATTAATTGAAAACTGGTTCAAGATGGATTTTATTGGGAATACATTAAATGAATTATACAAGGAAGGAAGATTTTAATTGAAATAATTCATTGCTATGATTAAGCTTATGTATTTAGTATTACTTTACTTGTACAGGTTGTAATATAATGATGTAATAAACGCTAAGATGTGTGAATTGAATCATTTATTAAATCTGTTATGCCCCAAATGATATGTTTCATTTAAAAACAACAAAGTGAAAATGTTTCTATGAATCATCCTTAACGTTCGTGCGTCTTTAAAATAGATATAGCAGGCAGTAACCAACGACAAACACTGAATTATAGGCTTATATTGTTGAACAGGACAATATAGAATATGCCTTATAAGCACAACTCCTTTGGACGGGATGCATGGAAATAAATGATACTTTATCTCGTCGAATCTACCCGAGAAAGTCGATAAATGAATAAAATGTCTATCTTTCGTGTTAAAGTTGAGATACAAATGATGATTCTATAGTTTAATCCACCATTTTCTACATTTGAAAATGTCTGTACCAAATCAGGAATATGACAGTTCTTGTCCATTCGTTTTTGATGCCTTTTGTTATTTGATTTTGCCATGTGATTATGGATTTTCCGAATTGATTTCCCCCTTAGTTCAGTATTTTTGTGATTTTACTTTTTTCTATACAATCTCATAAATATTTAAGATGTCAGATATTCGGAATCCTCAGGGTTTATCCATACAGTGCCAATGAAATTGTTGCCCACTAACTATAGTTTTAAATGTCATCTTTGGTAATCTTATACAAAGTTTGTTTTATTTTTTCATCGTTTTTGAAAGAAAAAAGGTGCCAATGTTGAATGCAAATTTTTTAAACGCTTATATCTGGAAAGCACGCGGACCCTTGATTTTTTTTTGCTATTTTAGTTCCTTTCTTCACATACTGTCAATGTATATCATTCTTTAAAAACGCTTGTTAATTTGTTTAGGTAGTGTGTGTTTCAACGTAAACTCTTAAAGGAGCACTAGCTACGAGATATATAAAAAATCTAAAGTATGTTGGTCTTTTTTGGTTTAATCATAAAAGATTGAAGGTGAAATAGTGAAATATTAATTTGCATTTATCTGCCATTGTGGTTCATTTTTTTCCGATTAAGCTAAGGAACATTGATGAAGAACTATTAACTTGCAAGTAAATAACTTGACGCCATTGAATCCATTTGCATGTGCACTTCAGTCTAATTCCTTAGCTAGAGGTGTATTATGCATAATTTGTGCGTGTTCGGTTATCTAAACGATAAGACTGTCTACATTGAAAGTAAAACAAACTCGTTATACAAGTCAAAACGATGATTATTATTTATTTATAAAATCAAAAATATGAAATTAAACAGACCTAGACAAATACAATAACACATGTTCGCTTTTTGTTTATTTCTATATCTATGTTTATGTCGCTTATAGGCCAGGACTATCGGAAGTCTTCGGAGGTCATCTCGATAGCTATTAAGAGTGCGTCAAGAATAAAATAACCGCGAAATGAAGCTACATATTTTCGAGCCCATGCCCAGTATAATGTTTATTTTATAAGTTTTATCATTTTGAGAAATGTTTTACATGATTATAATACAAATTTGCGAATTTGTGTCAGATCGGTGAACATTAATTTGAAAGCTAGTGCCCTTTCAAAGGAAAATCATCTGAAGCTAAATGGTTACTTCCCTATAAAAGATTGAAAGCCATGGTTTGATGTCCTATCGATTATGACGCAACGTAAGCACGAAATAGATAGAGTATTTTTATTCATTTACTAGAACTAATCTGGTCTAAACCACTTCTGATGGAACAATCGCTTGCTAACCAGTTCTTTTATTCCGACATGATTTATAACACAATTTTCGTTAAGCCCCCGTTGATCAAGTAATGATTAAGAAACATAGGTTCCAATTCCCTCATGCAGCGTTGACCATATATGAATTTGACGATTTTAGATCCGGTTCCTGTCGTATTACATTTTCTGTGGTTTTTTGTCGAAATATCTTGTGCTTTATATGTTTTTAAAATTGTTCCTAATAAAAGTAGATATGGAAAAGCTGTTTAAACGCACAAAAGAAACACAGATTTGTTTTGTAATGTAGAAAACCTAGATAAACACATTCAGATATTAATTTTGCACTCATGATTGTAAAAGTGAACACAGAAAGGTGGATCGGACAGACGAAAAAAAATATAAAGGTTTTTTTTTTTATCACTTAGCAAATCTAAGGCCGTGTTAACACCTAACGCCGTGTACAGTAAACATGTTTACATTTGGTTTAGTGTAATGTACACTAGTTTCACATTTAATTTGTTCAGATCTATACACCTTGTTTAGCTATCTGTACATAAGATTTGTTCACACTTGTAAACTATATGTCTTTTAAATGTTTATTACGTAGAACCAAATTTTCGAACAACTTTTCTAGCAGTTGGGGAACGACCATTTGACTTTAAAAAAAGGAGGATGGATTTTCCCACAATTTGATTATTTTTTTTATTTTTGAAATCGGGTCACCATACAGATGATAAGAATGAATAAACTCATCATAGATGCCAGGACTAAATTTTGTATACACGCTAGACGCGCGTTTCGTCTACAAAAGACTCATCAGTGACGCTCGAATCCAAAAAAGTTAAAAAGGCCAAATAAAGTACGAAGTTGAAGAGCATTGAGGACCAAAATTCCATAAAGTTTTGCCAAATCCAGCTAAGGTAATCTATGCCGGAGGTAGAAAAGCCTTAGTATTTCAAAAACTGTAAATTTGGAGTAGGTCCGGTAAGGACCGATTTTGGCCTCAAATTTCAGATTCATCTGACGAAAGATTTTGACCACTTTTTAAACACTTAAGTGTTTATTTCATTTGAATCAATTAGTTTATGTGAAAGATTTTAACTGATTTTGACATTAAAAACGACCCGATTCAAGCTCAAATATGAAAAATCTACCAAATATGCCGAAAAATGTCACTTTTCAGATGGTTTTTGTCAAAAATGAAAGTGGCCGCATCCGTGTTCATCCTCAATCTTTATATATGTTATGTATTATCATAAAATACAACTTACATTTTAATATTAAGAATGAACACGAATGCGGCCACTTTTGTTTCACACGAAAACTGTCTAAAATTTAACTAAAATGCTAGAATTGTGAAGATTTCAGTAATTTAGCATGACTTAATGGTGCTAGTACCTGATATATGTGCATTGTATTGTCAAAAACAGCCCATATTTATGTAGCAGAAGCATTCTACTGTACAATAAATAACTAAAAGTTTACATTTTAACAATTTCGTAAAACTGCTATATTTTGGGGCCAAAAGGGGGTCTTACTGCACCTACTCCTTTGGTAAACAGTTAATTTATAAATATAACCATATCAATGATAATTCATGTCAGCACAAAAAGTGCTGACTACTGGGCTGGTGATGCCTTCGGGGAAATAAATCTCCACCAGCAATGGCATCGACCCAGTGGTTGTAAATTAACTCATCATAGATACCAGGACTAAATTTTGCATATACGCCAGACGCGCGTTTCGTCTACAAAAGACTCATCAGTGACGCTCGAATCAAAAAAAGTTAAAAAGGCCTGAGGTAGAAAAGCCTTAGTAATTCAAAAATTCTAAATTTGGTAAACAGTTAATTTATAAATATAACCATATCAATGATAATTCATGTCAGCACAAAAAGTGCTGACTACTGGGCTGGTGATGCCTTCGGGGAAATAAATCTCCACCAGCAATGGCATCGACCCAGTGGTTGTAAATTATCATCATAGATACCAGGACTAAATTTTGCATATACGCCAGACGTGCGTTTCGTCTACAAAAGACTCATCAGTGACGCTCGAATCAAAAAAAGTTAAAAAGGCCTGAGGTAGAAAAGCCTTAGTAATTCAAAAATTCTAAATTTGGTAAACAGTTAATTTATAAATATAACCATATCAATGATAATTCATGTCATCACAAAAAGTGTTGACTATTGGGCTGGTGATATCCTCGGGGAAATAAATCTCCACCAGCAGTAGCATCGACCCAGTGGTTGTAAATAAACTCATCATAGATGCCAGGACTAAATTTTGTATATACGCCAGACGCGCGTGTCGTCTACAAAAGACTCATCAGTGACGCTCGAATCCAAAAACGTTAAAAAGGTCAAATAAAGTACGAAGTTGAATAGCATTGAGGACCAAAATTCCTAAAAGTTTTGCCAAATCCAGCTAAGATAATCTATGCCTGAGGTAGAAAAGCCTTAGTATTTCAAAAATTCTAAATTTGGTAAACAGCTAATTTATAAATATAACCATATCAATGATAATTCATGTCAGCACAAAAAGTTCTGACTACTGGGCTGGGCTCGATTACGCATTAAAGACGTAGGCTGCATCAGCGTGCTTACAGACGAAGAAAAAGAATTGCGATGTTAAGGATCACTACATTTCTATCTTTTCTTTTTGTTTCAAATGGTATTTTTTCTCCAAGGAGTATTTGGAAAGGGTGGGTGTAATATTTTTTTTTTCATTTCTAATTGTATTTTCACAGATCTGAGATACTACACAAACAAACAATTAACCTCACCCTTTTTCAGTAATGCATTTATGAGTAAATCGTTGTTTGAGTAAAGACCATTGGCAAATATTTCTATCAGTGTGAACGTCCAGTCGATTTGGGAAGAACTTTTCAAATGAATTATGTGTTCGGCAATGATGATGGATGAGTCTTGATAAGGGGTTAATAAGGCTACGTAACGTGTTTTTATAACAAATAGATATATCAAGTTAAGACAAATATTTCGGTATAGAACATAATATAAAAATCGTTTCTTTTTAAAATATACATGGGGAAATGGAAGTTCTGAATGCCTAGTTTTGTGAACATTTAACCTACATAAGGCCTACATCGACTATCGACTGTATGTAGACAAAACATGATTTAAACTATATGTAAACATTGAGTTTTATCAATGGAAACGTAATTATGTTTAGTTTATATGTGAGTTACACTAACACAACACCGAGTTTAGGTCAATGTGAACACGGCCTAAGTCAACACATCAATCATACATGAATCAATAAAGATATCTATTCTGGTGTATTAATAGGAAAAGTAAACACAGAAAAGCGATTCAGACACACGCAAAAACTAAAGTGTTTTTTGTTTATAAAATTTAAAGCAACACAGCTATTACATTAATAAAAGAAAACCTCAATCAAAACAGCAATCCAAATGAACAGTTATTATGTTAAAAGTGAACCAAGACAGGTGCATCGGACAAACAACCAACGGCATTAATAAACATGTTTTAATCATGATAAAAGTAAATCAAGAAAGGTGCTTCGGACAAACGAATTTTTTTTTCTTTCATAATTTAGCGTAAATGAACCCATGCCCAGCAATCATTTTGTAGAAAAAAATGGCGATAGCAAAACATGATTTGTCACAATAGAGAAAAATCTGGGTTACAATTATTATTACTCTTAGGAGGCATAAGGTTTAGAATATTTTCAGAAAAATTTTGAAATGTCTAAAGGAAATTAACAAATGAACCTGTAAAACAAGTACCAAACAAAATTCAGATACAAAAAAAATTAGATCACACTTTCATTGTCCTTTAGTTGTATTGATATACAAATACTTTATGCGTTAAGAGCAAAACTATTCCTTCAAACACTATTCAGAATAGTTGTTAAACATATGTCTTTCTATGAAGACGTGAAAATACAGGCAAATGTCTTGAAATGAACCAGAAGATAGAATTGTCTAGATGGTACGCAAACAAAAAAAAAATTATGGACAGTTATATTGGCCAGAGGGTCGATACAAGTTTACTTAGACAGTGTTAAGGAAGTATTTAAACGGACAAATATACATTTTCTTAAGTGCGGAAATTGGTTCCTAATGATCAATCCAACTTATTTATCTTAAATCTAGTAAATAAAGACTCTTTAATTGATTTCACACGCTGTTTTAAAATGAAATTATTAAAAACATTTAATAACCACGAACAAGTGCTTTAATACCTTCGACCACGAATTTTGATTGAAAAGTCCACTCACATTTGTGTTCTAAGATTATTGTAATATTAAAACCATAACTTCACTATGTACTACTTAGTACCTTATTGTTTTTATTCATGTATTAGACTGTCATACATTTGATAGATTTAGCTAGCTATAAAACCAGTTTAATCACTATTTTCTACCCCTGTACCAATTCAAGAATATAATGAGAGTTGTTTTTCATTAATGTTGATGTATCTGTGCTCTTAATATAAACATTTGTCAAAGGACTTTCCGTTTTAATCTTTCCTTGGAGTTCAGATGATTTTATGAGAATTAGATCACGTTAAGGAAATATTTTTAAGAGATCAATTTATGATTTTTCTGTGAAAATTAAGATATGATCGAACCAACGGTTTCAGTTTTATTTTAAGGCATGCACATGAATTAGATATGTTTGTAAGATAAACAAGAAAAACAGCGAAACTGAAAAAAAGCTATCTGTATCTTGTAACATGTTAAACAAAAACCTATTCAAAACACAACGTTATGGATATTATATATGATGACATTGGTTTTTTCAAAGAAGTAATTCCGTCAGTTGGGTATATTGGGAAAACCGTAACTATCTATAAATTTTAATTAATTAATAATAATAATAATAATAATAATGATAATAATTATAATTAATAATAATAATAATAATAATAATAATAATAATAATAATAATAATAATAATAATAATAATAATAATAATAATAATAATAATAATAATAATAATAATAATAATAATATTAATAATAATAATAATAAAAATAATAATAATAATAATAATAATAATAATAATAATAATAATAATAATAATAATAATAATAATAATAATAATAATAATAAACCGTAATTGACCGTACGGCCTTCAACAATGAGCAAAGATGTTTTAATATATCTATGTAGTTCACTTCACATACTGATTAATATTGCTTTGCAATATTATACACCAAAGAATATAGATTATTTATTTTCATTATAGTGAAGATTGGTGACGTTTAAGAGCAGTTTTTTTTTACTTTTATAGAAAACTATTTGTACTTCATTTTGTCTCTAAGAAGGATTGCTATCTGATTGGCCTTCATGTAAAATATAGATTCACAAGTGAGATATGATACATCTCACCACAGGTTAATTTTAATATTTAAAAAAGTGCTAAACTTGCCTAGCTTTAAAAATTGAAATTAAACTGTTAAGAGTTGATGGAATCTGTTTCCCTATTGATTGTTGTCTCTCCTTTTCAAACATTTGCAGGAAGCTGTGTTCTTTTAAACTGACATTATCAGGCATGGACGCCTTTTTCATGACCTCACAGTAGGGAAATCAAGGAGATATCAAGAAAATGTAACGTTATAATTAAATTTAAACCAATCATTTGCAGTGAACATTTCACTAGTGAGGAGAAATATTTTCCTTACACCGCTCCAAAAATGTGAAATTAGCACAGAAAATTAATTAAAAATATTCGCTGACAGAAAATTAGAACTATTGAGATATATTCATGAAATAAAACGTCTTTTATTTGGAATAATGAGGTCAGTAGATGGACATTGCATACTGTTCATATATAAATATATACAAGTAAATCTTTTCTGATATTGAAACTTCTAATGAGGAAATTGTATTACTAATCTGTACTATGAATAGAAGAAAAATTCCCAATTACTATTCTAGTAAGCGTTAAGTGTATAAATGCGTAATGCATTACTAATTGATTTAATATATTCTTTAAGACTGCCATTGTCACATACCTTTTTGTAATGAGATAGACACTACAATATGTCTGAGTGGGAATGTTCGGCTTGTACTTTGTTAAATAAAGAAACTGATGATATGTGTTCTGTTTGTGGTCTTAGATATCATAATGCTGTATTAACATATCCTGAGTATAAAAGCATGGACCACTATGGTGCGAGTTCCGAACTTAAATATCCAAATTCGGGGAGATCTGAATTGAAAGACACATGGGCAGATCCTGTAACTGAAAATGGTATGTTCATCACATTTATGTAATCAAATATTATAATCAGTATTTATTATTATTATTATTATTATTATTATTATTATTATTATTATTATTATTATTATTATTATTATTATTATTATTATTATTATTATTATTATTATTATTATTATTATTATTATTAATTGTTTTTATTTGTTTGTGGACTTTTTTTTGTTGTTGGTAGATTCTTTGCTTTAAAGTCGTGTTTTTTTTATTTCACTCTGGTATCTTGTGCTACTTTTTATAGCATTAATTTCTGATGGGATCGATAATCTGTCAGAGAAAAGATTTATAAACTCAAGTTAAGATGCAGAAAACGGTAAACATAATTACAGGTCACTAGAATTCTGTTACCCTTTGCTATACTTAGAAATTAATAACTATATGCGTTGGTTCGTCTTGGGTAATTATTGAATTGACAATCATACTAAATCTTCTAATTTTCATATTAAAGTATATTATGTCATGGTAGTTCCCTACTGTCATAAGTCCAATGTCCTTGAACTCCTTTCTGTAGTTCAGCGACTGATTGATAACAGATTGTCATTTGTAATACTCATAGTCAAGGAGTATTTAGATAACTTTTCTGGATAAATTGGATACTTGGAAGATTTACATATCCTGCCGATCGGCCTCACATGACCTCGAGCTCAATTCCCGAATCAGTCATCTAGGGAAAAATTTTGTATTCAAGTTTGTTTCTCAGATGCTTAAAGCAATAATAGGTTGATTATATTTCGTACCAAGACAGATTTGAAGTTAGATACGGACAACTAACAAGTTCCCTCTGGTCTTAATTACTTTTTCATGGATCATTGGCCTAATATTAAGTTTTTGGTTTTGTCCATTTCTCAGATAGTAACAGTATATAGTATTAGACTATGTCAACCGACATAACGAATGGAAAACAAATGTCATATTACTGACTTGGTACATGCATATTCCGAAGGCATCAATTGGTTTATGAGACAAAAATTGGGAGCCAGAAGGCAACATCTATTTAACATACATCTCAGACATGCAGCACAGCTGACTCAAAATATCAAACATACATACATAAATCTTACAAAGAGACAACCACATAAAGTTTTTGCGGCGATAGTTATAACAGTATGTTAAATCGTTATACTAGGTTAATTCAAATGAAAAAAAGACATCTAGCGTCCGGATCGCTCCTCTTATTAGTCCCAGCTGCACTAGGAATGCAAAACCAAAACGAGAATAAAACCATAAATGCAGGCAGGTTTAATCTACTCTTGGTCTCATTTTCTTGTTTCAATAGTCTATGTAAAGTTTGTGTGGTTTTGTCTGTTTCTAAGATCCTTCAATCAAAAAGTCATCTGTATTTTGTATATAGTATGATTGTTAGGTGTTCATGTCTGTCTGGTAGGATAAATATTACCTTGAGCTCATTTACATGTATCATTGATAATATTTAATTATTTTCATAATTGTAGTAAAACCTTTACAGAACTGAATTTCTAATGTTTTCAGATTGGACTTGCAGTGACTGTACCTTTCTCAATTCTGTATCAACAGTGTGTGAAATGTGTGAAATCTCAAAAACCGATTCACTTCGAAAATCCAGGACACCAGGGAAGAAACCATACTATCGTCAAGTACAAAACCTACCTCGTGGCTATGCGACAGGTTAGTTGTTTCTTTACTTTTTACAGACGACTACCCTTTACTATGCATAAGACATTTATACGCCTTTATCCCTATTCAGAAATCTAGGTAAGGTTTTTTTTTTGGCTTCGGTTATATCTTTTTCCATTTTTGCTAATTTATTTTATTATTTCGTGTTAATAATATTTCGATATCCATAGATTTG
This sequence comes from Mytilus edulis, assembly GCF_963676685.1. Taxonomy (NCBI): domain Eukaryota; kingdom Metazoa; phylum Mollusca; class Bivalvia; order Mytilida; family Mytilidae; genus Mytilus; species Mytilus edulis. The sequence continues at coordinate 61,484,475 of NC_092354.1, read as the reverse complement.
TCTTCGGTGAGTAAGAGCTTGGCATATTCTGTAGAAATCTGTTATAAACTGATTGACATCAGTTATTGTCCTTGAAGTGTCTTTTTTGTTAGTTTTCTATATGTAAGGATTGGAACCACATTGACATAACCCTCATAGCTCCTTTTGTAAATACTCCTCTAATAAGGCTTTAAAAAATGATTGATGAAAATACTTACCCGGATGGAACAAAGTTTTCATTCGATATAATGTTAATCAAATGTCGATAGACTCAAAATAATAGTACGGAAGTTAATAAGAAACTAGTAGAAGATCAGTGAAACGGATTGTTTTCTGTTGTTGGGTGGTAATTTATTACCTGTTTTAATTATCAAATTTTAATATATAATACTTAACCCCTAACACGAGGGATTGTGCCTGATATTCATATGATGAAGACATAATCTTTCAATCAGTTTAATTCAGGTCTGGAGTTGGCATATCAGTTACTGCTAGTAGTCTTTTGTTATTTATGTTTTATTGTCATTTTGTTTATTTTCTTTTGTTTCATATTCTGCCATCGGACTCGGATTGCTCTTTAAGTGAGGTTTAATGTGCGTATTGTTGTACGTTTTTTCTACATTGGTTAGCGGTATAGGGGGAGGTATGACGTCCATTATCACTGAACTAGTATACATACTTTTTAAGGGACAGCTGAGGGACGCCTCCGGGTGCGGGAGTTTCTCGCTACATTGAAGACCCATTGGTGGCCTTCGGCTGTTGTCTGCTCTATGGTCGGGTTATTGTCGCTTTGACAAATTCCCCATTTCCATTTTCCATTTTATTACATTTATAAGTAAAAGAGATGATCTTCATATAACTGAGTCATGTGATGCATATTTTTTTTCAATCATCAGTTGTAAAGAAGTATAGAATAACCGAAACAGTCCAAACTGGTATTTCCGTTTGTTTGATTAGTTTTTGCTTTTTTTGTATTCCCTTGTGTCAGAGGTAAACTATAGTATACAAGTAATTATAATCGATATATATATGAGGGTCGTAATGGGGGTACCTTCATGACAGTAAAAATACTTACCAAATGACGTTAACGATAATTTTTGGTGTATGACAATAAAATATACACTTTCTTTTAGACGATAAGAACATCGACTGATTTTGACGAATCACGTACATTTTTTCCAAAAATTACCGTTCCGATAACTATATGAGACCTCTGATAAATCACGATAAGTATATTGTGACGAATGACGGTAACATTTTAACCAATGTGACGCCGTCTGACGTTCAAGGGCATTACTACCCTGCTACATAGTAATATTGTCAAATTAAGAGCAGCATGCATCATCATAATCTTTAGACAATCGTGTCTGATGGTGGTCTGTTTTTATATTTGTTTTAAATTTAATGTATTCATACATTTAATAAATGGCCTGAAATGTTTTTATATATATTTTTTTTATATTTAATGTATTCATCCATTCAATAAATGAATTAAAAACAGTTGCTACATTAAAATTAAATAAATAGTATGTAAAATGCGTCAATATTTTATTTTAATAAAAAAAAGTTAATGATATATCCTGTTATATTTTTTTATAGTATATTATACAATGTGATGACATTCTTTTTCTAATACTTTTCGTCTGCTTAAAATTTTTGTCTTTATTGTTTTCCCTTTAACAATGTTTTTGTCTGCATATATGTTATAACTTTTTTTGTTTTACTTTTAGCGAGCCAATCCATGAGTCAGAATGACATAGAAGCAGATTATGTTAAAGGCGACAGAGAAGTAAGAATAGTGTTATTAGGTCGCACCGGAAGCGGAAAGAGTGCCACTGGTAATACAATTCTAGGAGGAAACAAGTTTATAGCAATGGTATCGGGATCATCAGTGACTGTCAACTGTTGCCGGGGAGAATGTTATCGCGGAAATAGACTTATTTTAGTCGTTGACACACCAGGATTATTTGATACAAAACATTTCAATAATGAAATCACGAATGAGATTAGCAAATGTGTTGGTATGACGTCACCTGGTCCTCACGCTGTTCTTCTTGTCATTGCAATCGGACGGTATACTAAAGAGGAACAGGATACAGTCGAACATTTTATACAGCATTTTGGCTATGACGTCATCAGATATATGATGATAGTCTTTACTCGTGAAGATAGTTTGAAACAAGAAAAAAAGTCTATTGAAGAATTTCTTAAAACAGCTCCATCTGCACTAAAAGACATTGTACGCAGATGTGAGAATAGATATATTTGTGTTGATAACCTTGCAAATGAATCTGAGAAAGGGAGAAAAGTGGATGACCTTATAACAAAAATCGACGACATGGTTGCAGAAAATGGCGGAAATTGTTATACTAATGAGATGTATGCTGCTGCAGAAGAAATAGTAACACAAAGTATGCAACACAAAGAGATGGAATTGTCCCTGAGCCATATGCTTGCTCTGACAGGTGAAAAATCTAAACTAGAAGATACTATGACAAAAATGCAATTCGAAAAAGATCATTCCGAGGAGGAAAAGAAGACTATACGGATGAAAATGGTACGACTTCAGCAACAAAAGGAGATCAGCGAAGGAGAGATGGGCGAGGAAACGAAACGACAATTTACTTTGAAAATCGCAGAACTTCACAAAAGTGAAATTTGCCTTAGTCAGCAGCTACAACAAGCAGAACATACACGACTCTTGGTGCTTTCCGATTTAGAAAAAGCCAATTACGAAACCAAAGAAAAACAAAACGAAATAAAGAAAGGATTCTCTAGGTGTTATACTCGACAAGGACATATTGATGATAAATCTTTACGACAACAAGTACGCGATGATATCGAAAACAAATCACCAAACATTTTTACTGAACTGTTGGAATCAATTAAGAACGTCGGAAGAAAATTTCGTAGCCGCGCCATCAAACTTTTTACAAAACAACTTTAATAAAAACGATATACATACGTGAAGGATATAAATAAACTTGAACAATTGCAACTCTTCTAACTTAGCATTGACTTAATATAAATACACTTAAACAACAGCATAGTATGTTAGGCATACAAATGCTTGGCTTAACAAACTTGTATAGTGAAAATCGATACTACCTAGTATGGTATTTATTTGTAAATAATGTCCCGTTTACTTATCCTGTTGAAATTCTTGGTTTCCTCTGTTTGGATTTTGAATTTTGGATTTTGACATATATTTTTTGTGTTGTTTGTCTGTTTTGATCTAAAACTAAAGGTGCCATCATTCTTTATAATTAAAATACATCTGTCATGTTTGTATTTAGATCGATATAGCCTATTTTAGAAAAGTCAGATATTTTGAAAAATAGTTAATGTTCCACTTGATTATTTCTTGAACTGTTTCTCAGATTCGAGCGTCACTAGTGGGTCTAATGTAGATGAAACTCGCGACTAGAGCAAATTCAAAATTTCAATTCTGGTATCTACGATAAGTTTAGATTTAATAAGATGGTGTTGAAAATAAAAAGTTGTGATATGATTGTTAATGAGAATATTATCCACCAAATTATTGTACAAATAAGGGCAACTTTGTGGTATTTAATACCCGAGATAACAAAATGTGAAACAATTAAGACGAAAATCCGATAATTTGAATTATCCATACAGATTGAAAAAAAAACAATCTTGGACTCGGTAATTGATAAAATTTGTAAATTGATTTGATTCGATAGGCTTATTTAAATGTAACTCACGCCATGTGTACTAATTTATAAGTGTCTGTTGATTGTTTAATACTTTTTATGTTGTAACTAAAAAAAAAATTGTTATAATATAAATACAATTTGAAAAAAAAGAAAGTAGATTAAGAAAACATTTTAACGATCCGGGAAGGATTTTTCCTCATTGTTGAAGGCTGCGCGGTTGCCTATAAATTCTCATATTTGCATTATTCTAACTTTGACGGTTAGTTGTCCCATTTGCAATCATTCCACATCTGATAAATATTATACTAAAGGGGAACATCCCTTTCATTTATACGAGGTTCTGACTCAACGTTAGCATGACATTAATAATGTGGAGTTATATTTCCTTTATAAGAAAGGGGTATAGGGCACTGCTGGTGGATAGTTAGTCCCTGTGTGTATCATCAGCTCAAAAGTCAATGATTATCATAGTTACCTAATTGATTATAATTGCTACGTGAAAAATCAAGAAATTAAATTATGGACTTTTTCTCTGAATTAAAAGTTCCCCGGCTTTCACACTGATTCGTTATAGCACCAAATGAGTGAGAATCCATAAATGGAGCATCTGACATAAAAAAATGTTGCTTACACTCTTATTATAAATTTCTCTTCGATTTGTGTATAAAAAGACTACTGTAGGGAAAATTATATTAACAACTTCAAGGAGATATCTCAAGAAAGTTAATTAATGATGTTTTCCTTGAAAATCAGATCAGATTTATTTTTCGTCAAACTCTTGAGTGAACGGTGAAAGGTCAGCGACATAACCTAAAATAACCACAAATCCGAAAACGAGTTCTGTATCTTATCAAAGGTTAAACAAAAACTGAAGTGTCTTCGGGACACCATTGATTTTTCAAAGATTATTCAAAGATAAAGTTAATTGTTTAAGTGAATAGTAATTTGGTTGGTATATATGGAAAAGAGTGGGAATAAATAACAATTATGTCAGACATAATTAATGCATTTGAAATAATTTTTATTTAAGTCAGAAGTTCGTAAATTGACCTATAATTGTTTACTTTTACAAATTGTGACTTTGATTGAGAGTTGTTTTATTGGCAATCATACCATATCTTCTTATATTTATTAATTATTGTTTTGTTTTTTAATATAGCCGGTTTGTTTTACACCTTGTAATAACATTCAACATAAAAAATAAAACACATTTGATGAAAGAACAGAAATTGGATATATTATGCTTTTAACATGTTATGTCCTGTTTGATCATTATAGAAAATAGAAAACTATAAAATGAGGTCACAGGAAGACATCAAAATGCAAGTATCAAAATTCTAAAAACAAGTTCCTGTTTAACCCATATTCGATAATATATAGCGTGGGAGAAGATAAATGTATTTACTTATGAGATCACCTTTCCCAAAGGGCCAAATGAACAAATCTCATATCATTTAGCGTCCTTCGTTGGTTGTCCATCGACAATCGTCGTCTTCATTGTCGTCTGTCGTCGTCTTTGTCGTCGTCCGTCGTCGTCCTCGTCGTTAACTTTTACAAGAATTCTTCTCCTCTGAAACAACTAGGCCAAATTAAACCAAACTTAGCTACAATCATCACTAGCGTATCGTGTTTTGAAAATGTGTCTGTTGACCCCGCTTGCCAATCAAGATGGCCGACATGGCTTAAAATAGAGGTAAAATGTAGTTTTTTGCTCTTTCTCCGAACTGAAACTTAAGCATTTAGAGCAAATCTGAAATTGGGGTTATATGTTTATCTGGTCCAGATTCATATGTCCTGGAAATGTCAGGGCAATCAGACAAGATGTTGTTGGGTTGATGTCCCTGCAAAGGTATTATTTAAGGAACTTTTGCAGTATCTGGTTATTATCTTGAATATTATTAAAGATCTAGATAAACTGCAAACAGCAGTAATGTTCAGCAAAGTTACATCTACAAAGAAGTCAAATGACCAAAATAGTCAATTGATGGCACAAGGAGTTATTACCCTTTAAAGACAAATTTAACAATTTTTCGTAAAAATTTGTTATCTTTTACAAAAGTCTTCTGAAACAACTAAGACAAATTGAACCAAACTTGGTGACAATCAGCATTAGGGTATCTAGTTTAAAAAAAAATGTGTCCGATGACCCTGCTTGCCAATCAACATGGCAACCATGGCTAAAAATATAGCTTTTGGGGAAAATGCAGTTTTTAACTTATATCTCTGAAGGTTGCACTTTGTAAAGACAGCTGTTTCACAAATCAAGACTCTTTTAGGGAGATTTAGAATATTCATAGATTCCTATACCCTGTATACCACTTTGCCTCATATTCTTATTAAGAAAAAAATCACATCTCTAATTAACTGGACATTTTAAAAGTCAAAATGCGAGTACATATGTTCAAACTCTTTTAGTAGTTAGCACTTCTGTGTTGACTTGAGTTATCATTGCTATGTTCATATTTATAAATTAACTGTTAACAAAACTTTGAAATTTTGGAAAAACTTTGTTTTTTCCTACCTCAGGAATGGATTACCTTAGCTGTATTTGGCAAAACTTTTAGGAATGTTTGGTCCTCAATGCTCTTCAACTTCGTACTTAGTTGGCCCTATTAACATTTTTTTATTTGAGCGTCACTGATGAGTCTTTTGAAGACGAAACGCGCGTCTGGCATAAATATAAAACTGTTATCCTGGTATCTATGATGAGTTTATTAGGCTATTTTTTAGTAGCAATAAACAAAAGCATTATGTCAATTGGACATGCTTTAATACTATATAAAAATTATGCACTTGCATTTTCACTTGATAACATTTTTGTACGCTTTGGAGATTCCGTATATCGTCAAGTTTTTGGAATTCCAATGGGGACTAACTGTGCCCCACTTATTGCGGACCTGGTTATGTATTGTTATGAGTTACAATTTATGGAGAAAAAATAGCAAAGACCCATCGAAACAACATTTTATACAAAAATTTAACAATACTTTTAGATATTTGGATGATAAATTGGCTCTAAAAAATGACGACTTCAGTATGTATACTAAAGAAATTTATCCTGTTGAACTTACTTTGAATACAGCTAATATTAACAATGACCACTGCCCTTTTCTCGATCTTGATATCTATATCATTAACGGGAAGCTTAATACAAAAATTCATGATAAAAGAGATGATTTTTTGTTTAGCCTGTAACATTTGTTGCAGAAAACTCGACATAGGGATAGTGATCCGACGGTGGCGGCGGCTAAGTCGGCGGCGGTGGTGTTTGCTTACTTCTTAAGCTTTATATTTTAGAAGGTTGTAAACCTGGATGCTTCATACATTGTATATAGATGCGTCATGTTGCGCAGTTTCCATCATTCACATGTCCAATGTCCTTGGCCTCATTTTCATGGTTCAGTGACTACTTGAAAAAAAGTTTAGAATTTTTGTAATGTTAAAGTCTCTCTTAATATAAGTTATAGGATCACTATATTTGGTATGTGCGTACCTTGCAAGGTCCTTGTGCCCGTCAGACAGTTTTCACTTGACTTCGACCTTATTTCATGGATCAGTGAACAAGGTTAAGTTTTGTTGGTTAAGTCCATATCTCAGATACAATAAGCAAGATGTCTTGTATATTCGGTGTATGGAAGGACTGTAAGGTGTACATGCCCAACCGGCAGGTGTCATCTGAATTTGACCTCATTTTCATAGTTCAGTAGTCAAAGTTAAATTTTGAGTTTTGGTCTTTTTTTCTAATACTATATGCAATAGGTTAACTATACTTGGTGTACGGAATTAGTTTATGATCTATATATTAGTCGTGCAGGTTTTATTTGACCTTGACCTCATTTTACGGTTCATAATTTCTCAGTGTTTAAGTTTTAATGTTTTGGTCGTGTTTTTTTAAACTATAAGCAGTAAGTCAACTATATTTTATGTATGGAAGAATTGTTAGCTGTACATGTCTTCCTGAAATGGTTCATCTAACCTTGACCTCAATTTCATGGTTCATTGGTCAATGATTAGTTATTTTGGTGTATGTTAAGTTTATGTGACAGTTGTAATAGAGCTTTATATTTAGGACTATCAACATAATATCAATGATTAGTAAAGAAGGCGAGACATTTCAGTGTGTGCACTCTTGTCATTTCCTATCGTTAATTATCCATTTGTAGATGGTGACGTTCCCTTGTCACCATGTGATGGTGTTTATATATTTCAACTTGTACGATTCGCTCGTGTATGTAACAACGTATTAGATTTAGACAAGAGAAATTCATGTATTACTGAAAAATTATTACACCAGGGTTTTCGATATCACAAACTAGTCAAAACATTTACTAAATTTTATCATCGGTATAAGGAAATAATTCGTAAATATAACTCAACATGCAGACATCTTATACGTTCAGGTATTTTACATCCAATCTTTTATGGTAATATAATTTACAAAGCACAAAAATGTGTCAGTATTCACCTCAAAAGCTTACAAAACCTTTAAACAGACTGATTAAGAAGGGAAATACTCTTGTCAGGTCATTAAAGATTGCATATTTTGGCTTTGATATTGATTCAGTTATAGGATCTTTGCATCGGAACTAAACACATCTATTTAAAAAAAAAACAGTTATTGGCATGACACGGGTTATATTCTTCTCATAAATCTTATGATAGTATGATACTAAACCCCTAACGGGAGGGATTGTGCCTGATATTCATGTTATGAAGACATAATCTTTCAATCAGTTTAATTGAGGTCTGGATCTGGCATGTCAGTTAACTGCAAGTAGTCTGTGGTTATTTATGTATTATTGTCATTTTATTTATTTTCTTTTGTTACATCTTCTGACATCGGACTCGGACTTCTCTTGAACTGAATTTTAATGTGCGTAGAGTTATGCGTTTACTTTTATACATTGGCTTGAGGTATAGGGGTGGGTTTAGATCTCATAAACATGTTAATCCCGCCGCAATTTTGCGGCTTTCCGAAATCAGGAGCCTCTAGCTTTGTTATCTTGTATGATTTTTAATTTTAGTTTCTTGTGTATAATTCGGAGTTTAGTATGCCGTCCATTATAACTGTACTAGTATACATATTTTTAAGGGGCCACCTGAAGGACGCCTCTGGGTGCGGGAGTTTCTCGCTACATTGAAGACCCATTGATGGCCTTCGCCTGTTTTCTGCTCTATAGTCGGGTTTTTGTCGCTTTGACACATTCCCCATCTCCTTTCTCAATTTTATAGAAAATGAATTTTGTTTACATACTGGTTCCCAGTTCTAATATGTAGGTTGCATCGAATAGCGACATAACTTGGGAAAGTAAGCAGAAAATATACACGTGAATATTGTTTATATTGAAATCTAAGGTAGTTCTACAGTCGAGGTAGGGTTAGTTAAAACATTTAGTGTTAATTTAAACTCTTAGAAGTTCGGGGCATATAAAAGTTGAAAATATGCCACACAGCCCTATATTTTGACTTTTGAAAAAAAAAATAGTGCGTATGAACTTTCTATTCTAGGATATGATTTTGTTCAAAACGTCATAGTAAAATAGGTACAGTTTTAGCCGTAAAAGGAGTTCCTATGGGAACATGCATTGTCAATATTTAGAGAAATGCAACATGAAACTAAAGCAAAAGTATAACATTTGCATTATTTTATGCATCCATTGTATATAACAACATGAACAATATCAGCTTTAATTTTGTTTACGAACAATAAGTTCCAACATTGAATAATTTTTATTGAACTATTAGATGAATTTGTACGCCTTTCTTGAGTTATGATAATGAATTATGTTATCTGCATAAATATCAAATAATATGAGGCTGAAACTATGGGATATTCCACAAGTTGATGTACATTCACAGAATATGTCGTTTTAAAATACATTCTACTATCATTAAACATAGACAATAACCATCTTGTTTGGATGATTGTGCTGGATTTGAATATAAAAATAAACCTGTCCAGACCCCCAGACAGTATAAATAAAGGCCAGAGTAGTTTACCGCACCCAGTATCAGAGACCTTCCGTATTTATATGAATGCTGCAAACACTTTATATTTCTGTGTCTGACATTTATATACAATTGATTTTAAAGAAAATATATCTTTGCTGATTCTATCCTTTTCTTTAAAGCCTAGTATTTGATTATCAGATAATTAAGAATCATTATTATTACATTTCTTCTGTTCTTTTTCTCATTAATTTGCAAGGTTGTTACCACAAATGTCTATCATTCATTGCCCGAAAATTATTTCAGTATTTTAGCAGTAGTATTAAGAACGTCATTACAGTTAATGGAACCACTGTTTCTTATCTCTTTGTTTTTACTCTGTTTGGAAAAAATGAGTGTATGAAAGTTCAATGTCACATGTAAGATGTGTAATATAGAACGTAGTTATTTTTTCAACAAATATATCGTTAGCTATGAAGATTGTATCGCTCCTATTAAAACAGAAGACACGTCAAATGGATATTATCAAAAACCGTTAAATAATATGCATAAAGACTAATAAAAGAATGCTTTAACACATTATTAAGATGATGAACAACGTCGTCAGTACCCAGACTTTTATACTTCAAGCCTCTATCAAATAATGCATGATATGAAATGCACTGTAATATCGTTGCAACTAGAAGATGTATACTTCATATGCTTGGCTGATACTGCAGGAATGTTGCTACCTAGAAATGGATATTTCACATTGGGATGTTGTAATCATCTTTTTGGTCATAAATGTCAGCAAATGTAAATATAACATTGCATAATCATATGAGTGAGATAATACTTATTGAACACCAAAATAATGCACATTTAGTCAATCATTCATTATAAGCAGGATTGCGTATTTTTTTTTTTATTAATATTATTTTTTTTTTAATACAGTAAAAAAACTAAAAATAAAAGATTCTGGAGCACTTTTGAAATCATGTTTTACATTTGTTCAAAAGCTGCAAAACTAGTGTAATGTACTTCGTGATGTCTGAATGTTCTGGATCATTTTAGACATTCCGTCATTTTATGTTTGAAGAGCTGCAATAAAGTTGATCATTTCACTATAAGTTCGGGGGTTATATAGATCTCTTTACGCCTCAAGTCTTATAATTCTTCTAGAGCTGCAGAAAAGTTGAGTATTTCACCAAGACTAAGTTTGAGCTTTCTGCTTAGTGTTTTAAAATAAAACTCTGGTGCCTGTAAAATAAAAGTACATATATCATGTGTATACAATGACAATGAGGAATGGTAAGATCATGATGTGACCACTGCAATTACAAAAAAGTAAACGTACTCTTTCCATTCAAAATTATGTTAATGTTATTTATTATTGAACAGGCTGATATGAGCTGGACAGTAAATCAAAAAAGGTCAATGATGGTGTCCCTACAGGAACTGAAGTAACTTTTTTTTTAAATTGCCATTTCACATATAATTTTGTGAGCAATCGCTATCAAGAAATAAAATATTTTACACGCATACACATTTTTATGAAATAGCCAGTTGCCAAACTACAGACAAGATAAAACAAAAAGAGAAGCAAGTAGTGTTGAAGGTTTATAAGACAGATTAATGATTAAGAAACTATGAAAGGGGTCATTTGGAAGAATTGTAATACTTTGGACTTTTTGATTTTCAAATTCAAGGGCCACAAAATGGACATTTCAATCTTTTTCACTTTTTGGTGGGGTTCGTGTGGCTTAGTCTTTAGTTTTCTATGTTGTGTCTTGTGTACTATTATTTGTCTGTTTGTTTTTTCCTTTCTTACCCCTGGCGTTGTCAGTTTATTTTGGATCTTTGACTGTCCCTCTGGTATATTTCGTTCTTCTTTTTCTACTTTATTAAGCATTTAATTTATTTATATTTAGTAGTGCTTGGTTGATAACACTGTGGGTGGAATGTAATTAATTTAATACTAAAACGTACAGTTGATGAATTGAGAAAGTATTGTAAACACAACGAGTATAGGTTTATTGCTACACTATTCTAATTCTTTTTTTTAGTCGAAAGTTTGAAATTTATCGTTCTTAAACAATTCAGATGTGTCAAGGTTGACATCTGTTATTATCAAATTAGTCCAGGGAACACTTTTTCTTACTATATATTGGAATATAACAATTTTTCTCCCATTCGTTTGATGTGTTTGAGCTTTTGATATTGCTGTTTTCAATTTTCAGTATTTTTTTCATTTTTTTTTATACTTTACTTACATCATGTCGCATACTCTTCATTTGTAAAAGTCCTTTCCCATTAACATCTCCAAAATGTTGACAACAACTACAAAAATACTTTGCTAATTGAGTATAATGATACTTTTTAAACATCAGCTATCGTGATATGATTTAATCAATTGTTATACTTAAAAACATAATAATGATTCTGAAGAACGTGGTTTACACAATGACATCTAAAATGTAAATTGTGCGAATGTAAAACCCGGTTTTACGTGATTTCAACATAAATAATTAATTTTACGTATACGATCTACTTGTGTGTATATCTTTATATAAAATTCGTATTTCCTCAAATCATGAAAACTAAATCTTTAACTTTCCGCATGATATACATGAGTATTCACTTACAGGTGCCCCCGATTACGTTACCTCACTTAACATCGACGTAATCTCATCTTGACGTTTACCGCCGTAAGCTAGACCGACCAAGAACGTATACTTCTCGACTCGAACAGTTTTTTCTGTGATCACTTGAACGACGAAAAGTAGTGATCTAAATATCATAGTTATCACAGGTTTGCCAGGCTATCGACAATGTGCTTGCTTCTTATGTTTTGTTATACATGTTATAGGGTTGCAAGTAAACTAGCAACCACACCAATATTATGAATATGTTTATATGACAATGATACTTGAAAAAGCTGAACATGCAGGTACTTGAAAAAGAAATGACGAACGCAAATGTTTGTTTTTTCAACAGTCGTAAAAAACATTAATTGTTATCATTTCGGCCAAATATTCAGATGCAGTCAAGATATTCCAAAGTTACTTCCGTTTTATTTCACTATTCTTCTCCTTAACATTACACACTTACCAACGATTGAACTTAGTCATCTTAAAATGCATGTAGGCCTTCGAAAGGAAAGGAGGTACTGATTGACAAAGTGTAAAGTTTACATTTTATGTTAATGAATGGTCCAATTAGTTATTTATCTACATTACTAGAAGGTTCCATTTATGAAATATACACATTGAAAAATGTGGTTCCTCCTGCGGAACCTGTTGGATTTACAACAGAAGATGTGTACAGTATTGGCAACAACAAGCGTTTGACTAAGGCTACACAATGATAACAGAGTACCACAATTTGAATATTGCAGCATTTCAGATTTATTATATAACTTGGAAAATTCGTGATACCTTTAACAGGTCGGGAACACTACCTTATAGGGATATGAATGAATAGGCATACTTATGTCCTTGTACATGTAATTGGTAATTACGTGTGACGCAATTTATTTTACCTGGGTTTTTGACCAATCCACTAATTGAGTAACAATGCATGTTGGACTACTACGTGTTTACAATCAACCAAGAACACGTGTTATTTACTGAAATACAACGCATTTTTTCATGCATTGCGGGATTAACAATAACGCTTAATTTTTTTTTTTTTTTGTATCAACATTTTTAGTTCGTGATATAAAGTATTCGTTCCATGCTCAAATTAACGAAGAGTTGTTTCATTGCGAAGAAATAAGTGTTTGAAGTACCCGATATATAGCCATTACTATGATTGATTATGACACGGAGATATCATGTACTCATCCACAAGACAGCAACGAAACAACAATGAAAACACAATTACCCCATAAGACAAACTTTCTAGAGTCAAATTTGCCGTTGATAACAGCCTGTGCTAATATCCACGAGGGCACCAACTTGTATATACATTTTTGTAGATAGTTTAAAAAAGGGGGGATCCTAGAATTTTGTGTTCGTAAAAAAGGGCTTACAGTGTGTTAAATAATCTGTTGGGGTCACTAAAGTTTCACAATTTTACAAAATTGATTTTATGATATTGTGCCCTCTTTTATGGTTAAAACGTAATTTGAATCGAGTCGAGGAAAATATGTCTTCATAAACTTGTTTCTAAGAAACAACAACGTATAATCATCAATCGGACCATTTAAAGCCAATCATTTTATTATGATGTTCATACTTTTCTATCAGGTACCTGATAAAAAGTTTACCCATCCAGTACAGATAGTAATGTTTCAGTGCCAGTTCGTCGTGTTTTTCGAAACAGAAATGTTTTTGGAATGGCATTACATTGTAAACAGGTTTAAAAGAGCTCAAAGTATTTTCATATTAAACAGTGGTCACTTCATTGGAAATCACGCTGTTTCACGCCGTGAAATAAATGCATAGGTACAATGTATAACAATGGCATAAACCTGGTCAACTACTTTCACAGATAAAAAAAAAATTCGTGAAGCCAGTAAACAATACGTTTTCAATCTGAGCATGCAAACGGAATATTATGCTATATATTTTACATTAAACATATTTGCAAAACAAACAAATGTATTATGAGAGTCCCAGACATATATATTAATTGACACGTTTCTCACTAATTCCACGTGTTTTCAAGTGGTAGTAAACTCATTGTAGCCCACAATGCATTGCAGTTTTTTCTCACTAATTCCACGTGTTTTCAAGTGGTAGTAAACTCATAGTATCTCACAAGATATTGAATGTTTTTCTCAATAATTCCACGTGTTTTCAAGTTGTAGTAAACTCATAGTATCCCACAATGCATTGAAGTTTTTTCTCACTAATTCCACGTGTTTTCAAGTGGTAGTAAACTAATAGTAGCCCGCAATGCATTGAAGTTTTTTCTCAATAATTCCACGTGTTTTCAAGTGGTAGTAAACTCATAGTAGCCCACAATGCTTTGAAGTTTTTTCTTACTAATTCCACGTGTTTTCAAGTGGTGGTAAACTCATAGTAGCCCATAATGCATTGACGTTTTTTTCACTAATTCCACGTGTTTTTTTAAATGGTAGTATACTCATAGTAGCCCACAATGCATTGAAGTTTTTTCTCACAAATTCCACGTGTTTTTAAGTGCTGGTAAACTCATAGTAGCCCACAATGCATTGGAGTTTTTTCTCACTAATTCCACTTGTTTTTCAAGTGGTAGTAAACTCATAGTAGCCCACAATGCATTGAAGTTTTTTCTCACTAATTCCGCGTGTTTTCAAGTGGTAGTAAACTCATAGTAGCCCGCAATGCATTGAAGTTTTTTTTCACTAATACCACGTGTTTTTCAAGTGGTAGTAAACTCATAGTAGCCCACAATGCATTAAAGTTTTTTCTCACTAATTCCACGTGTTTTCAAGTGGTAGTAAACTCATAGTAGCCCACAATGCATTGAAGTTCATTGAGTCGATTGGTAAGTTTTTCAAGGTTATATTGGGCTTGTGTTTTGGAAATTAATATGCAAATATATTCTGACGTCAGGTAATCTAGAGTTCCCGACCTGTTAAATCATGATGTTATACACAAACCCAACTGTTCGTAGGCTTGCTATTACGTAGATTTTTTTTTTGACGATAGAATAAAAAATATTAATAAAATTAAAAACCAATTGTTCAGAGAACAATTGAAAGTCTTTCCAAACCAAAGTAATTTGGATACGAAGGTAGTTTCTTTATACTGATGCAATAAATGATGGATTAATTATCTTTTTGAGTGATATAAGGGAGATAATATGCTACTTCCGGTGAAATGAATGTCACATCCGGTCTCATATGATAGCTTCTTTCACATTGATTCCAAAAATATATAGTTTCTATATACTTTTGTATGTAGAATGGGAGATAATTGGCCACTTCCGGTTTGTTGGAAGTTATTTTTAGTCTTCAGTAATCTGTTCATGTATCTATATGACAAATATTATTGATTCTGAGTACTTTTATGTGAAAAAGTTGCAAAAAAAGCTACTTCCGGTTTTCTAAAGGTCTCTTCCGGTAGCCATTTTTCAAGGTCATTTGTCACCTAACCTTTTGTATAAGGTCAAATGTCTTTATAATGAACTTAATTGAAGTTATAATCAAATAACTTCATATCAAGACATTTCAGGGGCACCAACTCCTATAAGACGCCATTTAATTGTATAAGACTAAATGTAGCATATCTTCATTACAATAAAGCTGACATTTTGCACTTGTTCTTTTACATGTATCTCTCAAAGTGTCGGAGAAAATGCAAAAACAAGCAAAAGTCACAATTGAGAACTTGACCTTGACCTTTGACCTTGACCTCATTTTCTAAGTTGGGACCTAGGGGACTCAAATAAAAACACTCCAAGGTTATACGGTTAACTGTTTATGAGTTATATAAACATACCGACAAATTTATTTTGTAAAGGTAGATAACTCCTATAAAATTTCATCGAATCGCTTTGATCCAAATGCGCTAAAAATTACTGAGGATGTAACGAACAATTTGTAAAAAGAATTTTGTCGCTATCTTTTTTTGTTACGAAGGAGATGCACACAGATGATAAACAGTGAATGGGGAGATAACTCTTACAAAGAAAATGGTTCGGCTTAGCAGGGTAAAATTTAAAAGCGCATAAACTATACGATACCATATGAGAAATATCTAAGCGACATATTGCGAAACAAACATTTATCGCAAGAACAAAAGTTGGCGGAAAAAAAAATAATAATAATTAAAAACCAATTGTTCAGAGAACAATTGAAGGTCTTTCCATCAAAACAATGTATTTTGATATGAAAAGTTGTGAAACTAAGTTTAAAATGTCATTTCAATCGTCAAATGATAGCTCCTAGTAAGCTGATTCCAAAAATTTATTGTTTCCATACATTTTTTTTTAAATAAGGGAGATAATTTGTTACTTCCGGTTTGAAAAAT
This sequence comes from Mytilus edulis, assembly GCF_963676685.1. NCBI lineage: Eukaryota > Metazoa > Mollusca > Bivalvia > Mytilida > Mytilidae > Mytilus > Mytilus edulis. The sequence continues at coordinate 61,467,929 of NC_092354.1, read as the reverse complement.
GTTACTTCCGATTATATTTGAATATTTACTTGACACTGATTCCAAAAATATCTGGTTCTATATACTTTTATATTAAAAAGTACAAAAAAATAGCTATTTCCGGTTTACAAAAGGTCACTTCCGGTTGTTTTTTACAAGGTTAAATGGTTTGATATTTTTTTCTAAAAGTTGTATATCTTTATCATGTATACATATAGAATAAAAGCAAAGGTCAAAATCTAGAACGTCAAATTAAGCTATGACCTTGAGATCAGTTTCAAGGTCATAAACCAAGGACCTCAAATCAAAAGACCATAGGTCTTTATTATATTTAGTTAATGAGTTATATCACCAAACACGTATTTTTAAATACAAGAGGGGAGAAAACTCCCTTTTACATTCAACGTACGCTTGCAATCAAAATTTACATCTTACGACATGTCGCAACTAACAATTTAGTAAAAATAATTTGTTGATATCTTATACAGTCTTTGGATATAAGTGAAAATAAGCCAAATTCAAATATTAGAATATGACCTTGACCTTTGACCTTGACCTAATTTTAATTTTTTGGGACCAAGGACCTCAAATCAAAAGATCCTAGGTCTCTATCACTTATGATTTATAAGATAGAAATTCATATCACTTATATCAGATGCATAAGGGGAAATAACTCTCATATGGAGCGGTCATATCGCTTCGGTCAAAATAGGACAAATCATGCGAAGGATATAACGAGCAATTTTGTAAAATAAATTTGTCATAATCTTTTACGGTTGCAAAGGAGATGCGCTAACAAGGAAAACAGTGTTTGGGGAGATAACTCCTACAAAGAAAAGTATTCGTTTACGCAGGGTAAATTTCAAAAGTGCATAAACTGTTCGATATCATATACCAAATATCTAAGCGACATATTGCGAAACAAATGTTTATCGCAAGAACAAAATTAGGCGGAAGAAAAAAAAAAAAAAAATAATCAGAAGAAAAACAATAGGTCTTTCCACAGAAAAGTGGAAAGACCTAATAATAATAATTAAAAACCAATTGTTCAGAGAACAATTGAAAGTCTTTCCACACCAAAGAAATATGGATAAGAAGGTAGTTTCTTCATACTGATGCGATAAATAATGGTTTAATTATCTTTTTCAGTGATATAAGGGAGATAATATGCTACTTCCGGTGAAATGAATGTCACATCCGGTCTCATATGATAGCTTCTTTCACACTGATTTCAAAAATATATAGTTTCTATATACTTTTGAATGTAGAATGGGAGATAATTGGCCACTTCCGGTTTGTTGGAAGTCATTTTTAGTCTACAGTTATCTGTTCATGTATCTTTATGACAAAATATATGGATTCTGAGTACTTTTATGTGAAAAAATTGCAAAACAAGCTACTTCCGGTTTTCCAAAGGTCACTTCCGGTAGCCATTTTTCAAGGTCATTTGTCACTTAACCTTTTGTATAAGGTTAAATGTCTTTATAATGAACTTAATTGAAGTTATTATCAAATAACCTCATATCAAGACATTTCAGGGGCATCAACTCCTATAAGATGCCATTTAATTATATAAGACTAAATGTAGCATATCTTCACTACAATAAACCTGACATTTTGCACTTGTTCTTTTATATGTATCTCTCAAATGAAAATGCAAAAACAAGCAAAAGTCACAATTGAGAACTTGACCTTGACCTTTGACCTTGACCTCATTTTCTAAGTAAGGACCTAGGGGACTCAAATAAAAACATTCCAGGGTTATACGGTTAACTGTTTATGAGTTAAATAAACATACCGACAAATTTATTTTGTAAAGGTAGATAACTCCTATAAAATTTCATCGAATCGCTTCGATCCAAATACGCCAAAAATTACTGAGGATGTAACGAACAATTTGAAAAAAGAATTTTGTCGCTATCTTGTTTTGTTACGAAGGAGAGGCACACAGAGGATAAACAGTGAAAAGGGAGATAACTCTTACATAGAAAATGGTTCGCCTTAGCAGGGTGAAATTTAAAAGCGCATAAACTATACCATACCATATGAGAAATATCTAAGCGACATATTGCGACACAAACATTTTGTGCAAGAACAAAATTTGGCGGAAGAAAAAAATAAAAAAAATAATAATAATCAGAACAAAAACAATAAGTCTTTCCACAGAAAAGTGGAAAGACTTAATTAAAAACCAATTGTTCAAAGAACAATTGAAAGTCTTTCCACACAAAAGAAATGTTGATATGAAAATAGTTTCTTCATACTGATTCGATAAATAATTGTTTAATTATATTTTTGAGTGATATAAGGGAGATAATATGCTACTTCTGGTATCATATGATAGCTTCTTTCACACTGATTCCAAAAATATATAGTTTCTATATACTTTTGTATGTAGAAGGGGAAATAATTGGCCACTTCCGGTTTGTTGGAAGTCATTTTTAGTCTTCAGTAATCAGTTTATGTATCTATATGACAAAATATTTGGATTCTAAGTACTTTTTGATGAAAACATTGCAAAAAAAGCTACTTCCGGTTTTCTCAAGGTCACTTCCGGTAGTCATTTTTCAAGGTCATTTGTCACCTAACCTTTTGTACAAGGTCAAATGCCTTTATAATGAACTTAGTTGAAGTTATAATCAAATAACCTCATATCAAGACATTTCAGGGGCAACAACTCCTATAAGATGCCATTAAATTGTATAAGACTAAAAGTAGCATATCTTCATTACAACAAAGCTGACATTTTGCACTTGTTCTTTAATATGTATCTTTTCAAGTGTCGGAGAAAATGCAAAAACAAGCAAAAGTCTCAATTGAGAACTTGACCTTGACCTTTGACCTTGACCTCATTTTCTAAGTTGGGACCTAGGGGGCTTAAATAAAAACATTCCATGGTTAATGGTTTTTGAGTTAAATAAACATACCGACAAATTTATTTTGTAAAGGTAGATAACTCCTATAAAATTTCATCGAATCGGCTCGATCCAAATACGCCAAAAATTACTGAGGATGTAACGAACAATTTGTAAAAAGAATTTTGTCGCTATCTTTTTTTGTTACGAAGGAGATGCACACAGAGTGCAAACAGTGAAAAGGGAGATAACTCTTACAAAGAAAATAGTTTCCCTTAGCAGGGTGAAATTTAAAAGCGCATAAACTATACGATACCATATGAGAAATATCAAAGCGACATATTGCGAAACAAACATTTATCGCAAGAACAAAATTTGGCGGAAGAAAAAAAAAAATAAATATAAATCAATTGCTTTAAAAAAGCAATTGTAGGGGGTCTTTCCCCCTTTAAAATTAATTGAATTGGGGGGGGGGGGGGTGTTTGTTTGTTTGTTTGTTTGTTTGTTTGTTTCTGTATGGGGTCTATATTATTGTTACCGGAGAAGTTTCATGTTTAGTTTGGAAAGTTTTTCTTTTATTTTAGGTACAGCGCGCGCGCCACATCACGTGACACGGGTTTATAATAACGAAAAGATAGTCTTTTTATTCCTTTTTAGGTGGGGACTTTGAACAGACAACATGTATAGAGACGGAATGTACACAATGTAATTTCTTTTGTCATTGTAGGAAATTGACATTTTGATCACAGTTCACCAGCAGTGCATGTTTTGGATTTGATCCGGTGTAACTTTAAAACACATTTAATGATTATTTTTTGATAATGTCCATTTTTCAGCACCTGTTTGTAACACAGATTAGTATTTCAATCTCGGAGCGGACATTTTATTGTAGGTTTTTACTGAGATTGACGGACCTAGCAAGCGATTTTTACTGCATTGCCATTTCTTTTTTCTAGGAAAAGTCTTGAGAGATATCTGCAAAAAGTTTTTTTATGAACCTTCAGTACATGTATGCCCTGCTGACTGCAAATTTTCAGGTCGATTGGACTTGTAGTTTCAGAGAATATGTGGATTTTTTTTCAGAAGAGACGTAAGAACAATAATAAAATAAAAATTTTCTTGAATAATTGAGAGTTTGTTCCTTCAATATACTGTCATAAATAAACAGTCATACATATTGATTGATTGATTAGTTGGTTGATTGATTGATTGGTTGGTTGGTTGGTTGGTTTGTTGGTTTGTTGGTTGATTAAACACGTTTGATAGGGTCACTTAGAACAAGGGAAAAAAAACTCAAGAGACCTTGCATCCCGTATTAAACGCATGACACGGAAACATACATGAAGTGATTGATTGGTTGGTTGGTTGGTTAAACACGTTAGTTAAACATGTTGGTTGAACACGTTGGTTAAACACGTTGGCTGGTTAAACACGTTGGAAAGGCTCAATTTAAACAAGCGAAAAAAAACATCTTGGATCCCGTATTTAACACATGAAACGGAAACATGCATTGATTGGTTGATTGGTTGGTTGGTTGGTTGGTTGGTTGGTTAAACACGTTGGTTAAACATGTTGGTTAAACACGTTGGTTAAACACGTTGGCTGGTTAAACACGTTTGATAGGCTCAATTTAAACAAGCGAAAAAAAAACATCTTGGATCCCGTATTTAACACATGAAACGGAAACATGCATTGATTTATTGGTTGGTTGGTTGGTTGGTTGGTTGGTTGATTAAACACGTTGGTTAAACATGCTGGTTAAACACGTTGGTTAAACATGCTGGTTAAACACGTAGTTTAAACACGTTTGATAGGCTCAATTTTAACAAGCGATAAAAAACCATCTTGGATCCCGTATTTAACACATGAAACGGAAACATGCATTGATTGGTTGATTGGTTGGTTGGTTGGTTGGTTGGTTGGTTAAACATGTTGGTTAAACACGTTGGTTAAACACGTTGGTTAAACACGTTAGATAGGCTCAATTTAAACAAGCGGAAAAAAACATCTTGGATCCCGTATTTAACACATGAAACGGAAACATGCATTGATTGATTGATTGGTTGGTTGGTTGGTTGGTTGGTTGGTTGGTTGGTTAAACACGTTGGTTAAACACGTCGGTTAAACACGTTGGCTGGTTAAACACGTTAGATATGCTCAATTTAAACGAGCGAAAAAAAACATCTTGGATGCCGTATTTAACACATGAAACGGAAACATGCATTGATTGATTGATTGGTTGGTTGGTTGGTTGGTTGGTTGGTTGGTTGGTTGGTTGGTTGGTTGGTTGGTTGGTTAAACACGTTGGTTAAACATGTTGGTTAAACACGTTTGATAGGCTCATTTAAAACAAGCGGAAAAAAAGAGACCTTGAATCCCGTATCAAACACATGAAACGGAAACATTGATTGATTGATTGATTGATTGATTGATTGATTGATTGATTGATTGATTGATTGATTGATTGATTGATTGATTGATTGATTGGTTGGTTGGTTGGTTGGTTGGTTGGTTGGTTGAAATTCAAACACTCATAAAACTGTTTAAATAGTGCCAAAACCACATAATTTGATGACCTTGACCTTTGACCTTGTGACCTTCGTCAAGGTCATTGCTCCACAAGGTCATTGCAAAAGACCCTATGGGTCAAGGACCTTTTGTTTAAGAGTTTTGCCTAAAAATGGCTTTTTAAAAACCATCGATGGGAGTTATGTCCCTTATATGATGGTAAAATCAATATAGTCATAGTGTAAAAAAGTTGCCCCTTAAAGTACCAAGCATTTTTCACTGCTTAATTTTTTTGTATCTATAACCGTTCAAGAATTATAGGGAAATGAAAAACTTATAAAAATCTAAAATATGACCTTGACCTTTGACCTTGACCTCATTTTCTAAGTTAGGACCCAGGGGACTCAAATAAAAACATTCCAGGGTTATACGGTTAACGGTTTATGAGTTAAAAAAACATACCGACAAATTTATTCCGTAAAGGTACATAACTCCTATAAAATTTCATCGAATCGCTTCGATCCAAATTAGCCAAAAATTCCTGAGGATGTAACGAACAATTTGTAAAAAGAATTTTGTCGCTTTCTTATTTTGTTACGAAGGAGATGCACACACATGACAAACAGTGAATAGGGAGATAACTCTTACAAAGAAAATGGTTCGGCTTAGCAGGGTGAAATTTAAAAGCGCATAAACTATACGATACAATATGAAAAAAATCTAAGCGACATATTGCGAAACAAACATTTATCGCAAGAACAAAATTTGGCGGAAAAAAAAAAAAAAAATAATAATAATAATAATAATCAGAACAAATACAATAGGCTTTCCACAGAAAAGTGGAAAGACCTAATAATCAGAAGAAAAACAATAAGTCTTTCCACAGAAAAGTGGAAAGACTTAATAATCAGAAGAAAAACAATAGGTCTTTCCACAGAAAAGTGGAAAGACTTAATTAACAAAACATAATAATGCGTTTCAAATATATGATGAATGAAGTTTTTAACGACTTTGCCTGATGTAACAGCCCTTGCACGGTCGTTTTTTTTATATCAACATATTTATTGATACTAACCGGTTTATGTACATGAACTCTGAAAACTGTCTAACCAAAACTATATATATGCCAACCTGGTATATATCATTAGTAAATTAACTTTAAGGCGAAGTATACGTAATTGAACGCCTCTAGCGGAATACGGGATTAAAAACGTTCGTCGTTAGTTACGCAAGTTATCTCCCTTATTATATGTATGCCAACCTGATATATATTTTTTTAGTAAATTAACTTTAATGCGAAGTGTACGTATTTGCACGCCTCTAGCGGAATACGGGATTAAAAACGTTCGTCGTTAGTTACGCAAGTTATCTCCCTTACTCCAAGAAAGGATACACGAAAGAGAAACTACTTTTTGCGGTCTATCATGAATCAAAAGGTATGGTCATGATAATAGAAAGATAACTGTTGTACAATATCACTTACCTTTCTAATTTGTTTGAGATCAGCCATTGTTTAACGTCATCAATTGTGAATGTCTTTGGATTCGTTGATGATGAAGTTTGATCAGGTATTGCAACTACAATTATATATTCAAATATTGATATTATTTCTCGGCAGATTAAGTAATTGTGGAGTGTAAATTGTATACCGCCGACCACTAACGGTTATGGTATTAATTCACTTTTTCTATTATCTCTCTTTACCCTCTTTATTTTTGAAAAGACATGTCTTTAAGAAATTCAAGAATTTATAATATAATATCTGTTTCAAACATATTCGGCATGGCAATGGTTGGTTCATTGTCAACTAGATATCCAATGAAATTCCTGGAAACGACATATTACCCTGCGTAAAGGTCATCAGAATATCCTAGTTTTATACAGGTTTAGGTTCATACAATTTCAATATGATTTGTGACGGCAGAAATGGACTTTACGGAATTCTAAAAAGAATGTTTCCAGTAATGTACTTATAACAGGTTTCACTGCTTCGATGTTGTTTCCTGATATTGCACTATTGTTGTCTTTAATCTTTAATATGAGGTTTGTATTTAAGTACTTTTCCCCTTAGAAAACAATTTAATGACATAGTAGGGGTCCTTCAGACCCTTTTCAAAAACAAGAAAATCAAATAAGCCAGATCTTATAATTTCACATTGAGATATATTGATAATGTTCTTTCGATTAGCAATCAAAACATTTTTAATTAAGTTGCATCAGTAAATCTTCCAAAATGAAAACTAAAATAACAACTGACTTTGCTTCTTTCGCCTCATTTTTGGACTTAAACCTCAAATTAAACATAAGCGGTCATTTCAGTACAAAAATATTTGACAAACGAGACGATTCTCTTTTTTATATAAAGTTTTCCAACGATGGCAGCAATATACCAACTCTACCTACATATGGGATAAAAAAAAAAATCAACTTATTTTGGTATTTATTTGCTGCATCTGCTACTTTATGTCAAATCACGGCTCGTCCTTTTTTTTTTTAAAGTTCACCTGAAGATATTAAGACTTAGATAATACAAAATAATATTATAGGTACTAATTAAAAAAAATTAGTTCATTATCTTACGTTTTATATTGTTATATTTTTATTTGTTTTACTATATTTTCAAACTTTACTGTTTAATCAATTTTTGGTAACATCCTTTTGGTGTGTCTAGGTAGTTGTACATCTCGATATTATGTTATGGTCGCTTTTGTATTTTCGTCGTCCAATTATGCTCATGTGCTTTGTCCATAGGATGTCTAGATGCCATTTCATGTTTTATTGTTGACCAAATTGTTTATTTATAGTGATTAAGTTAATAGCACAGTGTTGATTGTTGTATCCACATTTTTGCATTTTGACGTATTATGTCCCTTTGGTTTGCTAACACAATGGTGTCACTGTTATTAAATTTTATACGACTGTTATACAAATGAGAGATTCAACTAGCTGTAAAATCAAGTATATTCCACCACTTTATACGTAAGGAAGCTCGCTTGTCATGTTTTGGAATTTTGGTAAGATTTTCGGAATCCTCTGGTTTTATCTATTTGAATGCCTTAACAAAATTTGCCCGGTGACCCCCGATTTTCTTTTTATAATTCTGTTACATGTATAATGATAAGCTGTCTGTTAAAGTCTTATACAATTTTAATTACTTTTTAATAGTTTTTGAAGACTTAAACGCGTCAATGATAAAGCTATGAAAAGTCAAGAGAGAACATTTTCCCGCCAAAATTTCAATGGCTAATATCTCGAAAACAAGCACGGTGACCTATATAATTTTTTTGCTCTTTTGATTCCTTTATTAATCCCCTATCAATATATGCTAGTGTTTTGAAAAGTTAATTACTTTGAAACTGAGAAGCCAGCTCCCTTAATGTTTTGTTTGAGCTTTTGATTTTGCCATTTGTTAAGGGATTTGCTAATTTAATTTTGCCTTGGAGTAAGGCTTTTGTGTTATTTCACTTTTTATGAAATCACTTCCAATATAAAACTATATGATTCTATTCGATTGTGTTAAAACTGGAACCCTTAGTAGGTACATACATGTGTGTAAAATTCCCTGCAAATAACACTAAATAAAACTTGCTTCCGTCAGATTTCAAAAACCAGAACACTGCACGTTAATCAACCAACAATCAATCAATCAATCAAAAACCAGTATTGTTCCCGAAACTTAATTTCGTGAATGATTAACACAAAGTAAGGAAGATGTAGCTTCGATTCCAAATGTACATCATGTACATTGCTTAAGGCTATCCTTTAATTTATATAGCGTATTACATCATATAACAATTCAATGTGTGAAGCAAAACAGCATAAATGAGATATAAGAGGGGGCTATTAATTCAATTTCACTATCCTTATTTGATCATGATTTCTAAGCTTTAATCGGTCGATTTTGTTTTTCAAGTGCCGTCCAACTTTATTTTAAGTACATATGATAAAATTAGTTTACTCCTATACGCCAAGTATATCAGTTTTATCATTAAGGGTCAAAAAACGTTTTTCAATTAATTATAATAAGCACAATATGTCACGATATTGAGCTTTGGTAGTTAGTAAACCTATTTAAAGGTATCTTGATCGTGCCTTGTTGGTGCAGTAGAACGTATCCTCGTGTTTGCCATGTTTGTCCTTTTTGTCAGTTAAGTTGATTTGCTTGAAAACGAAGAGTTGTCTATCTTTTTACTATTTCTAACTTTTCTACTATTTCTCTTAGTGAATTATATCTTATTCAAATATTTGTGCAATCGATTACTAGTATACTAAATAAGATTAAACATATAGTTGCGATCATTTTATTCATTTTTTTATTAAATACAGTGAAACACACAATTTAAAGATTTAAATATGATTTCATTGAACAAATTTACCTCCTTTCAAATTTCTTTTCTGAACACAATTAATCCTAATATTGCAGAAATATGGTTCAATTGAAAATATTGGAATTTTTTTAAAAATAGGGACAAGTGACTTTAACATTTCTCTCATATTATATATGTGTTTCATTCTTGTAATGTTTAAAGTTTTTAATATTTTATGCTTTTTCAAAAACGTGTGCTATACTTTGTAATGAACACGTAAAAAAAAAAACCCATTGTGCTAAAAAAATAATAAAAAAAAACTTAAAAGACTCGTACTCACTTTCGATTGGTCATTCTTAATTCATATAAAATGTTTGTTTTAGAATACAATAAAAAAAAGATTACACAAAAGAAGCAACAACAGAATTTAGACTCCAAGACGAGCTAAGCCTTGATTCTGCACAAATGAGGTTATAAGGAACCCGTTAGAATAGACATTGAATCAAAACTTGCACATCAATATTTCCAACTGTATAACTGATATGGAAGGTCATATACGGACTTAACTTTATGACTTGAGGAACAAGACGGATTCTAGGGGTAATTTTAGCTTTTGTAATTCAAAAAAATGTACGTGTATGATCTTGCTTTACAATATCCATTTATCACAAATACAAAAGTCCCTTTCATTTCTATTTCAATCGTGGGTTGTATGTCTTGCTAGTTAAGAAACTTAATAAATAACAGGATTAAAAATGTGTACGCCGGACACACTTTTCATCAACAAACGACCCAACAGTGACGCATATATAAAAACATAAAGACGTATGTTATTTTACAATTTACATCATTAAGATATTATGTTTCCGGAGAATTTCTACCAAATAAAAAGCCTTTAAATACTCAATATCTTAAATACAAAAGGTGCAGGTATTACTTTTCTCTTTTATATATAGATTTTTCAAATCGTTTTTTTATAACTTTTCCTTTGAAATATTTAGTGTACATTTCAAGCTAATATCATTTACTTACCTTCTGATGAGTCAACTGTATCCTCTCCTTCTGTTAACACATTAAGGGCTTGAAGTTCTTTGATTAGCTCATTCCATTTTGGTTCGAATTGGTATTTTCCACTGAAGTCTATATAGAGCTTTGCTCCTAACAGAGCCCCTAACCAACTATCCGGCTTATAATGTTTTTGAACAATGAGCGGAATATACTGTTTACCACATCTAAATGTGTTCTCTGCTTCTGAAAGTAAATAAATGGAAGTTCTAACCACATGGTGTGCTTGATGCTGCCTGATAAACATGGTTACATTACTTTAAAAGCAGAAAAAACGCAGAAAAGCTATTCGGATGCATGCTATTAAGAACGTGTTTTTTTTCAACCCTTATGCCTCATATATAATGATAATCTTAGAGATAATATTTATTATTCAATTCCAAATAAATGCCACCCTGTGATATAATTATAAATTGTAGACATATTTATTTATTTTAGTAGCTTTTCCTTGATTTTTTAGCATTTCCTTGTTCTTTTTCATAGCACTCATGGCTCTAAAAAAAATGTATCAATAGTGTAACTATGTATTTTATGAAACATATTTAGTAGTTATTTAAAACACACTTCATCTTATTACTTTTTCAGTGCCATTTGTTTTTGGTTAAACATAGTCAGCCGGTAACAATTGATTCTGCAACATGTGCAATCAACGACGAAATGCGTAAAACTTCATAATAGAAAAAAGTAAAACGTTTCTTTACAGTTTCTTTTGTTTACCAATCTATATTTACAATTTTAAACAGTTGTGAATGCGTTTTAAATGCTTTACCTTGCAAAATGATTTTGACTTAATCAACAGTTGGGACTATATGTACTTGTCACTGGCCTTTATTATCCTTCAGAATGTGTTATGTACGTACCTGATTGACAGTAAGAACAAAGTTTATATTTATACAAGACTTCGGAATGGACTGTGTACGTACTTAAGCAACAGTTGGGACTATTTATTAACTCTCTGAACTTCATTATCATTTGAAATGTGTTACGTACGTACCTGATCGACAGTCAGGAATGTATATATCTTTCTGTCCGAACGTACCTAAGCGACAGTTTGGACTTGATTATCATTCGAAATATGTTATGTACATACCTAAGCGACAGATACATGTAGGACTATTTGTATGCATTGTATCTCACAGGTCTTGATTACACTTCCCAATGTGCCATGTACGTTCATGATTAATAGAATAGATATTTATCTTACCTCCTATGTATTTATAGGAATATGAAGTTATATGGTTAAATGAGTACACGTTATGAATTATTTATTTTATATAGGATGCATAACAATATGGGGTTAGATACCATATATATGGGTAAGTTACCATATGGGGTTTAACTTGATGATTTAAGATTGAAATGAATTCATAAAACACATTAAAAGCTAACAAGTTGTCATAGTTGGCATTACAGAGTTATAGCTACTTTCAAAAGATATCTGAAAGGTTTCAACAGACGTAGAAACTGATGCATGTAATGAACGATTGAGATAAACAAATATCCTTGGCGTTAATTACACGTCGGAACGGACTATATACGTACCTAACCGATATTGAACCCCGAGTATATTTCTATGATTTATATATCGCTGACAGTTCTTACCATAAGGAAGGATTTTCGTACTTGTCTTATAGTCGGTTAGAACACTATTGCGATATCTCAGGTCTTAATAACACTTTGCAATGTGCTATGTTCGTTCCTAATCGACAGTTAATAGAAATAAGATGATGGGGTATATGGCTATGTTTATATTGTGATGAGATTGATTACCCATCAGATTGTGCCATGTAGGTACATAAGTGAATATATTAAGACTATATATATATATCCTTAAGTCTGTTTAATACTTCGCAATGTGCTATAAACGTACCTAATCGACAAGTAATAAAACATAAGCAACATTTAGAACAATGTGTATACCTTCATGTTTTGAATACACTTTGTGATGTGTTATGTTCTTACCTTATCGACAGCTTGGACTATTTGTCTAATTCTTACACGATTTGTCCTTTTCCTGATTATTTTTAATTAATCAACGTGTTTTTCGTTTGATTTCACTCTTTTCAGCGATAGCCTGATGACGTCACATAAAAAGAACACATCTTTTTGCAGATCATTTGAAAGAAGGAATAAGTTTGCCTGCATATAACGTTTAAAATTACTAGAGAAACAGATTCCACCATCAAATCTGGTGTAATACGATATGCATCAACTCTTGACAGTTACATTTCAAATATCTAAAACGATCGACAAGCCTCGCGTTTTTAATTTTGAAAATTTAACTGCCTCGAATGGATAAATATCGTAAGTATCACACTGGATGCAGTGGTGGAATCTAAATGAATATAACTCAAAAGTCTGGGTTGAACTTCGCTATGTGCAATGTAACTATATAAGCGACAGTTACTACTTTATTTAAAAATAACGTCATTGTTTGCAATTCTGATTTTGCTATGTACTTACCTTATCGACAGTTAGAACTATGTATACATCTCTACAACGTTAATTACAAAATGAACTATGAACTTAATTACGCAACAGTAACGACTATATGTGTATCTCTATGACGTTGAGTAACCTTCAGAATTGACTACATACATACCTTAGAGACAGTAAGGACTATGTGCATGAATATCTGGTCTTGATTACATTTTAGTATGTGATATTTAGCTTTAATATACCTTTGCAGCTTATACTATGGAAATAAGAGGATGTAGTATGATTACCAAATTGTGAAAACTCTCCACAAGAGACCACATGACAAAGGAATTAACAGCAATAGGTTACCGTGTGTCCTTCAACAATTAGCAAACCGCATGGTCAGCTATAAAAGGCTCCGAAATGACAAATGTAAAATAATTCAAACGAGAAAGCTAATGGCCAAATTTATGCACAAAACGATGAACGAAATACAAATAAATAACACAGCAATAAACGACAATGTCTGAATTACAGGCTTCTGACCAGGGACAGGATTTTGAAAAATGTGGCGCTGTTAACAAAGTTTAAAGGCACAAACCCTACCATACCCTTGGGTTATGGTATAACAGTACAATGTAACAACGGACTATAGAAATCAGTTGAAAAAAACTTTTCTGATCAGATTAAAATAAATAGAAGTACATCTAATAAAATCCCAGATTGCACGTGACAAGGTACTTATACATCCATTCAACAGAAAAAACAGATATACAAATCTGAGAGTACTTGCAGTTACTGGCAGATATTTCTAAGTCAATAGCAACTAATAAAAAAAATCATGCATCTAAGACTAAATTATCAATCAGTACATATTCAACTTCTATTTCAGACTATGTTCATAATTGAGCGATGATGATCGGAATGGTTAATGAACCTACCTAATCGACAATTAGGGCTTCGTTTATAACTCTCTGACATACAAATAAGTACAAGTGCTGCATTCTCTACAGCATGTGCCATGGCTTCTAAAGTTGATCCTCTCATTTTTTCTGTATCTATCCATATTTGTATTCCTTTTTCCTAGAACAACGTTAAACTAAAATTATTCCTGGAAAATGAGATATCTTAAAACAAACTCTCTGGTCGAGTTCTATTGCTTAACATATTGCACATATTTCTCGAATAGTCAAAATAAGATTATCAATGCTGGTCTTGTTAGCGATATATTAACGTTTTGAAGGCAAAACATATTGAATTTCACTTTGAAATTCAGATTTAATAAAAGCGCGCTCGAGATAATTAAAATCAGATAGGATTGTTACTGTGATACAGTCAGATTGGACACTTATGATTTATCACGCGTATTTCTGAAACCAACTAATCTAAAATAAGAAATGTAAATTTTTTGTACTCATGATCTTCATTTCGAGTTGGTTAAATACTGACTAAAACAGTTCTTTTCCATGGAAAGTTCAAAAACAAAATTTTGATATCTCACTTTAATACAATTATAAATGTTGTCCCGATGCTCGATTTTCTTTAGCCTTGTACTTCTAGAGAGAGAATGTTTCAACCGCGGCCTCGATGGGCCGGCTAGGTACCCGTAGGTTATCACTATAATTTTGCAAGAAGACAAATTTGTCTGATTCTTTGAAAATGTTATCACATTCACGATACCAACTGTACTGATTCGGATGAGCATTTCAACAACCAAGGTATCTTCGGCGTTGCTCACGGTCACAACAACTCAAGGGTCAATACCCCATAAAAGCGTAGGATAGCCGATAAAATATAGCAGAAAAAACTATAAAAAAAACCCAGAAAGATGACATAACCGTGCCAGAGGGAGATACATTCGGGATATGAATGCTCTTTAACTTCGTACTTGTTTGGCTTTATTACCATTTTGATCTAAGCTTCAATGATGAGTATTATGTAGATGAAACGCGCGTCTGGACTATTAAATTATAAACCAGGTACCTTTGATAACTATAAAGAGTTATCAAATTTATAAAAGTTAATTTCGATAAAAAAACAAAAACATTTCCTTGCCAGAACAACAGAACTGGCTACTCGGAGTAAGGATTTCACAATTAGCTGTATCGACCAAGTAGTAGTAATTGCATTAAGGTTAACCATATCAAAGTTACTAGACCTGTCATGCTTGTCTTTTTCCCATGAGTTGTCAGTTTATTTCCGATTTATGAGTTTGACTGTCCCTTTGTTATGTTTCGTCCCTCTTCGACAAGACATGTCTATTTAAATACGATAGAGGCTAAAAGTAGTGCATATTAAGTAGACCATATCTATTTAACGATAACTGCTTCAATGAGTGATTGAAAAGAAGTATACCTGTAATAGGCCTTTCAGTTTTAGAACAATCTCTTTTTCATTCCACGAATAGCTTATAAATAAGTGCTTGCCTTTTTGTTGTGTTGGTTTTTCAGTAACATCTGCAACAACAACAAAAAACAAGTTCATGTCATTAGAATGATATGATGCTCTACATGTACCAATGAGACAACTGTCACAAAACAAACTTTTTTCCCTAATGTATATATTTATCTGAATAACAAACACGAACTTATTTTTCTTATCATTGTTAAGACTTACATATTAATCAGCTATAAAATGCATCAATGACGTACCAGGACAAACAACGTATTGTGTTTGTAGTTAACTTTCATCATTCTTACCGGAAAACTTCATTTCAAATCTAACAGTATCACTCGTTATTTATATATCTTTATCCCATTCAACAAAAAATAACGATCAACATCAATATAAATGGAAAAAAGAAATTTAGAAAATTATAAATTATAATGTCTTTTGGATACTTGGTAAACCATTGTTCGCTTATAACCTGCATTAATTTTTCACGTTTCGGTCCTTTGTGTTGAATGCTATTTGATTACTTTGTTTAGGCACACATTATCCTAACTTAAGGATGTACGTAGGTGAGGTAAGGTAAAAATTAACAAATTAAGAATTTATTGATAGGTCATGGACCTCCTTTACGAGATATTTGAGATTTTAAATATGGCGGGAAGACTGACTCGGACTTTTACCTTATATTTGCATTGGTATTATTTGGGTCTCAAAACAAAAAAAAGTCTTATATGAAAAAATAAATGGGTGTTATGGGGCAAAATATTTTACATTGTACTGTATGGAAAAACACCAAGGAGTTCGAACATTTTACACAAGTTCCAAAACCTCGCCTAAGTACATCCTTAATTACATTATAACCAGAGACGATACAAATTTCCTTCATGCAATACCTTTTAATTATTCCATTTTGTTAACTACTTTGCCAATAGAACATAAAGTCAATGAGTGTAATACCTTTCTTTCCTTTCTTTGATATTCGCTCAATATTGTATAAAAGTCCCTTTACGTTATTTTTCACTGTTTTGTCTAAAGATTTCGATAGCATCTGTAATCTGTCTAACAAAGTTTTTGATGATTTAACTTGTGTAGCAACGTCATCATCAAAAGTCATAGTCCACAATACTCTTGCTGTCAAGGCTTGTTCTTCTGGTTTATCGAGGTTTAAAATGGCCTCGAATATTGGTAAAGCACCAGCTTCTAATATCTGCCAAAAAGTACAATACATTCATCAAACATTGTATCTAACTAGAATGTTTATGCATGTTAAGCACTTCATATTCCCTTGAAAAGTTATTGTTGCTATAGATTATCTTTGAACGATTGTGTTGTAGATGATTACATAAAAGATGGACTACAGATACCTGCGGGACAGCCAAACTCGGAATCGAAAAATAAATTGACAACGATATTGTTAAAAAATGAAAAGACATCCAGACAAATAACAGAACACAAGACACAACATAGAAAACTAAAGACTAAGTAATACGAACCCCAACAAATATTGGGGTGATCTATATTAGATATTTCCTTATGGTCGCTATTGAACTTTGTTTATTCAGAACATGTGTACTTTTGTTTTGGTAATTTGTTGTTTAGTAATTGTCAGTACACAAACTGTGTTGTTTTCAGCACATTAGTCTACTTGACGCCTTGCTCATCTATTTACCTATCTTTTAATTATTAATGAATTCTGTCTGTTGTTTTTCAATACAACTTTATTCATTTTTGTTTATTTTTTTCATTTATAAGGTTGATTGTCTGCTTTGTCTACTCAATCTGTACTTTTCGATACACATGTTTTATTAGTTGTCAGTTTGCATGTGTCGTTGTGTGTCAGTACATGTGTAGTTCTTTTCAGTACATGTGTCAGTTTGCATGTCTCTTTGTGTGTCAGTACATGTGTATTTGTTTTTCAGTACAATTGTCAGTTTGCATGTCCCGTTGTGTGTCAGTACATGTGCATTTGTTTTTCAGTACAATTGTCAGTTTGCATGTCTCGTTGTGTGTCAGTACATGTGTATTTGTTTTTCAGTACAATTGTCAGTTTGCATGTCTCATTGTGTGTCAGTACA
Source organism: Mytilus edulis (assembly GCF_963676685.1). Taxonomy (NCBI): domain Eukaryota; kingdom Metazoa; phylum Mollusca; class Bivalvia; order Mytilida; family Mytilidae; genus Mytilus; species Mytilus edulis. Next base: position 61,450,331 of record NC_092354.1, on the reverse strand, counting down.
TGTGCATTTGTTTTTCAGTACAATTGTCAGTTTGCATGTCTCGTTGTGTGTCAGTACATGTGTATTTGTTTTTCAGTACAATTGTCAGTTTGCATGTCTCGTTGTGTGTCAGTACATGTGTATTTATTTTTCAGTACAATTGTCAGTTTGCATGTCTCGTTGTGTGTCAGTACATGTGTATTTGTTTTTCAGTACAATTGTCAGTTTGTATGTCTCGTTGTGTGTCAGTACATGTGTATTTGTTTTTCAGTACAATTGTCAGTTTGCATGTCTCGTTGTGTGTCAGTGCATGTGTATTTTTCTAGTACATTTGTCAGTTTGCATGTATTGCTGCTTTGTAGTACACCTGTCTTGATCATTGTCAGTACATATGTTTCGTTGATTCCTGTCTGTATTTGCTTCATCATATGTCAGTACACATGTCTTATTATTGGTTATTAGATTGTTTTGTGTCAGTGTCTCTTTCTTTGTCATTTCATATGTCTTGTTATTTGTTAGTATACCTCTTTTGTTGGTTGCCAATACGCATTTCTCTTTGTTAGTCAGGACACTTTAACATGTATATAGCTAAACAAAACATCACTTGACTCTGACGTAATTCAAATGTTTACATTCGGTATGATTGTATTTTAGGTGATAGCACCTTAAATGACATATACCAGACTTGGGTCGCATTTCTTTCTAACCAAAATTTTGTAAACGTTCATTTGTGTCGCGTTTGTTGTTGTTTTCTAAACGCTACAAAAGTAGAAACGATCATACCGCTATTCAAAAGTCCCAAAATGGTACGGTTACAAACAAACACAAAGGGAAGCACATATACTATAAGAGGAAAACAAAGGAACAACAGAAACACTGAAGTGCAACATAAACAAAAGCCAACATACATAAAAACAAAATATTCGATAACAACTGAAATATTCCTGACTTGGTCATGTTGGTAAATGGCATTTAAAAAAAAATAGTGGGTTGAACATGGTTTTATGGCAAGCTAAACCTCCAGCTGATATGGCTTTGCTAAATAGTGTGCGAAAATGGCTACAATGTGTGACAGAAATACAGTACAATAACACGCAAGAACACTCATCACAGAGAAACTTACGAACAAATGCTATAATAGTCGACATACATGTAAACGTGGTATCTTATATTCTAAATAGAAAGTTTACCTTCTTCTTATTTGTATCAGCGCAGGCTAATTTATCAATAGCACCCAACAGTTCCATTGTTGAATAATGAAAATAGAATGCTGTTGTTGACCTTTCAAGATCTTGGAGTATGGACGAAATAACTCCTCCGGCACCAACTAGCATATTGACTTTACTGTCATCACATGTCTCAGCTGCTGCTAAAGTGGCTCTTGTTCGTAAATCTTCATCCTCACAACTAAATAGAGGTACCATTGCCTTAAAATATCGCAAACAAGAAAGATAACATTACCTCTTTCTAAACATTTGTCTTTAAAACGCTTCAAATGGTGTCAACATGATCATAAATGATCAATATGTAGGATAACAGATATCCTTTGTCAGCATGATTAGATGTAAAATGAATCATATCATTTTATTTTAATTTAACTGTAACAATCTTGAATGTTGTACAAATGAACTACCACAACAAGGCTGGTACAATTGTAAAATTAAAAAAACAGACGTAGGTAAGGATACTGCATAATTTGCTTCTAACAAAAATAATAATGTACGATATGAACTGGTACATTTTGACAATTTCACAGGTGACGAAAGTTAAGATAATACAACAAAGATGCGTAAAAAGACATTCTTAATTAGCTGATTTAGTTTAGCTGGTATAATTATCAAATTGCAAATTTGACGATGATATATTTGAATATTACCACAGAGGCTGCGTATTTCCTCATCCCCAAACAAGGAAAGTTTGATGTCATTTTTTTTTGCCAAAGATTAACCGTTTGAACCTAGCTACATATTAACCAAAACAAAAGACATTAAGATTCATCAACAAATTGATAGAAATGGATGTGTGTACTCGATAATTAAAGACTAACCTATATAGTAGGAAAAGTTTAAAGATCTAGCATCCACCAGATATATTAAAAATATATGCATTTTTATTTTCAGAAAGCTACAATCTTAATTTGACTCGGGCCTATTAGAAGTTTCTGTCAGAAGTACCGTATATTTTTGATATTTTAATCTTTACAGAGAGTGAATCAAATTGGTCAAAACAATACGGGATCCCGGACCATTTAAGCTCAAAATATTACTTTAAATCAGGTATGTAAAAGGGACTATTTCTTGTTGAAATGATAGGGAAAATGGAAATGTTGACATATTTTTATCGGAATAGCAAAAAACTGTCTGTGACACTTGGTCCAAAACTGTAATATAAAAAAATGAAATACAGCTTCAAAGAATAAGGAAATAAAAAACATAGGTCACCGATAAGGAAAAAACCATTATTTTGCATTAAAACCCACAATTTTGGCTGGAAAATGGTGAAATTTGTCGAAAAGTCATTAGATACACCTAATAACGATTATAATTTTTTAGTGAAAAAAACCCCAATAATTTAACATTTTTAATCAATCAAAATTATATTAAAAAAAATTAATAGTAAATTTACGACTCAAACTTTTCGTGTGCATGGTAATTCATGCGTGAAATTATGCGCAGTCGAATAGTCCCGATCCCACATAATGCATTTTTCTGTTTATAACTGCTGATGATGGAAAAATTAAAAAAATGTTTTTGTGTGATGGTTTTCTGCTTTGTTTTGATGTTATGAGACTTTTTCAAGCGCTTTTGATAAGTTGTTCTTATGTGGGCTGTATCACCACTATCCCAGGTTAGGCAGAGGGATGAGCTTTTCAAATCATTACTTATATGTCTGTCCAAAGTTTGGAGCTTGTAGTTCAGTTGCTGTTAATTGTTGGTTCATTGTTATATTTTATTATCGTGAATCGTCTTATTATGAATAAGACCTTTAGTTTTTTCAATTGAATAAATTCATATTTTTCATGTGGGGCCTATGATAGCCGACTGTTCGGTATGCTTGTTTATTGATAATTGAAAGCCGTACAGTTGAATATAATTGCTTACATACACATTTTTGAACTTTGATGGATAGTTTCCTCATTGGCACTCATACGACATTTCCTTATTTTCATAAAAACATGAATTACATTTGATTCTGTTCACTCAGTTAGACCCGTGCAGTAGTCTAATAATTTAAACGTGTCTATTGTCCTTTTATTGTCATTATCAATCAATACAATACTAGTATTATACAATGATTACCTAAGACGGGACAAAAAAGAAAATTCGACTAACTCAGTTTATTCAAACACCTTCCGCAATATCTTTTTTCTTTATATGAACATGCTTTTTTTCTTTGAAATTCAATTCACATGGAAAGTCTAACTACAATAATATTAATACGTAATACTTAAATCGGATTGGTTATTTTTCATTATTTTAAAGTCATTATAAAATGTAAGATTGTTTATGTGATTGTTTTCATATTATATACTATGGTGTTTTACAGGTAGAAAAAAAGTCACATTATATAGGAATTATTAATCTGAAGATCTAATGGAAAAAAACAGCACAATCAAACTTGTTTTTGTTTCTTAACTATATTACATTCATCATTCAAAACAGTTATATGACTATTGGCAGTTTTATTGATCCGTTCTTAGATGAATTATGCCAGATTTTTAAATATCTATTTTCTTTTAATACATTATGTTACCTCAGCCGTCTTACTGTCCATAACAAGCTGTGAAACTGGTAACAAGCGCGCTATGTTATGTAATGTACCTACGATGCTTGTAATAAAACTGCAAACATCCTGCAAAATCATAAAACATTATTGATAAATACCTGATATAAGACGAAGAAACATTAATCTTTGTAAGTTCTTCCTTTAAATTTATAACGATATGCAATAAATATCAATTGATATAGCTCTGCTACAAAACGCTGTATATAAATCTTATGTGTTTATAACCGAATTGATGCATATCTATTTCTTTATTGTCTACAGTTCTCCATTGTCCCTTATGCATTATTTTGAAGTAATCGAATAGGAAAAGATGAAACGGATACAATATCCTTTCTTAAACTTTCCTTTGCGAACAAAAGAGTTGTTGCCATCAACTTGTGCAATATCCTTCGTCATAATTCATAAATCTCGAATATACCTCGAGCTTTTCTTTTAAATGTCAGTCTGCACTTATTATTTCTTAAACCTATACCAAACAATTACAACTCAAATTTTCAATTACAAATACGTGTTGCAGGGTCACAATTTGGACGACCTTAAGTATAAGTATAGATTATTACATGGCATTTTTCATATCAAACCCTGTATCGGCCCTAGGTCATGATATCAGCCCAAGAGCCGCAGGCTCGAGGGCTGATATAATGAACGAGGGCCAATAAAGGGTCTGATATAGAAATGACATGTAACTATCTTTTTATGATATACTTCAGCAGAAGAAATACAGACAAGAACTATTAACTAGATTTGCCATTGCAAGCAATAGCGGATGGCACCCTTTCCCAATTGCCAGGCCAGCGGCAGCCATTTAGAAAATTTTTGCTGTTTTCCATCACTTGTGGTTTTCAACATATTTCCGCGAATGCACAAAGTTGCATGTGATAAACGTCACGGAAATTAACGGAAAGTCATTGCACAGATGCTAGTTCCCTGTTCGTATATACCCCGTCACGCCACGTCACTTCTGGTGGCCTAAACATTGCCAATGACACTTCTCTTTGATATATTTTATCCAAAGGCGGGAAATATTCTTAGACTTAACAAATCCATTGTTAACACATTTTCACTATACTGGTTGATTCCGATTTATGCCAGGCAATAAGTTAAACGCGAGAAAGAAATCGTAGGTACCTTTTACGAATGAATTAGGCTGTGACGTCGTTGATACAAATCAGAATTGAGAAAATAAGTGGGTCTATAAAAATCTATACTTCATCAATGTTTATAGACCAAACACTAGCAAAACGCGTGTCCTACCTCCATGACAAATATGATGTTGTCCCCGCATATAAAGCCCAAAACGAAATCGTGTTTGTGTGTAAATTACACTTCATAAACTACTTGATGAATTGAATAGATATTGACCATTCATTTAGAAATTCAACCCCACGGCAATTACCAAAGAAGAATCCCGGACAATCATAGGTATGTTCTATATTCCTGTGAAATTTCAATTGAAGATGAAAACTGGATCTTCCATCATTATATTTGCTATCTAAACTACTTAAGTGTCCTTACAAACAATGTTATATTGCTGGGTCCCAAAAGTCCTCAACGAAACCGCTTTCTAAATTATTAACATCAATAATATCAGCAATCGCAGTTGTTGTGAAGCTACATATTTAAATGCTGGTTTGAATCCGATGAGGAAACTGAAACGTCCAAATATCGTATAGACTGCATGTGATATTAGACTTTTTCATTTTGCATTAGTATTAAAACATTTGAATTTTCTTCTTTACAAAAGTATTTCTAATTCCAAACTAAGGACAATTTGAAAGAGTAGGTCCTGCTTGGTGTCATTACAAAGAATAATTAAACGCAGATACAAGTATCTTATCTTAAGGATGGAAACATCATAAGTTGTGTATAAAACACCACTGTGAATCAATCAAAAATTCTCTGAAACTGACATTATCAATATGCTTGATTTTGTGATTACCAACACATTTGTTACGTTTTGAAAACGTGTTTAGCATCAAATAATCGGCATTCCCATGGGAAAAACTCTGCTTATCAACTTGTTCCATCATCCATATGAGGCTGACTTCATACAGTAACTTCATATGAAGAATGAACAGAAATTCACAGTACCATTAAAATTTACTTTTCACTATAAAAATGATGTCCTTACACTTAATATTTACAAATTTGGTAACTTTGTTGAACGCATCGATCCCATCGAATTCGAGATAAAGGATACAACAGTTTCAGTTCAGTCTGTGTCATATCCTGACTAACATCTAGCAATTGCATGAACATGAGGTCTGATTGAAAACAAAAGCTTAACAAGAAAGAGATGGTTTCAACTTCTCAACTGTGAACTTTCTATTTCTATGAAGCAACATTCCAGCAGCCTAAATATGGAGTATATATCATATCTATTGGCTGATACCATACTCTAGGACTTGTATTTTCTATATTGACGTACTTCATAGAAGGTTGCTGCTCATGAAGATAAAATTGAAAATGGAATGGGGAACATGTCAAAGAGACAACCCGGCCAAAGATCAGACAACAGCCAAAATCCACCAATGGGTCTTCAACGCAGCGAGAAAATACCGGAGGTGGTCATCAGCTGGGTCCTAAATAAAGTTGTATACTAGTTCAGTTAAAACTAAAATAAAAAAAAAGACTAACAAAGGCCAGGGTCTCATGACTTAGGACAGGCGCAAAAATGCAGTGATGTTAAACATGTTTTGTGAAATGTCAACCCTCGTACTATACTTCAAGCCAATGTAGAATAAAGAAACACAGAGCAGTACGCACAGTAAAACTCAGTTCAAAAGAAGTCCGAGTTCGATGTCAGAATAAGTAACAAAAGAAACTAAGCAACATTACTATGATACATAAATAAACAAAGGACTACTAGGAGTAATTGACATGCCATCTCCAGAACTCAATTTAACTGATTGAAAATAAAATTGAGAATGGAAATGGGGAATGTGCCAAAGAGACAACAACCCGACCATAGAAAAAAACAACAGCAGAAGGTCACCAACAGGTCTTCAAGGTAGCGAGAAATTCCCGAACACGGAGGCGTCCTTCAACTGGCCCCTAAACAAATATATACTAGTTCAGTGATAATGAACGCCATACTAATTTCCAAATTGTACACAAGAAACTAAAATTAAAATAATACAAGACTAACAAATGCCAGAGGCTCCTGACTTGGGACAGGCGCAAAAATGCGGCGGGGTTAAACATAATTGTGAGATCTCAACCCTCCCCCTATACCTCTAGCCAATGTAGAAAAGTAAACGCATAACAATACGCACATTAAAATTCAGTTCAAGAGAAGTCCGAGTCTTATGTCAGAAGATGTAACCAAAGAAAATAAACAAAATGACAATAATACATAAATAACAACAGACTACTAGCAGTTAACTGACATGCCAGCTCCAGACTTCAATTAAACTGACTGAAAGATTAGGATTTCATCAAATGAAAATCAGGCACAATCCTTCCCGTTAGGGTTTTAGTATCATACCATCATAACATATATGAGAAGACCATAACCCGTGTCATGCCAACAACTAGTTTTTGAATAAATGTGTTTAGTTCCGATGCAAAGACCCTATAAGTGAATCAATATTAACTCCAAAATATGCAATATTTAATGACCTGACAACAGTATCGTAACTATATCAATTCTAAATAAGTCTATTCAAAGGTTTTGTTAGTTTTTGAGGTGAATACTGACACCTTTGTGCTTTATAAAGAATATTTCCATAAAAAATTGGATGTGAAATACCTGAACGTATAAGAAGTCTGCATGTTGAGCTATATTTTTTTAGTAAATGTTTTGACTAGTTTGTGATATCGAAAACCCTGGTGTAATAATTTTTCAGTAATACATAAATTTCTCTCGTTAAAATCTAAAACATTGTTACATACACGAGCGAATCGTACAAGTTGAGATATGTAAACACCGTAAGATGGTGACAAGGGAACGTCATCATCTAAAAACGGATAATTAACAATAGGAAATGAAAAATCATCTCTTTTATCATAAATTTTAGTATTCAGCTTTCCGTTAGTGATATAGATATCAAGATCGAGGAAAGGGCAGTGGTCATTGTTAGTATTAGCTTTATTTAAAGTAAGTTCAACAGGATAAATTTCTTTAATATATATACTGAAGTCGTCATTATTGAGAGCCAAAATATCATCCAAATATCTAAAAGTATTATTAAATTTATTTATCAGATGTTGTTTCGATGGGTCTTTGCTTATTTTTGTCATAAATTGTAACTCATAGCAATACAAAAACAGATCCGCAATAAGTGGTGCACCAAAGTTTGTCTTAATCATATGAAAATCAATGACAATCACTCCCGTAAGGGGTTTAGTATCATACCATCATAACATATATGTGACGAACATTACCCGTACCATGCCAATAACTGGTTTTAGATTAAAAGTGTTTATTTCCGGTGCAAAGACCTTATGAATTAATCAATATTAATACCAAAATATGAAATCCTTAATGACTTGACAATAGTATCGCAACTGTATCCTTTCCGAATAAGTTTGTTTAAAGGTTTGTTAAGCTTTTGATGCATGCCGAATGATTGTGCTTTGTAAAGAATATTAGCATAAAAGCGGCGTACACCAGGGTTTTCAAAAACTCGTCAAACCATTTACGAAATCATCGGTACAAGGACATCATTCGTAAATATAAATCAACATGCAGACATTTATACGCTAGGATATTTCATATCCATTTTTTTAAGAGATGATTTTAGATTTCCAGTTGTGGACTTTCCATTTCTAAGTAGCAACATTCCAGCAGTACCTGCATACGGGGTATATATCTCCCAATTGATACGATATTCCCGTGCTTGCATTTCCTATCATGATTTTCTTGATAGAGGGTTGCTGCTCACAAGGAAGCTATTAAACCAAGAGTTCCAAATGGTGAAGTTGAAATCATCATGTCTTCGTAAATTTTACAGACGCCATCACGAGTTGGTTGACCGTTATGAAATAACCGTTTCACAAATGATATCGGATATGTTCCTAACGTCGTAACTACAATCCACTTCCCTTTCATGAATGTGAACTACCGAATTAGACTATTTACCGGATTTGTTATCACATAAGCAACACGACGGGTGCCACATGTGGAGCAGGATCTGCTTACCCTTCCGGAGCACCTGAGATCCCCCTAGTTTTTGGTGGGGTTCCTGTTGTTTATTCTTTAGTTTTCTATGTTGTGTTATGTGTACTATTGTTTGTCTGTTTGTCTTTTTCATTTTTAGCCATGACGTTGTCAGTTTTTTTTTTTTCGATGTATGAGTTTGACTATCCCTTTGGTATCTTTCGTCCCTCTTTAATAAAAACGTGCGTGGTGGGTTTATCGGCATTCAATTGTTTTGGTCCTAATGAACTTTCTTAATGTATGTTAAAGGCAATTCATAACACCAAACATAATTATTTTTTTCGCAATTGTTAAAAATATATTGCCAGTTAAATTTAGGTTGTGCTCAACTTTTGGCAGACTATAAATGTCTGTGAAATGCGCTTATATTGTTTTGATGTTAGGTCAAAACTCCCCTTGAACGGTTATCCCATAAAATTCTTGGCCTGGTAATAATATGACGTTGACATTATGCGGTGATAAAAAAAATATCCGCGTATTCAAAACTGATATATCAACCCGTATGCAACATAAATATTTATCAACATGGAAAATATATTTGTTCCAGAACTCAAATTGTATTGGTCCCAGCATCATGGTGTTTATGGCTTAACACAATATATATTAAGTGGCTGTATATCACATATACATCTACATTCAATCCCATGTTAACTGCTAAACAAAATTACTTTATAAATGAGAATGCTCTTACCGGGTTTTCCAACTTGTCGAGAAACGGTTTGAATCTACAAATGTCTGTAAAATATGAAATACTACCGGCATTTACCATCACCTGCAAGCATATAAAAAAGCAAAAAAAATAAAAAATTCCAAACACATAATTCTTAAGAAGAAGATTTAAAGGTTGAAATAAACACAATAGAAGACGATAGTGTAATTATGAAAACAAAATGACGAATTTTGAATTATACGACGATTAATATGAACTGACTGATGTTCATTATCAGATCAATTCACTTCTTTAATGGTTTCGAAATTCTCGAGCACATTTACAATGCAATTATTCTCGAAATAAACCTGTTTACTAATACCATTCAGTGTCTTCTTTGCATTACTGAGGGCGTTTTTGTGTTCCTTAAACGTTTTTGAAATAATTTATGACATTTGAATCACTGTTAGAGGAGACATCAAACATTGATTTTGTTTTGTTTTTGTTGTTTTTGTTGTTTTCTTTTATTCATTTCTAACAAGTTTTTTAACGAATGAAATATTCTCTGCAATCAACAGATAAATGACTAACATGCACGAGCAATAGACATTTGATTAACATACCTCTCCTAAGGCAGCAAATCTATTGCTTATGTTACACATACATATTGCAATAGCATAATGTAGTTGACAGGTCTCATCATTTGTGAAGACTAAGTCGTTGTAATCTTCATATCTCATTAGGTATAGCATGGTATCTGAAAATAAATAAAAAATATAAATGTAATGCAGTATGATTTCCTTCAGAATACCCACCAAAGAACACAGATTGTAACAACTGCATATCAACCTTGAACATTATCAATTGGCAAAACCAAAATATAAATGAAATATAAAAGTGATATAATGCAGTATGGTTTCCTTCAGAATACCCACCAAAGAACACAGATTGAAACAACTGCATATCACCCTTGAACATTATCAATTGGCAAAACCAAAATAAACATGAAATATAAAAGTGATATAACGCAGTATGATTTCCTTCAGAATACCCACCAAAGAACACAGATTGAAACAACTGCATATCACCCTTGGACATTATCAATTGGCAAAACCAAAATATAAATGAAATATAAAAGTAATATAATGCAGTATGGTTTCCTTCAGAATACCCACCAAAGGCCACAGATTGAAACAACTGCATATCACCCTCGAACATTATCAATTGGCAAAACCAAAATATAAATGAAATATAAAAGTAATATAATGCAGTATGGTTTCCTTCAGAATACCCACCAAAGGCCACAGATTGAAACAACTGCATATCACCCTCGAACATTATCAATTGGCAAAACCAAAATATAAATGAAATATAAAAGTAATATAACGCAGTATGATTTCCTTCAGAATACCCACCAAGGAACACAGATTGAAACAACTGCATATCACCCTTGGACATTATCAATTGCCAAAACCAATATATAAATAAAGTATAAAAGTAATATAACGCAGTATGATTTCCTTCAGAATACCCACCAAAGAACACAGATTGAAACAACTGCATATCACCCTTGGACATTATCTATTGCCAAAACCAATATATAAATAAAGTATAAAAGTAATATAATGCAGTATGATTTCCTTAAGAATACCCACCAAAGGACACTAATTGAAACAACTGAATTTCACCCTTGAACATGTTCAATTGACAAAACCAAAATATAAATGAAATATAAAAGTGATATAATGCAGTATTATTTCCTTCAGAATACCCACCAAAGGACACTAATTGAAACAACTGAATTTCACCCTTTAACATGTTCAATTGACAAAACCAAAATATAAATGAAATATAAAAGTGATATAATGCAGTATGGTTTCCTTCAGAATACCCATCAAAGGACACAGATTGAAACAACTGCATATCACCCTTGGACATTATCAATTGCCAAAACCAATATATAAATAAAGTATAAAAGTAATATAACGCAGTATGATTTCCTTCAGAATACCCACCAAAGAACACAGATTGAAACAACTGCATATCACCCTTGGACATTATCAATTGGCAAAACCAAAATATAAATGAAATATAAAAGTAATATAATGCAGTATGGTTTCCTTCAGAATACCCACCAAAGGCCACAGATTGAAACAACTGCATATCACCCTCGAACATTATCAATTGGCAAAACCAAAATATAAATGAAATATAAAAGTAATATAACGCAGTATGATTTCCTTTAGAATACCCACCAAAGAACACAGATTGAAACAACTGCATATCACCCTTGGACATTATCTATTGCCAAAACCAATATATAAATAAAGTATAAAAGTAATATAATGCAGTATGATTTCCTTAAGAATACCCACCAAAGGACACTAATTGAAACAACTGAATTTCACCCTTGAACATGTTCAATTGACAAAACCAAAATATAAATGAAATATAAAAGTGATATAATGCAGTATTATTTCCTTCAGAATACCCACCAAAGGACACTAATTGAAACAACTGAATTTCACCCTTGAACATGTTCAATTGACAAAACCAAAATATAAATGAAATATAAAAGTGATATAATGCAGTATGGTTTCCTTCAGAATACCCATCAAAGGACACAGATTGAAACAACTGCACATCACCCTTGGACATTATCAATTGCCAAAACCAATATATAAATAAAGTATAAAAGTAATATAACGCAGTATGATTTCCTTCAGAATACCCACCAAAGAACACAGATTGAAACAACTGCATATCACCCTTGGACATTATCTATTGCCAAAACCAATATATAAATAAAGTATAAAAGTAATATAATGCAGTATGATTTCCTTAAGAATACCCACCAAAGGACACTAATTGAAACAACTGAATTTCACCCTTGAACATGTTCAATTGACAAAACCAAAATATAAATGAAATATAAAAGTGATATAATGCAGTATGGTTTCCTTCAGAATACCCATCAAAGGACACAGATTGAAACAACTGCATATCACCCTTGGACATTATCAATTGCCAAAACCAATATATAAATAAAGTATAAAAGTAATATAACGCAGTATGATTTCCTTCAGAATACCCACCAAAGAACACAGATTGAAACAACTGCATATCACCCTTGGACATTATCTATTGCCAAAACCAATATATAAATAAAGTATAAAAGTAATATAATGCAGTATGATTTCCTTCAGAATACCCACCAAAGGACACTAATTGAAACAACTGAATTTCACCCTTGAACATGTTCAATTGACAAAACCAAAATATAAATGAAATATAAAAGTGATATAATGCAGTATGATTTCCTTCAGAATACCCACCAAAGGACACTAATTGAAACAACTGCATATCACCCTTGGACATTATCTATTGCCAAAACCAATATATAAATAAAGTATAAAAGTAATATAATGCAGTATGATTTCCTTCAGAATACCCACCAAAGGACACTAATTGAAACAACTGAATTTCACCCTTGAACATTATCAATTGGCAAAACCAATATATAAATGAAATATAAAAGTGATATAATGCAGTATGATTTCCTTCAGAATACCAACCAAAGGCCACAGATTGAAACAACTGCATATCACCCTTGGACATTATCTATTGGCAAAACCAATATATAAATAAAGTATAAAAGTAATATAATGCAGTATGATTTCCTTCAGAATACCCACCAAAGGACACTAATTGAAACAACTGAATTTCACCCTTGAACATGTTCAATTGACAAAACCAAAATATAAATGAAATATAAAAGTGATATAATGCAGTATGATTTCCTTCAGAATACCCACCAAAGGACACAGATTAAAGCAACTGCATATCACCCTTGAACATTATCAACCGGCAAAACCAAAATATAAATGAAATATAAAAGTGATATAATGCAGTATGATTTCCCTCAGAATACCCACCAAAGGACAAAGATTGAAACAACTGCATATCACCCTTGAACATTATCAATTGGCAAAACCAATATATAAATGAAATATAAAAGTGATATAATGCAGTATGATTTCCTTCAGAATACCCACCAAAGGACACAGATTAAAACAACTGCATATCACCCTTGAACATTATCAACCGGCAAAACCAATATATACATGAAATATAAAAGTGATATAATGCAGTATGATTTCCCTCAGAATACCCACCAAAGGACAAAGATTGAAACAACTGCATATCACCCTTGAACATTATCAATTGGCAAAACCAATATATAAATGAAATATAAAAGTGATATAATGCAGTATGATTTCCTTCAGAATACCAACCAAAGAACACATATTAAAACAACTGCATATCACCCTTGACCATTATTAATTAGCAAAATCAAAATATAAAGGAAATATAAAAGTGATATAATGCAGTATGATTTCCTCCAGAATACCCAACAAAGGACACAGATTGAAACAACTGCATATCACCCTTAAACATTATTAATTGGCAAAACCAATATATAAATGAAATATAAAAGTGATATAATGCATAAAATTTAAAATGGAAATGGGGAATGTGTCAAAGAGACAACAACCCGACCATAGAGCAGACAACAGCAGAAGGTAACCAACAGGTCTTCAATGCAGATAGAAATTCCCGCACCCGGAGGCGTCCTTCAGCTGGCCCCTTAACAAATATATATACTAATTCAGGGATAATGAACGCCATACTAAACTCCAAATTGTACACAAGAAACTAAAATTAAAAATGATACAAGACTAACAAAGGCATAAGCTCCTGACTTGGGACAGGCGCAAACATGCGGCGGTGTTAAACATGTTGATGAGATCTCAACCTTCCCCTATACCTCTAGCCAATGCAGAAAAATAAACGCATAACAATACGCACATTAAAATTCAGTTCAAGAGAAGTCCGAGTCTGATGTCAGAAGATGTAACCAAGGAAAATAAACAAAATGACAATAATACATAAATAACACCAGACTACTAGCAGTTAACTGTCATGCCAGCTCCAGACTTCAATTAAACTGATTGAAAGATTGTGTCTTCATCATATGAATATCAGGCACAATCCTTCCCGTGAGGGGTTTAGTATCATACTATCATAACATATATGAGAAGAATATAACCCGTGCCATGCCAACAATGGGTTTTTAAATAAATGTGTTTAGTTCCGATGCAAAGACCCTACATGTATAAGTGAATCAATCTTAACGCCAAAATATGCAATCTTTAATAACCTGACAACAGTATCATAACTATATTCCTTCTTAATAAGTCTATTTAAAGGTTTTGTTAGCTTCTGAGGTGAATACTGACATTTTTGTGCTTTATAAAGAATATTTCCATAAAATATTGGTTATTTCCATAAAATATTGGTTGTGAAATACCTGAACGTATAATAAGTCTGCATGTTGAGCTATATTTACGAATGATGTCCTTATATGGATGATAAAATTTAGTAAATGTTTTGACTAGTTTGTGACATCGAAAACCCTGGTGTAATAATTTTTCAGTAATACATAAATTTCTCTCGTTAAAATCTAAAACATTGTTACATACACGAGCGAATCGTATAAGTTGAGATATATAAACACTGTAAGATAGTGATAAGGGAACGTCACCATCTAAAAATGGATAATTAACGATAGGAAATGAGAAATCATCTCTTTTATCATAAATTTTAGTATTAAGCTTTCCGTTAATGATATAGATATCAAGATCGAGGAAAGGGCAGTGGTCATTGTAAGTATAAGCTTTACTTCAATTAAGTTCAAAAGGATAAATTTCTTTAGTATACATACTGAAGTCGTCATTGAAGAGCCAAAATATCATCCAAATATCTAAAAGTATTATTTAATTTGTGTATCAGATGTTGTTTCGATGGGTCTTTGCTAATTTTTGTCATAAATTGTAACTCATATCAATACAAACACAGGTCCGCAATAATTGGTGCACAGTTAGTTAAATTCCGATAACCTGGCGATATACGGAATCTCCAAATCGAACAAAAATGTAATCAAGTAAAAATTTAAGGGCAGATATAGTATCAAAGCATCTCCAATTGACATAGTTTTTTTGTTTATTGCTACTAAATATGACCTAAAAGAGTTTGAACATATATATTCACATTCTGACCTTTTAAATGCCCATTTAATTAGGTGTGTGAATTTTTTCTTAATGAGAATGTGAGGCAATGTGGTATCTAGTGTAGAAAAATCAAAACTTTGAACAGATTCAAAATCACCAATATAAGCATGCAATTTATCAAGTACTTTCAACGAGTTTTTGACACTCCAAAAGTAATTAATTGCACTATTTTTGAAGGCCTTATTTGAACAATTTTTTATCAGGTTTTTGATTGTACCAAGTGTACTGGTAAGAAGAATATATAATTTAGTAGTGGAACAATGGCTTGAAGACAAAATAAATCTATATTTGTAAGGTGTTTTGTGTAGCTTCGGAAGCTAATACATAGTTGGGAATTTCATTGTTTTTGGTTCTGCTTGTAAAGAGGTAGCTAAAAGTTTATGTTTGTTACAGATGTCGTTTTCTGAAAATGGAGTCACTTCGAATGTTGGTGAATTGGTGATTTCTTTTTGTAGAACCTCAAAGTAAAATGTACGTCAAACAATAATAATATTATTAGCAGCTTTATCGGCCGGGACAAAAACAAATTCCTTGGCTAGTTCTATTAGTTTATGTTTAATACGCGAAATAGGTTTATTGTGGTTATTGTTAAGAGTAAAATGTTCTTTAAAATGTTGAACACGTATATCAACTATGTTCATTACTGAATTAAAAAAAGAGTTCAAAGATTTTTTGTCAGCTTTTTCCAGTTTTATCCATTTCAAACAGTAAGTACGGAGTGAGTCGTGGATGATATTACGACACTCATTCCAGTTAATAATTGACGGGGGACGATATTTAGATCCTTTACTGAGGAATGATTTTAACTCTCGGTCTTGAACGATGTTGAGATTTCCAGTTATAACATGGGAAATGGGTCCATAAATGTATTCGGAATTACTGCAATTACATGAAGTAGGTGTATTTTCACTGATGTTAACATCTTTACACAATTGGCTATAATTAAACACAAATTTCCGGGTAGATTTCTTGTAAATATAACAAATAAGAGGGAGCTCAGTACTATCAAAATACCAAGGAATTTGTTCTTTAACAGAATGGTCGTTAAAAATACAGACAATATTTACAAAATCAAAACCTTTATTGACATACTTTATTTTAATAAAATGTTTTTTTATGATCTTCAGGGCGATCAATTTTGGGAAACAATTTAGAATAACAATATGCCATTATAATTTAAACGATTTCATACTTAGGACTGCTATATGAAATTGTGTTGCAATCCTCTAAAATTTTATTTAACTAATTAATCGATAATGAACAGAGCTTTGTTAACAGATAATGTCTGCCGTTGTTTTTTGAAATAGAAATTAGGTCCGAAATATTTGGTATGATTGGTCCGAAATTTACTTTGATTGCGATTTTGTCTACGACCATGAGAACTGTTTTTTCGAACAGTTTTAGAAACTATATTCAAAATGTTAACAGAATCAGTTCTTGATATATTACCAATTCCTATGATATTATAATTAAGACCGAGAGGGTAGACTGTCGGTAATTTTTTAATCCAATTAAATTCAATTATTTTCCGTGATCGTACAAACTTTGAATGAGATTCACCAGGTTGCTTATTTACTACCTCCAAAGATTGAACTGCTAAAAATTTGATAGGGTGATTGTGCTTCTTACGGTGTTGATGAAGGATACTTTTGAATTTATTGGGTCTTTTAAACCAATACATATGTTCTTGAGTGCGTTTAGATAAATATCGTCCAGTTTCACCTACGTACTGAATACCGCATCCCGGTTTGTTTCATGTGAGTAAATAAATCATACTGTTTGTTTTTCAAGTTATATCAGTTTCAAATATTTACGGAAATGTGCGACCATTAAACGTGGACCTTACCGTATTGTTGGTGGAGAGACGGGGACATGTAAGTCATATTTTGGCATGACACTTATCGATAGAAGGGTTACCACGATTTTTATTGTTAAAAATGTTAGCGATGATAGTATTTTTAGATAAGCGATTTTGAAAATTGAGACGTGTAGATACCCTTTAAACGAGTTTAGTATTTAATATTTTTCCATTTCTAAGCTTCATATAAGATGTCAAACGCTATCCGTATTAATTACCCGAAAAAGATGGGGTATATCAGGGTAGCGACTGACGTCTGACTAAATAGTAGAATGGGGCTGAATATTGAAGTACTACTTTTAGATAAATATTCCTAAAGTAATGAACTAGAGAAGTTCTCGCTCGGACACACACTCCATAATCTAGTATATTATAAGAGCATAAACCTGAAGCAAGGGGAGGCACTCTACTGTCTCCACACGGCACTAAAGACAAACTCTGTAAAAAAATTAATTTAGAATGGAAATCGGAAATGTCACAAAGAGACAACAACCCGACCATAGAGCAGACAACAACAGAAGGTCACAAACAGGTCTTCAACGCAGCGAGAAATTCCCGCACCCGGAGGCGTCCTTCAGCTCGCCCTTAAACAAATATTTATACTAGTTCATAATGAACGCCATATTTAACACCAAATTGTACACAAGAAACTAAAATTAAAAATAATACAAGACTAACAAAGGCCAGAGGCTCCTGACTTGGGACAGGCGGGGTTAAACATGTTTATGAGATCTCAACCCTCCCCCTTTACATCTAGCCAATGCAGAAAAGTAAACGCATAACAATACGCACATTAAATTTGTTAAAGAGAAGTCCGAGTCTGATGTCAGTATGATTTCCTTCAGAATACCCACCAAAGGACACAGATTGAAACAACTACATATCACCCTTGAACATTATCAATTGGCAAAACCAATATATAAATGAAATAGAAAAGTGATATAATGCAGTATGATTTCCTTCAGAATACCAACCAAAGGACACAGATTGAAACAACTAAATATCACCCTTGAACATTATCAATTGGCAAAACCAATATATAAACGAAATATAAAAGTGATATAATGCAGTATGATTTCCTTCAAAATACCCGCCAAAGGACACAGATTGAAACAACTTCATATCACCCTTGAACATTATCAATTGGCAAAACCAATATATAAATGAAATATAAAAGTGATATAATGCAATATGATTTCCTTCTGAATACCCACCAAAGGACACAAATTGAAACAACTGCATATCACCCTTGAACATTATCAATTGGCAAAACCAATATCTAAAAATAAAAAATTACACAATGTGAAACGAATTGGTGAGAAAACTAATGGTATGATATCAGCTAATACCATTATACGAAAACAATTATGGCAGATTGCCAACAAAGATGACCGATCTACTTTGCAAATTACTTCATTTTGTTTACAACAGTTTTTCAAAAATCCTGTAAAGAAGTTAGATTATTTCTTTTTTACATCGGTTTCGTTTCCGATCAATTCAGAACAATTATTTGTATAATATTGTTGTCATGAATATCTGTTGGTATAATACGTTACTATGCAATTATTACCTTTACCATAAACACAACGGTCTTGAAACATGAATAGAAATTTGGCTACCTAGATATATCAATATATGAACACTGACGGATACTTACCTAAGACTTTAGTTTTAATTACGGCTTTTTCATATGTCATAACTTGCTTTGGGTCGTTTTTAAACATGAATACGCTAGAATTTATCCTTTCCACACATTCTGATTTCAGATGCATCTCACCATGTCGTAGGATAGAATTGATGGTTTCTAACTTTGAACGCAATGTCTTTCTATCTGAATCCACATCTATTGTAGGAATATCATCTACTGTGAATTTGCTGCTTAATTGTTCCTCCACTTGTTTTTTTAAACTATCCATCTGAAAATTGAAATAATATGCAGAAACATCATTTTCATTTCTTGTTTGTTTATTATCGCGTGGTGAAGCGATATATTTCTGTCGGAGGCGAGACAGCAATACATCTGCGCGTACAATTTTTTAACGGAATATTTTAACGTTTTTTTTTATCCATATCGTTGTTAGAATGAGGTGATGTCGTTATATCATCTCTTTCTCAGACAAACATTGTAAAGACTCTTGACAACGTTCTTTAGTGTGTTTAAGTTTTTTTTTTCTTTTTTTTCTATATCACATTCGTTATATTAAAAGAGAGTTATGTTAAATATTCTGAAAAAAGTCATTAAATAACAGTTGGAAGAACCGATCAATCATATTTATTTGTTTTAAACATGGTTTTGATAATTGGTATATGTACAAAAATTCACCTGAAGTGTGACATTGAAAATAAAAGAAAAACAATAGATCCCCTTTATTCATTTAAAAAATGTTTTACTACTAAATGTCTTCTAGCAAGACATCTAAAATCAAGTGACTTTTGGAAAATATGTCCTCTTATATATCGTCTTTTCATGAATATATGGAGTATGTAACATTGCCACCAAGATCATTACCTAATTAAACTTTACCTAACAATGAAACCCAGTTGATGTTTTTAAACTTTATACATTTTATAACTTTTGTTTTAATTGACAGCAATACATTTTATGTTAAGGTTACATTTAGTTTATTCTTGCAACCATATGCACCGATCGCGACCTCACTTGAAAAAAGGTTAAATATAAGAGTTACTTAAACTTCTAAACATCTGTTACATGTTGATTCTGCATTTGTTTAGAATGTAAATTCAATGTTAAACATTTCGTATAGACAAAATCGGGGCAATTAATATGGCTAGAGGTATAGGGTGAGGATTGAGATATCAAACAAATGTTTAGCCTTGCTGCATGTTTGCATCTGTCCCATATTTAGAACGTTAGGAAGAACTTTCAAACATGAAATAAAAAAAGTCCCATGCGTTGTCGTTGATACACTACAACCGAAGAGACGACAAAAAGACAAACCGCAAAATACAAAATATAAAAACATTTTCTTTTAAAATTAGCTTTTATTTGCATAGTAGGCAACCCTTTTTGTTGGTTTGTTGTAGCATATTCATCCCATGCACCGAATTTTAAGAGACCACAAAAAATCTCCTTGTAGATACTTATTTTAAATCCTATCACGCTGATACGCGCTTGAATATCAGATATTTATTTGAAATAACCCAAAATATATGAGGTTTACAGAATAGAGAATAATGCCCCCCCCCCAAAAAAACAAAAAAAACAAAGAGAGAATATAAATAAAATAGGCCAAAAACAGATAATACAGAATAATACGGTGCTACAATGTATCCAAAAAAAAATTGGATAAGGACAAAATACTGAGTGATTACAGAATTAAATTATAAACGAAATAATTAAACTCTGCGTTTTCTGCAAACCAAATTTATTATTGATATAAGTACATTTTGTATATCATTAGGAATGAAATGTTGACCTGGTCCTTATTATAACTGATTAATTGATGTTAGACATGCAAATTATGTTCATTCGTAAGCATCGGTATTTTCCTCCAATATCACGAGTTGACAAATCTCGACTTATCATTTCGTCCACTGCAGACGAAGTTAACCTTTCATCCTACTCCTGCATATTGTGTTAGAAATGATTAAACAATGATTAAATAGTTCGTGATAGAGTTCATTAACGAAATAATTAAACTCTGCGTTTTCTGCAAACCAAATTTATGATTGATATAAGTACATTTTGTATATCATTAGGAATGAAATGTTGACCTGGTCCTTATTATAACTGGTTAATTGATGTTAGCTATGGAAATTATGTTCATTCGTAAGCATCGATATTTTCCTCCAATATCACGAGTTGACAAATCTCGACTTACCATTTCGTCCACTACAGACGAAGTTAACCTTTCATCCTTCTTCTGCATATTGTGTTAGAAATGATTAAACAATGATAAAATAGTTCGTGATAGAGTTCAGACCGAAAAAACCTTTTGACAACAAAATACTCTGCAATAGCAGAAAAACAAGAAAACATTTTTTTTTATAAATTTCATACAATCAAAGAGCTATTCCCGATTAACTTACGCTTAAAGTCGAATATTTGGAACCAAGGATGCAAAAGAACAGAAACAGTTGAAGAGGTATCTGACCAAACTGGAACTAATAATTAGCCAAAGCAGTCGAGGGTCAACTTTGCCTGATGGAGTTGACACCTTAGTTTTTTTCAAAATTTATGGACAATTGAAGGGAATTGCAGAAACATAACTTCTCTGTCACCGACATGATTCCTTCGTCTTCAGATTCATATTTAAAAGCTCCATAATTCATTTCATCAATTTAAAACAACAATGTACTGCTTAGGTCTGGAAGACGAATGTTCGAGGACGGATTACATTGTTTTTTTTATTTTTGAGGGGGGCGGGGTAAAGAAAATTTTTAACTACGAATAAATGTTAAATATATTTTAATATTCTCCAAAACAATTGATTGATAGGCATTTTTTCTATACTTTGTTGGACAGTTGGGCTATTTCTTATAAAATCTAGTGATGGTGATCAACTATTTAGGCTCTATCCGATTCCAGATTACCTCATAAAGTCGGATAACTAATGCTGCTGTATATGTTATAAAACTTGCTTAGCTTCTCAGTACTTTTTCCTCATATCACAAAATAGATAAGATCAAATACAGCTAATTTTATCTAAACTACTGCTTGTTATCCCATATATCCAAATTATAATAAATAAATAAGAGTATTTATAACCGGAAGAAAAGTGACTGTAGGAACTTTTACAATAATTCGCAAAGTGATTTATATGAACTCTCGTTTTAAATATTTATATGAACTCTCGTTTTGAATTGAATATTTCCCATTTTAGTTTTAAGTTGAATATTTCTTGTTTCCAATGTTCCCTTTTTCTTAAATATAATGTTTCTTATTTCAAATATCCAAAGAGATTACAGATTTACTATTTTACAACTTAATCCGATGGCTGTCAAAAGTGCTAAAGATTATACATGTATTTAACACTCGAACTACTACTATTATTAAGTCTTTCCACTTTTCTGTGGAAAGACTTATTGTTTTTCTTCTGATTATTATTAGGTCTTTCCACCTTACTGTGGAAAGACCTATTGTATTTGTTCTGATTATTAAGTCTTTCCACTTTTCTGTGGAAAGACTTATTGTTTTTCTTCTGATTATTAGGTCTTTCCACTTTTCTGTGGAAAGACCTATTGTATTTGTTCTGATTATTATTTTTTTTTTCTTCCGCCAAATTTTGTTTGTTTCGCAATATGTCGCTTAAATATTTCTCATGTTGTATCGTATAGTTTATGCGCTTTTAAATTTCACCCTGCTAAGCCGAACCATTTTCTTTGTAAGAGTTATCTCCCTATTCACGGTTTATCATCAGAATGCATCTCCTTCGTAACAAAAAAAGATATCGACAAAATTCTTTTTACAAATTGTTCGTTACATCTTCAGGAATTTTTGGCTAGTTTGGATCGAAGCGATTCGATGAAATTTTATAGGAGTTATCTACCTTTACAAAATAAATTTGTTGGTATATGTTTTCAACTCATCAACTATTAACCATATAACCCTGGAATTTTTTTATTTGAGGTCCCTAGGTCCTAACTTAGAAAGTTAGAACAAGGTCAAATGTCAAGGTCAAGTTCTAAATTTTGACTTTTTCCTGTTTTGAGATTTTCTCCGACACTTTTAAAGATATACATTAAAGAACAAGTGCAAAATGTTTGCTTTATTGTAATGAAGATATGTTACATTTGGTCTGATACAATTAAATGTCATCTTATAGGAGTTAGTGCCCCTGAACTGTCTTAATATAAGGTTATTTGATTATAACTTCAACTAAGTTCATTATAAAGCCATATGACCTTGTACAAAAGGTTAGGTGACATATGACCTTGAAAAATGACAACTGGAAGTGACCTTGAGAAAACCGGAAGTACATATTTTTGCACTTTTTTCATGTAAAAGTACTCAGTATCAATATATTTTGTCATATAGGTACATTAACTAATTACTCTTGACTAAAAATGACTTCCAACAAACCAGAAGTAGCCAATTATCTCCCATTTTACATACAAAAGTATATAGAAACTATATATTTTTGGAATCAGTGTGAAAGAAGCTATCATATGAGACCGGAAGTGACATTCATTTAACTGGAAGTAGCATATTATCTCCCTTATATCACTCAAAAATATAATTAAACCATTATTTATCGCATCAGTATGAAGAAACTATCTTCTTATCCAAATTTCTTTGATGTGAAAAGACTTTCAATTGTTCTCTGAACAATTGGTTTTTAATTTTATATTGTTTCTGTTAAATTGCGAACATCACTTTATAATCTCCTGTTTTAGGAGTTTTATACAGGACAGTGTAGGAACCAGTGTTACTTTACCTTCTCCTCTGAATGACGAAAACTGCTCAGAAGGCAGTGTGCACTACTGCAAGTAACATTCAGCAGACACGTTGTCCAAAGGAACAATTCGTGGCTAACCACAGCGTGAGTTACCTTTAAAACATTACAAATCGTGTATTTGCATCAGCGATGATCTGTTTTAATATATTTTCCTATGTTATTTAGAAGTTATGAATATTTAACCGTTCAAACTGTTCGTATCTGCGATTACGCAATTTAATTCAGACAGAACCCGACTTGTGCAAGAATATTCATCTATTTATTATTATACAGAACATTAACAGCTTTATATATTTACGAACTGTTTATCCGTATTTTAAAGGGCTTTTAATTATCTTTGAACGCATTGTAAAATTGTATCTATATTTGTATTTTCCGTTTTTTTAACAATTTGGATTGGTAGTGAAATAAAAGTAGACCCGTAACGTAGTTTCAACGACAACGTTTCGTGCTAATAAATTGACAACAACTTGTCTACACATCTCCTGGACAGGAAATACACAGAACATCGTTCGTAGCTGTTACCTTGACACTGCGCAACACAGCTTGTGCGTCCTAAGCAACATACCAACAACGTTGTTCAAACATTGCCTACAGTTAGTTGATTTACATCATGGATCCCAGACACGCGGAACAGCAAGGAGAGGTTCATCCCCTAGAGGGAGATGTCCCGGAAGAACTGCCGTCAAATACCACAAATTTAGATGAAAATGCCGAAACTAGGCGAGTGAGCGAACTAACTAATAAACAGCTGCGCCATGAGCGCATGATACGCCCGACGTCTTGTGTGGAAGTTTAATGCAATAATCATAAATAGTTTCTGAGAAAGTTTTAAGCAATTACCATTTATTGCTTTTGAGACACGGCTGGACATGTGAAACCCTCACCCTGTTTTTTTTACAAATATCACTAAAATAAAATTTTGAATCAAACCAAAAAGTATACAGATCTTAAGATTAATATAACAAAGAAGTGTGTACAGTTTCAAGCAATAATCATAAATTGTTTTTGAGACACGGCGCGACATGTAAAAAAAAACCTCCCTTTTTTTTTTTACAAAATACTCAATAACTCAAAAATAAAATTTTGAGTCATCACCCAAAAAGTATACAGATCTTTAGATTAATATAAAAAAGAAGTGTGTAAAGTTTTAAGCAATAATCATAAATCGTTTTTGAGATACGGCGCGACATGTAAAAAACCCTCCTCCTTTTTTACAAAATACTCAATAACTCAAAAATGAAATTTTGAATCATCAACAAAAAGTAACAGATATTAAGATTAATATAACTAAGAAGTGTGTAAAGTTTTAAGCAATAATCAAGAACCGTTTTTGAGATACGGTGCGACATGTGAAAAAAAAACACCCCTGTTTTAGTTACAAAGTGCCGTAACTCAAAAAGTGTAAATCTTATTTTCACCAAAAAGTATACAGATCATTTGACCATCATAAAAAACAACTATATTAAGTTTCATGAAATTTAGATAAGTCGTTCTCAAGTTACGGTGCGACATGTTTACGCCGGACAGACAGACGGACGGACAGACAGACAGACGGACGGACGGACGGACACCGGACATTTGCATACCATAATACGTCCCGTCAAAATTTTGACGGGCGTATAAAAATGGACAGGGAGCTTATATAGAGAAACGTGAAAAGTTCTATCTCGTCTTAGGCCCTTCGGTCAGACCTAGATTCGCAGTTATTGGAGACTACCAAGCCTAATAACGACCTCCAGGCATTGCTTACAGCACAATATAAAATTGTACAAGCCTGTTCTAATTATCGCAGGCTCACAGACGAGTACTTGACATTTCTTAAAAATACAAGAACGTTAGACAGCCTTCAAGACATTGATACGTGTAAGTTTTCAACGGATATTCGAATGTTAAAAGTTGACATAGCAATTGAAACCCTACACAACCATCGCCTCACCCTAACAAAGGCTAAATCTACAAAAACCAAGTCATCTAAAGACAAGAAAATCTTGCATAGTGGGGGATCCAATGTCTCTGACATGTCAATTCTTGCACGGAGGAAGCGTGCCAAAGCAGAGGCTGCCAGATCTCAGACAGGCTTTGCTAAAAAAAAGAGCATGTTTTTAAGCAGGAAGCAATGATAGAAGAACAGACTCTTTTCAAGCAAAATGAAATAAAGGACGAAGCCGAACAAGAAGCGATCAGAGCAGAGCAAGAAGCAATCAGAGCAGTTCAAGAGGCCATGCGTAGAAAAGCAGAGGCGGAGCAAGAGGTCATGCGTTGAAAAGCAGAGGCGGAGCAAGAGGCCAACGCTGAGGCTGCACACCTGAAAACTGAAATGAAATGTGAATACGATGACAGCCAAGCTCTTAGAGATCTCCCTGACGAAACGGAAGACCCTCTCCAGGGTTTACAAGATTTCATCAAAAAAACATCCTGTACCAGCTTCTGTAAAAGAAGTAACACGGCCTCAAAAGATAAGACAAAGTCCTGTTGAGATTGAGTCATGATGCACCAGCGTGCGTGCCATCCGTGGCACTGAACTTGCCGTCACAGACATCTGCTGTCTTTTCTTCAGAGACTTAATCACCAGAAGTTACCTTAATCCCAGATCTGGGAAATAGTAACTGGCATACAAACACTAAGTCTTTCAGCTGAACACCAAAAACAGGTTGTTAAAGAAGCGACCCCTGTATTACGCACAAAACAAGACGTAATAGAAGAGATCCTTGTTTCACACCAGCAACAAATCAATCCTACGTCGAAGGCTTACAAAGTTTATGGCAAAGACTGGATGAGCGATATGGTGTTCCAGAAATGTTAGAGGCTTCTCTCACAAGAAAACTTATCAATTGTCCTACCTTGAAGATAGCGCACGTCTATATGACTTGTCTGATATTCTATCAGAAATAGAATATTACAAGGAATTTCCCAAGATTGGATGTTTGCTTGCTTATTTCGACTCTTCGTGAGGAATAAATCCTATTGTGGAAAAACTGCTATAAGGACTCCAAGAAAAGGGGATGACAAGGGCTTCAAGATACGAGTCTAAATATGAAGTTGCTTTTCCACCTTTCACAGAATTATCTGCCTTCATCAGGAAAATTAGCAAATTGAAGAACGATCCTGGGTTCATTTTTGGGTCAAGAGTCACACCATCAACGTTCACAAGACAGCGGTCGAACAACGATCTGGAGAGACTGCACAGCAACAAAATCTGTGCATTATACACATACCGAACATTCGTTAAATTAATGTCGTTGGTTTATAGCTAAAACTATAGAGGAACGCGAGGAACTGTTGAGGCAAAGCAATCTTTGTTACAACTGCTGTGGTTCGACTATGCACAGAAGTCGTGATTGCTACGCAAGTATCAGTTGCATTTAATGCGGAAGTAAACATCACACCACCGCATTACACACAAATCGACTGTACCAACCCAAAGGTTTTACCGCCTAGATCAGTCGACGGCAGGGAGCTATTTGATACAGCCAACGGCGGAGAGTTACTAGAGTTAGCTGAAACCAAGCTAAGCTCTGTTAGTTCAACTTGCACAGATATCTGCAAAGATGGCAATAGTAATAAATCTTGTGCCAAGATACTTCCTGTGAATGTCTTTCACAAAATAATCAGGACAAAGTAATTATTGACGACCAAAGCAACCGCTCTCTCGCCGTTGCTGAATTCTTCAGACTTTTCAACGTACAGGAAGAAACAAAAGACTACATGTTATCCACATGCTCCAGCAGCAAGGCTACTTCCGGTAAACGAGGAAACGGCTTTGTCGTAAAGTCTGTACAAGACATTACTAAATTCAATTTGCTTGAACTGATTGAATGCTATAACATTCCCAATAATCGGAACGAAATTGATACACATGAGGATGTATTGCAATATCAACAATTGCAAGAACTACAAAAAGCATTATAACCGTTTACATGGGCAACCGAAAACGAAATCAGCGACTTTGATCGTCAGATTTCTAGAAGCCAAAAAGTTCATTTCGGAAGCAACACCACCAAAAGTGAATCATGTGAATGCCGACAAAGAAAAGTACATCCAATAACATTCAATTCCAAAGGAAAGCTTCAATTCGCCTTTGGACACGCAAGGACAAGAGGAAAGTTGAATAGTCAATTTCGACTTATGTAACAGAGAAAAGTAACATGGCACCGACTGGTATACTGTATGCCGTAAACGTAAAGGAAAGCGTTCGTTTTGCAAGACGTCCTCATTGGATCGCATATATGTGTCGAAAGGAGATTCTTCCAGCAGAACTACAGCCCTTTAAATGGATCTTAGATCGCCGCGATTTCGTCAGAAACACCACCTTGAACAACTGATGTTCTTAAACCCTGCTGACTACCATCGACGATTGCCAAATAAATTGATCACAAAATGTAACAAAACGGGTCTTAATATTAATTTGATACAAAACAAAAAACCATAAACTTTGCAAACATGTTAAACATGAAAAAAATAGTACACCATATCCCGATTTCGACAATTAATGTCTCGTCAGTGATGTTAGGGATCAAAACGGTATTTTAAGGCCATATAATTTACATCAATTTAGGATAGACTCTTGAATTAAGAGTCAACATAGGATTAACGGATTATATTAACTTGAAGGGAAATATAATACCAGCTCAAATGAAAAAATATAAACAAGTCTAAATTGAGAACGATGTTCAAACCTATGATTTGAAAAAAAACCGCAATGTTTATACGTGAACTTGTAAAACAAATTTCTCGTTGTAGAGGGGTCTAAATACAGCACAAACAACAATTTTCAAAAAGACCAAAAGAGTGAAAAATATATTTTAACAAAAATTTTAGCTACTACGAAACGACACGATACGAATTTGTTTATTATAGTGACATAATTCACAAGTAACTTTTTGGGATTCGAGCGTCACTGATGAGACTTTTGTAGACGAAACGCGCGTCTAGTGTATATATACAAAATGTTGTCCCGGTATCTATGATGAGTTTATTTATTCTCCACTATAGACAAATATTTTTCTATTCTTTAATAACACTCTCATTTTTCTAAAAACACCTTTAAACCCCCTTTGCTATATTATATATAAATTTATCTATAAATTGTCTTTATTTTATTGTTATCATTGATAGTATTTTTTTACATACATACTAGTATTCGTTAAAAATGTTTTCAAAGCTGGTAATTTTATTTTTGAATTTAGGGAGACGTATTTACAGTGCTCTTGTTGCTTAATCCTAGTTAATAGTTATTGAATCTTTTGTATATTTCGTATTTATGTCTCTAACCTTATAGCTTTATACATAACGATTTCAATACTAAAATATGTTTGTAGTAGGCCATCGGAAGCTGAATTATCAGTTCGTTCAGTAGTTTATAGCGATGGACACAGTGCATGCAATGTTGTCTCGATATCCTGACAGCATGAACTCGAATCCCGGTGAGGGAAGAACAAAAGTTTTCTACCGCAAATTATTATAAAAGCAAGAGTAGTATACCGCTGTTTGGAATTCATAAATTGATTGGGGAAAAAACAATTCCGGGTTACAAACTAAAACTGAGGGGAACACATCAAATATTAGAAGAGAACTACGACACAACAGAAACACAACATTAAAATGTAACACACAAAGGAACGAACTATAATATAACAATGGCCATTTTCCTGACTTGGTACAGGACATTATATGAAAAAAATGGTGGGTTGAACCTGGTAATGTGGCTAGCCAAACCTCCCGCTTTTATTGCAATGTTAAATGTAACATTAAAATAACATTACATGACAGGTCCACAATACAAATAAATGTGAGAACATATAGGACAGAGAAACACACGAAAAATATCTAATAAAAGGTACAAGGTTTAAAATTTAATAAGCCAGGAGCGCGTTTCGTACACACAAGACTTACGAGTGAACATTATTTTGCTGATATTTAGAGTAGTTATATAATTAAAAGCGTACACATCTTATCAGCATTGTGACAACTTTGGAATGAAAGGTGCCGATGTTCATCTGTCAGTTTCACAGTAGAGATCTGTTATGACACCGTCCTGTGTAGATGTAGTTGTGTCTAAGAAAGATATTTTAGAGTTGGAAATTTTATATGTAAATATTTTTGACTGGTGGTCGTTGTTTTCATGTCTGGTAAAATCATCCAGTTTTTGTTCGGATTAAATCCATTTCATGTAGTATGTTAGCGAGACCGAACAGCCATTCAATGGCCATTGATGTGACTACACCTGCAAGCCCGATCACCCCGTAATTCGACATTTAAGATCACATGGAAACGTCTAAGCTGATTTCAAAAACCTTACAATTCCTATCCAAGCCCCACAATGATTTGATCAGGAAAGGTTTTGGATAAGAAAGTAAAGGAAAGTTTTCACAGAGAGCTTTAATGAAGAAAATAGAATGAGTCACTAAATTTCTCTTCTATCACTCATTACTCTAAAATCACTCATTTTCCTGCTATCACTTGTTTCTTGTTACTCAGGCATTGGTACATGCCTCTTACAGTTTTAAGGAATTTATTCCTCGTCACAAAAATCAATGATGAACAAAATACGACCGTATTGATTCGTGATGTATAAAGATAAAAAAATATTATCACGGTTTGACAACCACATGTCAAGATAGATTCATTTGACCTCTTACTGATGATGGTTATTAGTTATCCGAAATATTTAACATTCTATCGTTTTTGTTGTTGGTGATGTTTTACCCTTCAAGACTTGTTATATATTAGGTTTTGTAGTGTACTGTTTTATAATTATATGATCCATCGGGCCATAAAATTAATTGGTAATTGCATTAATCTTTGCTAGAAACGTAGATGGCAACCAATTGGTTTAAGATATATAACCTACATTTGGGTACATCCAGAAAAAAAAACATATACGCAAGAGGTATCTATTCATAGACGATACTGATTTCAATAAAAATGATGTTATTCAAAATCTAAAAAAATTCTGAACGTACCGTGCAGTTTGGCGTGTCATAGCAGAGCATTTACTGCATCGATTTATTTCTCGTTAAAAATACACATACTGTAGAAATGAATTTCACCGAAAACTTTAACCAATCTGATATTTCAAAACGTTATGCATTTTATAGCTTATGTTCTAATTGATAGCAATACATTTTATGTTCAGGTAATATTTAGTTTATTCTTGTATTAAAAATTTCTGCTCTAACTTGAAACAAAGATGAAATATTATATGTTATTCAGATCTCAGACAGGGTATATACTGTGACATTCCCGGCTTAGAGTTTATATCCAATGAGCCGAAGGGATGTTATTTTCCACTGCAGGAATGTGTTGAACATTCACAATGCAGCATGTATATTCATTACATGTGCATTGTCTCCTTAATATTTTGTGGTAATCCATTTCAATGCACTTTTTTGATCTTGACATATTTTTTTTTCGTTAAAAAATAGTGTCAATAAAGTCTTTAGATATCATATTTTGTGTTTGTAATTGTGTGTGGCTTTGTTTTTTACAGCACATATATTGAAAACCAAACCTAATATGTTCGGCATACGTGACGTATTTTCATATTTGCTGTGAACATAATTTTCTTGTGTAAGTAATAATTTAAAATAACACTTTCAACATTAAATTTAAGTATTAAAAGTATAAATTGCTCGGTTTTGTATTAAACATGAATTATTGACTGAAGCACGTCATTATTTTCCCTCTGTGAGCCTCTGACATGTCTTAGTGTTCTGTATAGCTTTTGACTATGTAACATAGTAACCGGTGTTATGATGACGTTTTTTGAAGTTCCAATTTGGGACAGAAACGTCGTATATACCCCGGCAGCTTCCTGAATATATATACTGACATCTCTGAGTTGTTATCCAATCACAAACCTCGACACATTTGTAATCCGTAATATAACTTATTATTACAATACTGAATTTCTAAACGTCTGTTACATGTTAATTCTTCAATTGGTTAGATTTTTTATTCAATCATAGCAGTTGAAAGTTTTGTGTAGACAATATCAATACAGTTATTATGGCTAGTGGTATAAAAGGAATTATATATATATAAATAAAAACTTAGTCTTTGATTATTATTGTTTTCTCATTTATTTGTTTCGGAATTTAATTTGCGTTTTCGACAGGGGTCCGCCTCCGTTGAAGAACCGTTGTTTGCCGTTGGTAGTTGTCTCCCTTTTGCTCCGGTTGTTGTCTCTTTCACACATTCCCACGTTTCTCTCTCTCTCTCTCTCTCTCTCTCTCTCCCTCTCTCTGATATATTTTTCACTGATATATTTTTCTCAAAAAAACCGATACAGTTGATTTAAACGTATTAAATTCATATTCGTGCTAGTCCGTAAAGTGGTTTAACATAACTATATTGAACAATTAACAAAGTATTATGATATTGAGAATTAAAAAAGATCAATAATTTGTCACATTTTCTTTTATCAAAATGCACAATGCACTCACCTTTATTCTTCATATGAAAACATACATTTATGTGCAATACCAAGTACACAAAAGAAGACTGAGCATCGATCGTATTGTCAGATTAACTATTTTTAAATGGCTTCATAAGGTATGTAGGCATGAAGGATTTAAATAAACAGTGTATTCAAAAAGTGGGAAAATATTTTTGATGTAACCTTGGTTCTTTTATTATCGAGATCTAGAAAGAATCGAATGAAATATTTTAAATACACACGAATATAAAGATATAATGAAAAACAGATGACGATGAATGTGTTACACTTGTGTTTATGACCATTCTGTACACTTTTTTCTTTTGAATTATTTTGGGTTTTTTTGGTCTTGATTAAAGCCTATCAAATTTCTCAATCGTAAAAAAAATAGTATCTCCTTATTAAAAATTACAATTGACGCTTACATTGAAGTGTTAAAACTGAGTAACACATACCTTTATATTGGTCGTCTTATTCAAATTGCGTTAAAATGCTGATATCGAGTCCAGCGTGTTAGAATGCCGTTATAGAGTCCAGAATTGTCAACCAGATCGATTTCTACTTTTCGGCTGAACACGCATTTTTAAATGCATCGACATAGTTTATTATCAGGTGATTAAGGAAATTCATCGTGTCTATATGATTAAAGATAATTTGATGATAAGATATCAAACCAAAGCTGTACAAAAGAACGGGACAAAAAGATATAATTACTACTATAAAACAACGGAGATTCAGATGGCTAGGAAACACCTTAAGAAAAGACCAGGTTAAACTCACCAGAAAAGCTCTGAAATGGACACCACCTGAAGGTACAAGAAACAGAGGAAGACCAAAAGAAATATGGAGAAGGACAATTGAAAGTGAATTTAAAAGCATGGCAAAGTCCTGGGTGAAGTGGAGAGACGTTGTATCAGCCTTATATGCCAGCCGGCATGAAGAGGATTAGTTAGTTAGTTATATGATTTAATTAAGTTTCTATGTTTTCAAATATAAGAAAAATATGTATTTTCCTTTAACGTTTGCAAAATGTTTCAACATTGAAGATATTTTAAGGCTTAATATTTTTTTTCGCGTTGAAAAGTGCAAGTGTAAGTTTATTTTTCAATGTAGTTTTACAGTGCGAATAACAGCTAATCAAGCATTCATTATCCTGCTTAACTAATAAAAAAACAATATAAGAAACAATTTTGTTTTTTTAGAAGAGTAACAAGCTTACCTTGTGTAGATAATTTATATAAACATAAATAGTGATAAAAATGTGGTGTTGATCGGATCCTTTTGTTAGCGTAATATGTGTGTATTGAACGTTTAAAAAACCAATTTCATATCTTTATAAGATAGTTTTCAATATATTTTAATTACATTTTAAACTAGGTCAACATCAAGGTGTTCTCCGAATTACCTAACAAAGAATAACGAAGGGTTGTATTAGGTAGAAAACCTCGGAATTTCACTCTACATCCAATTGAATAATATGGTCCACATATTTTTTAAACCAACTCTATTAGATGTATTAACTATTAATATCTCTACCAAACTCATTTTGGAATTTACTGCACCTAAATGGAAATACGTTGATACATTTATATGGTTATCGTGTAAACAGTAAAATTACAGAAATACTGAACTCCGAGGAAACAAAGCGATAATTAATGTTTTTGTATTGTAAAGTAAAACAGCATTGATAATCAGATTCATATGATCTTAATTGATAACGGTAAAACTATAGAATGCTTATGTTAATGACTGTCATTTGATAAGGATCATAGTAGAATTGTCGATAATTTGTTTTACTTTTTCTGTCCATTTCAACCACATACACAAAAGACAGGAAGAAATTGTAAATTGTTTGTGGAGGGAGTTTTATTTAAGTAAATAAGGAATTATATACACAACGTATAATAAAGCTATCTACATCCGTGAATAGCAGCAAATATAACATTATTATATAAAGATCTTTTATTCTGCTTATCATTGACTACTATTAGTAATCAAAGTTACCAGGATTATAATTTAGTGTGCCATACGCGCGTTTTGTCTACATTAGACTCATCAGTGACGCTCAAATATTTATAAAAAGTGAATATCAATTATATGGTCACTTTTATAAATTTCATGTTACAAAACTTTGAATTTTTCGAAAAACTACGGATTTTGTTATCCCAAGAATAGATTACCTTAGCCGTATTTGGCACAATTGTTTTGGAAGTTTGGGTCCCCAATGCTCTTCAACTTTAAACTTGTTTGGCTTTAGAACTATTTTGATCTGAGCGTCACTGATGAGTCTTATGTAGACGAACTGCGCATCTTGCGTATTAAATTTTAATGGTACCTTTGATAACTATCTGATAACTTCCGATGATGCCCTCGTTGACGAACTGTCAATCTGCATAGACTTTTGCAATT
Organism: Mytilus edulis; assembly: GCF_963676685.1. Classification (NCBI taxonomy): domain Eukaryota; kingdom Metazoa; phylum Mollusca; class Bivalvia; order Mytilida; family Mytilidae; genus Mytilus; species Mytilus edulis. Next base: position 61,415,499 of record NC_092354.1, on the reverse strand, counting down.
CTTCTTCACAATCTGTGAACAAATCTAGTAAAAAATATGTCTGTCAAAATGATTCAACCTTCTCAATAGTACTGCGCAATAAGATAAAAGAAATAAACAATACTTTATGAGAAAACACATAATCCACAACAAAAGTCAATGGAATTCATTAAAAAACAAATACTTGTTGTACCTAAAATGGTCATATTCCTACATGTATATATAATTGAAACTAAATTAGACAGGCAGTATAGTAAAATACAAGTGTTTTTCTTAAAACTGTTCATTTTGTTTTTTAAAACATATAAATTTCTTGTTGTTTATCCAAATTGGTCGGGCAACGCATTATCTTGACCGTGAAAAAACAAAGCCTGACCAGACGTGCGCAGGACGTTTTACTCCTTTTTACCTCTAATACTAAAGAACATTTGAGCTTTTAAAGTAAACTTTTATACACATGTACAAAATTTACAAGAAACTTGCGCTTTTCACCTATAATAATTTACCAGTAATCTGTAGAAAATTTACCAGGGTCAAGATTGAAGATGTTCTCATAGTCTTTGTAAGTTCTTCTGAACAAACGACAAAATATGTTTCCCCGTGAAAACAGGCTTACACCTCGCCAAAAGTTGAGCAACACCTGATAATTTTCCAGAATCGTTTTTTACTGAATTCATAACTAATCGAAATAGCTGAACAGTGAACTGAATTTGTATTTTTATATATAGAATGTTAATCGAAAAGTAAAAGTTTGGACTGTTTTCATGATTACATTTTGGACTATTTCTTTTTGGGCAAATGGTTGTAAAACGGCAAAATAAAATACAGGATAAAGTATTAACTTATACTGAAGTTTTTAAAACATGTGCTCTGCACTATACACAAAATTAATTTCAAAACTGGAGAGTGAAAATTTGTGAAAACATTGAAGTACAATGTATCCTCTACGCTTCCGGAAAAGTGATTCACACGTCGTCTCATGCTTGAACTAAGCATTGTATACTCTAACAGGAATTTTTTGCCATTCTTCAATCAAGGCTGCTCGAATTTCCGACAAGCTTGAACCCCTTTGTTGATTTTTTTCGACAAATATGGGTCCAATATATTTTCCCAGACATGCTTACTGGGATTTATATCCGATGACATGGATGGCCAAGCAGTAGTGTCAATTGCCTTCTAACGTAAATAGTTTGCAGAAATTGCGTGCTCTGTGTGGCCTAGCCTTATTGTCCATGAATATTGGTCGCAGTTACAGGTTTGTGATTGTCAAAATGTGGCACAAAGATATCCAGGATGATGTAATCGCGATATTTTTTACCCGTCATAGTCCCATCCAGAGCATAAAGGCCCATATGACAGTCGAATGGAAAATATCCCCAATATATCAAACTCCACCTCCAAACACTGTAGTTTCAATGGTTTGCTGTTCTCTGTATGCTGTATTAGGAGGACGCCATATGCGCATGCGCCCAAAAAGATGATGTAGGAAGAATCTACCCTCGTGAAAACAATGGACTTGTAGGTCAATATCTGAAAGTCCAATTGTGGTGACTTCGTTACAACTGATGTCGAGCTTGACGATGACTACGAGTCAGCAATGGTATTTTGACTGGTCTACGGGCACGCAAATTGGCACAATTTCGTCTGCGGTTAACAGTTATATTGCACGAAACTTGCAAGGTAAATACGTTTATGTAGCTTTAGAAAACCTGTTTTAAGGTGCCTAAGAATAAAATATGTACCTGAATTCCTACCTGTCGATTAACAGCAGATAAAAGAAATAAATGGAAACAAATCATTATCAATTTAATTGTATAACAAAATTTTTTACCAAAAACAGTGTTGCCTAAGTTTTGGCGGGGTGCATATTATAAAATATAGAGTAAGCGTGTCTGTGTGATCGATAGAAAAAAAACGAAACTTTGATGAATAAATCATTTAAGTTTTGACCGAAATTCTTCCATTTACTTTATAATTAGCGGATTTAAAATTGAATTTTTCATCTTGTTTCCAACCTTGTGCATGTATATTTTGAAAAAAATATCCCATTTTAGTTTATCAACGCTTGTTACAATATATGAAGACCTTGAATGTATTTTAAACCACCTGCTATACCTGATGACTAATTACAAAATAAACGACAAGGCTTTTGATTACCAAATAAAATACAGAATATTCAAAAACGTACATTTCACGTAATCCCTTACTGATTTACTCTACACAGTAAGGTTTGTCATTTAGATGTTCCAATTTACTGGCTTTGTGTTGACAATTGGTGGTAGTGGACCGTAGCATATGATACTGTCCATGAAGTAGTCTTAAACGATGGCATACGCCGGATTTAAGAACATGAATCAAGCTGTCTGTCTTCAGCGTGTCCACTCGAACTCGTGTCATTCCGCTAATCAAACACTTGCTATTTCTTTGTGTGATATACATGTATCTTAATATGGGACGTTTCTGATTATGCACCTAGGCCTCAGTGAATAGTCGCAGTAGATTGAGTGTACCGCGGAATGCAAACCTGTACATGAAAGACTGTAGACCCTTATCATTGAGTCATACAATCTCGATGGTTTTGGCTTTCTTTATGCTCCATCTGCCTATAGCACTACGGGACTGTGACGTCGTTCACATCAAACTGTGTTTTGCTCATTGTTGACGGCCGTATGGTGACCTAAATTTGTCAATTTCTGTATCATTTGGTCTGTTGTGAAGAGTTGTTTCATTGGCAATCACACAACATCTTCTTTTATATTTAAAAATTTGCTTACAGATCTAACATTGTTGGGTTGATGTTCAGACGAGTTGTATATACATAATGTACACAGACATGTATCACCATCATTGCTGGTGATCCGATGGATAAATCTGTTGTAGAGTTGTCACTGAATCAGACGTACTTATAAATATAATTATTTTCTGTGACTGTATCTTGCATTAATTTGTAGGATCCTTTACTATATAAAATTGAGCTGATCTGTGACAATAACATCTCCATGCCTTATATATCATATACTGTAGTACGACGCTAGATTAAAACTGACGAGGAAAGGTAACACACGGCCACCGAAATCTTTATTATTGTGAAGCCCATGTGGTCGTGTGGTCTAGCGGGACGGCTGTAGTGCAGGCGATTTGGTGTCAAGATATCTCAGGAGCATGGGTTCGAATCCCGGCGAGGAAAGAACAAAATATTTGCGAAAGCAAATTTACAGATATAACATTATTGGGTTGATGTTTAGACGAGTTGTATATACATAATGTACACAGCCATGTATCACCATCATTGCTGGTGATCCGATGGATAAATCTGTTGTAGAGTTGTCACTGACTCAGATGTACTTATAAATATAATTATTTTCTGTGACTGTATCTTGTATTAATTTGTAGGATCCTTTACTATAGATAATTGAGCTGATCTGTAACAATAACATCTCCATGCCTTATATATCATGTACTGTAGTACGACGCTAGATTAAAACTGACGAGGAAAGGTAACACACGGCCACCGAAAGCTTTATTATTGTGAAGCCCAGGTGGTCGTGTGGTCTAGCGGGACGGCTGCAGTGGAGGCGATTTGGTGTCACGATATCTCAGTAGCATGGGTTCGAATCCCGGCGAGGAATGACCAAAAAAATTGCGAAAGCAGATTTACAAATCTAACATTATTGGGTTGATGTTTAGACGAGTTGTATATATATATATATATATATATATATATATATATATATATACTAGAACACACCCGTGATATCGCGGGTCCGTGACTGAATTAAAGTATATAACTATGCGCAAGCCTTGTTTTAGTATTAGTATTGTCATCTGATAAAGTCATGCCGATTATAAGATACACAGTTTTCTCTGCTTTCAAATCTTTCTGTTTGAACCCGTCGAACTGGAACTTATCAAATATTGGTAATATTAATTATTTGGAAAACAAAAGGTCCTGGAATGGAGTATTTTTTTAAACAACAGCATTGTCCTATATTAGTTATAAATAAAGTTGAATTCTTTGATTCGCTGTTTTACGTCATGCCCGCTAACAAATTGAAATTTATACGCCTTATTTTTAGTCCAGATTTTTAGTATTCGTATTGTTATCTTAGAAAGTCTTACTGATTAAGATACTACAATAGGTAACAATTTGACAATTGAGAAGTGTCAACCCTGAGTTTATGACCCGTGTATATAGCATATTAATCCTGAATACACCGTTTGTTGGTGCGCCTGTCAGATGCGGAACGTACAGATAAGGTAATAGGTAACAGGTGAATATACTATTGGTATCGGTATCGGACTCGACCCGGAACTTCTTAATTATTGGCAATATTAATTACGTGGAAAACAAAAGGGCCTGAAGTGGTGTAATTTTTAATCTACACCTTTGTACTATATTAGTTCTTTGATTCGTCGTTTTTACGTGATGACGGCTGACAAATTGGACCTCGTAATTTTAGTATTATAGATATATAACACAGTAGCATGGGTTCGAATCCCGGCGAGGGAACAACAAAAAATTTGCGAAAGCAAATTTACAGATCTAACATTGTTGGGTTGATGTTTAGACGAGTTGTATATGCATAATGTACACAGCCATGTATCACCATCATTGATAAATCTGTTGTAGAGTTGTCACTGACTCAGACGTATATATACGAGTCTAAATTGAAAACTACGTTCAAACCTATGATTGCGATGGATAAAAACCGCAATTTTTATACGTGTGCATGTAAAACAAATTTCGTTGTAGAAAGGTCTAAAAACAGCACAAACAGCGTTTTCCAAAAGACCAAAAAAGTGAAAAAGTATATTTAAACAAAACGCATTTGACTAACAGGTCGAACAACTGATGTTCTTAAACCCTGCTGACTGCCATTGGCGATTGCCAAATAAAATTGATCACGAGATGTAACAAAATGGATCTTAATATAAATTTAATACTAAACAGAAAACGATAAACTTGTGACCAAGATGTCATGCCACAAACACAAGGTGTCAATATTTTTTTTTAATACACCAGATCTAGATTTCGACAATATATGTCTCTTCAGTGATGTTAGGGAGCTATATATACAACTCGTCTAAATATCAACCCAAGATATATCTAACATATTGTTCGTTTTATTGTGTTTTTGGTGATGTTGTACCCTTTTAGACTTGTTATATATATATATCTATATATATGAGTCTGAAAGATTGTGTAACAATACCGATAAATAGATGGAAAACAAAACACTAAAAAGTGTTGAATATCATTGCACAAAGATGGAAAAACTGAACAGATGATATAAATTATACAATAATTGCAAATATTTCGGCTCAACAAATGGCCTTCTTCGGTGACAAAAGTTTTAACAATAATGAGATATAATGTATAAGGTGTAAACATAGATCACTAATAATACAGGTAAGTTTTTTGTCGATTGATTTTAATCCGAAATCCTGAATATAATAATATTAACACTAGACTGTAAATTTAATTATTTCTTTCTATTGATTCCATCTGGATGGAGGACACCCAGTGTTTTTATCCAAAACCTCTCCCGATTTTCTCTTTGCCTATTTTGCCATGTACAATCCTGTTCGATCACAAGGATCTTCATGTGATCAAAATCTTTCAGGTTGTGATCAGGTAACCTGAAATGTTGGCTGACAGGAATGTACGGTTTTTTTGTGAGGTCACTCCTGTGGCCATTGAGGCGTTTGTGAAATGGCTGCATAGATTCACCAACATATTGGAGACCACATCTAGGACACTCAAGAACGTAAATCACGTTTGAGCTTTTGCAGTTGACATTGCAAAAGATCTTGTATGTCTTTTCTGTGGTCTTACTGTGAAATGTTGATGAATGCTGCAATTGGTTGCAACATTTGCAGCGCTTGTCCCCACAAGGCTGACAATTACCTACAGTATGGTTAGGTTTGGATATATATGGTTATATATATATATATAGGTTTGACCGTGGTTTTCAATTTAGACTCGTATATATATATATATATATATATATATACAATGTTCTACAAAACCATGGACGAGAAAGTATGTATTCTATAGTAAAAACTTAAACATTTTTCTATAATTTTGACCTATATGATCGCGAGGAGAAAATGAATCACTTGATGTTTCATGCAAATTTCTCAGAAGGTAGAATATCATTCCTCTTAAATCCACCACAAATGCATTGGCTAGCTCTGCTAGATAACCCATGTACAATTACAAGGATGAATTGGAAATTGCAGAGGCTTTTTGAAATATGAATACATTTAACTACATCAATTTGAACGAGATTTGTTTTGGTTTTTTTTTATTAACAAATTATAGCACATTATGTTTCACATTTAGTACTAAACGATTGACCAAAATCCACTGTTTGTAGAACATTGCTGCTGGAAAAATCATTATGTTGGTGCTCATAACTTTTCAAGGGCTGCAGTAAAGTTGAGTGTTTCACCAACGCTGAGTTTTAACTTTCTACTAAGCATTTTAAAATAACATTCTGGTGCCTGTAAAATATTAGTCTATAGATGTATATTTCTGCTGAAAATTGGGTTTTTATTATTCAAAAGTATCAGAATTGTTTTTTATAGTTTGTCTTCTGGTCACTTCCTCTTTTCCATGGCGTTATCATTCTGTTTTCGACTTATGAGTTTAGATATATCTTTGGAATCTTTCTCCTCACTTTTCAAACCATCACGTTTTCTCTTGATGACGGTAAAACCAGAAAAGCTCTTCAGACAAGTAATTTAAAATGTGTATTGTCTTTTTTTTTTTTTAATAGAACTTTATCGATACCCTACAGATTTACCAATAGTCATCAAGGGTTTGATCATCTTCGGTCATGATTTCTTACATTTTTTAATTTTCGGCTGGTAAATTAAGACATTACTTAGACACTACGATCTCCTACTCCCTCAGACAACAGATCTACAAAATGTTTTGGTTTGACCGTTCTTGATTAAGATCAAACTTCGAACTTTCATAACCGCCACTATTACGGTGCATGCATAAGAGCCGGTAACTGTCTTGAAAAAAAAACAACATTAATAATTATTATAAGAACCAATGAATACAAACAATAACAGTCCAAAGAGCCTGTCTGTTGCTGTATATCATTTTTTTTTTCGTTCATTGTTTTGTACATTATTTTTCTTGTATGATTTGTTTGACATTATTTTAAATCTGTCTATGTATAGATTTTTACTTATAGTTGAAGGCCTTACTGTGACCTATAGTTGTTAACCTATATGTCATTTAATTTCTGGTTTGAGAGTCGTCTTATTGGCAACACAGTTTGTAACCCAGATTTGTTTTCTCTCAATCCATATGACTTTCGAACAGCGGTATACTACTGTTGCTTTTATATACCACATCTTCCTATTTTAATATACGTGTATACTCACATCATGTCGCATATACTTTAGTTGTAAAAGTCCGTCACCATTAACATCTTCAAAATGATGACAACATCTATAAAAATAGTGTTTGAATTGGTGAATTCACTCAGTTTAATCGAAACAGAATTTAGTTTTCCGAAATAATGTTTATTGTCGTATAAATACATGTATATGATCTGTCTATTAAGGAACAACTTAACGACAATAAGCAATAATTTTACACAAAATATCTAATTTCTAAGCCATTTAAACGTCGCTAGTTTATAATCTGATGCAGTCTGAGTAAAATTGTACACACAACACTTTTAAATAGATAACGACGACAGAAGTAATTGAAATTTAACCAATGAGATGAAATTATATTCATTTGACATTACTGAATTTGTACGTATGTCTTTTCCACACCGTTACAATTGAATGCAAGTACAATGAGACGAGTCTGTCAGAAATCGATGTTAAAATACTGACTCGATTGTTATCACTGTCGTTGCTGACCCCTTAAATCAGAATTGATAAAAACATAGTATTGGCTGTAAAAAGGGTATATTATTATTGTAATGTCTTTCCAATTCAAGAATCCTTCAATTATGGTTAACTTAAGTTTAAAAAGAGTCATCCTTATTTTCACGTGTGTTTTACCTTTGTAATCATTCGCGATCTTGGAGGGACATAGTTTTAAAAAATCAAGGAAAATCCTTCATCTTTTGTGTTTTACATACCTCCTTTTGTTGGTTATTGTGACGTCACTATCACCAACTAATAGACCAAATACATATATGTTTGCATTTACCTATTCTCTTAAATGTCAATTATTACTCAAAGATCGATACACGTGTTACATAATAATATTCTATCAATCAACCAAAGCAATCAGAGGTCTTTTTTCATAAAAATACTTACTTTCCTAATTTATTTGAGATCAGCCATTGGTTCACATCATCAATTGTAGATATCTTTAGTTTCGTCGATGATATAGATTCAACAGGCGTCGCAACTACAACAAAAATAGATAAAATGTGTAGTTATATCATGTTTATGTTGAATGCCTTCAATCACTATCTAAATGCAGTGTTACATGTTAACGCATGGTGCAAGTAGGTCCATGTAGGACGAATTTTCATTCATTTAACACATTCATACTTGGATACTTGTATGATGTATTTAATACTTAAATAAAAAAACACATTTAATACATGAATATATTATTTAATTCTTGATTATTAAATACAAATGTCTTGTAAACCTTTAATAATTCATTTTGTTAATGATTAAATTTTTTATAAAAAAATATTTTACATTCGGAAAAAGCATAACATTTAATCCAACTAGCAACGAAATTTAACTGACTACGTGGGATAATTTTAGACTGCAAGATGACTACCAGAACTGCAATCCGTTTCGAAATGATGCTATGCTTATTATCCCCAACCCATAAATATAACAACTCGTAATAGAGGTAGATGGAGGATTTCACATTTAGTTATTTTGTGCCTTTGTGTGCTTCTTTGTTACATTTGTTTGTTTTTATAGTGATTAAAATTATAACACAATGTTGACTGCTGTACCTCTATTTTTGACATTTTTACCTAGTGTTTCTGGGTTTGTTTTTTTCGTTCATGCATTGTCAATATAAAGGAATTTGATGCGACTGTCAAACAAGTGAGAGGTTAAGCTAACTATAAAACCAGGTTCAATCCACAATTTTCAACAAAGAAAAATGCCTGTTCAAGTCAGGAATATGACAGTTGTTGTCCATTCGTTTGATGTGGTAGAGCTTTTGATTTTGCCATTTAATTAGGGACTTGCCTTTTCGAATTTTCCTTGCAGTTCAGTATTTTCCTGATTTTACTTTTTGTAGATGGTCGTGTTGTCAGTTTCGTTTGAATATTTTTTTTAAAGTGCAGTCGTGGTGTTGGATAGGATAGTGAATTATCGATATAATTTTATTAACATAAATGAACATGCTGAGCTGTATACTTGTTAATTACCAATGGCCGTTTCCTGTTTTGTTTCCTCATTTCCTAACATTTTATGTGCCTGTAGTTCTTTGATAAGTTCATTCCATTTTGGTTCAAACTGGTATTTTCCACTAAAGTCTATAAATAGTTTTGTTCCTAGTAGAGCCCCTAACCAGCCATCAGGTTTATAATATTTTTGAACCATCAATGGAATATACTCTTTACCGCATCTATATGTGTACTCTGATTCTGAAAGTCAATCAAGTGACACTTATATTATATTTATCATAGTGTGTTTAACTAGCTTTTCTACCTTAGAAATAGATTACTTAAGCTGAATTTGACAAAACTTTTATGAAGTTTGGTCCTTACTCCTCTTCAACTTCGTACTTTGTTATGCCTTTATAACTTTTTTGAATTCTAGCGTCACTGATGAGTCTATCGTAAATACAAAATGTAATCCTGGTTTCTATGATGAGTTTACTTACTAATGCATTAAATGGAATATTGCATGATCTTAGAATAGAATAAAATAGCTTTGCCTGTAGATACGGGTCTCGTCGGATCAAACTATTTTTAAAAGAAAGGTATTTATATGTGTTTATTATTCATCAGACTGAATTGAAGAAAATGCATTGTGTGTCGCGTTTTACGAGTAAAAATTACTTTTTTCATTTATTTCAATGTATGACTTACAGAAAGAGGTAATCAAAAATTCAGACTCCAATGGTCAGGTTGTGGTCTCTTTGACACATTCCCCATATCCATTCTCAATTTCAATGGTTTTAATCACGTTTCTTTTTTTGTTGCCAAGTTCGGTTTGTAGTTTGACTAGTACCTCTGGAAAGGATTATGGGTTGAATGGTATTTAAAAACAAGAATTGCAGTTATTTGGTTTTATAGTAAGCTCTGTGTTTTGTTCATTTTTGAAGGTTGTAAATTGAACTATAGTTTTGTGTCTGGTGGAGATATAATAATACACAGATAAGGGAATATTTTATCGTGAATTCTTACTTCGGGAATGTGTTTAGCACTAACCTAATCGACAGTTCGGACTATGTTTATAACTCTCTGACATACAAATAAGTACAAGTGCTGGGTTATCTTACCTAATCGACAGTTCGGACTATGTTTATAACTCTCTGACATACAAATAAGTACAAGTGCTGCATTCTCTACTGCCTCAGCCATGGCTTGTAAAGTGGATCCTCTCATTTGTTCTGTGTCAATCCATATTGGTAGCCCTTTTTCCTAAAACAAGTGTATTGAGATTAAGTGTTCAATATTCATCATTTTTAATTATCTTATATGTCAGTCTCAGCCACGTATACTTTAATCATTTTTGTTCTTGTTCAATTAGCTTATATATATAAAAATAAAATGTGGTATGATTGCCTATGAGACAACCCTCCACAAGAGACCAAAATGACACAGCAATAAACAACTATAGGTCACTGTACGGCCTTCAACAATAAGCAAATCCCATACCGGTTTGTCAGCTATATATGTGTTAGTCCTATCTACTTATATCTTAAATTATGTTATGCCATAAGTATGTTAGTTTTAGAGGTCGTTTATTGAATTTTTACAGGTTTGGTAGTTCAATGATTGTCAGATGTGTCATAGATCACCTGTCTATGCTAGTTATCACCATAAAATTGTTTCTGCTCTGTTTGTGACCGTCGTCCAAAAATTTATATATATATACATCATCTACTCAGAAATGAAATTTTGCATATTAATTAATATTTGACAGGCTGTTTATTAAGAAAAAATCGAAGTGTCCAGATTTACTGCAAACAATGACCGACACAGATGGTCTTTAGCTTCTGGTTGACCAATTTTTAAAAAAATCCATTCTTCGGAAATAGCTTGTAGACTTGTTTTTAAACTTTAGGGACTAAACATTTGAAGACCCTCTACGAAACTTAACATTGCAATGTTGGTTAGATGGAAAGATTGGGAGCCCTAATGACACATAGTTCAATTTGAAACCCTATGGAAATATCACATTTCCATCATACCCTCTGAAAGTAATTCGGGAATTATTACAAGATTTTAAAGAATTAATGAATTACATTAACATAGGCACGGGAGTTAGTCTTCGGTTAAGTGATGGTAATTTGAAAACAAATATTCCCCATTGATAACAACAGCAATGTGTTTTAAAACACAAATCATGAGTCGGGTGTATCTTTGGTCTATTTCTTTTATTGTGTCACTTCTTTCATATAATGTAAAGTCTTTTATCTATTGTCAAGGAATAATACATGTTATGATACCACTTGTTTTTTTTTCTAATGTGCAGATATTTCCTGGTTTGTTTTGCATATATTTCAATGGATTAAACTACCTGTAAAAGATCTTTCAGTTTTAAAACAATTTCTTTTTCCTTCCAAGAATAGCTAATAAATAAATGTTTGTCTTGCTGTTTTCCTGTTTTAAATTTACTCGGCTTTTTTTCGGCAAAATACTGATTTTCTGCTATAAAAACAATATGTGGTTAGATGTAACAATATACATGTTGAAACAAGTCAATTATTCACTATACTATCATTATTACATCACATCAATACATTGGCTTCGATATATGTCAATATAATTGGCAACATATCAAGTGAACGAGTCCTGCAAAGTAAAGGCATTCAGTTCAGAGACGGTCCAATACCATAAATAGACTTGTATGGTTTTATAAATAAGTATTATTGAGTTGACGCGATGGTACTGTTTTGTTTTATCTACCGAAGTAGTAAGTGTCACGTGTTTCTTATGAAATTGATTTCAAAAACAACTCCTGTAATAATCTCGTCTAATACTAAGAATCTTCCTCAAGTTTGGAAGACCATATATATATATGTGTGTATCGCTATTTTTCAAGCCAACTTAAATGATACATTAGCTCATGGAATCATTGCACTTTTATAAAACAGAAATTATTACGGTCAAAATACACATAATGAAATCATTGCAACGGATACATAAAAGAAAAAAACACCAACACGAAAGCTAAACGGGGAACAATTGATTTTTTTCCTCGATACTCACGGATACTAACATTTACTGAATTTCATTCTTTTTATAACAAACCAGGACAATATTTGATAGGAGTGTTGCATTATTTTGTTTTTGAAATGGAGCAAAAACTTCAGAACTTGTTTATAGCATCCAGCGTTATCGTCATTCTTCATGCAACTTATGGAAATTCAGAACCCTTTCCGAATAATTCTGAAAATAACATTTCCATGTGTTTCCAAATGTTATATTTGTTATTCTCGTGGGATTTTGTCTGATGCTTGGTCCGTCGTTTCTGTGTGTGTTAGTTACATTGTAGTGTTGTGTCGTTGTTCTCCTCTTATATTTATGCGTTTCCGTCAGTTTCAGTTTGTTACCCCGATTTTGTTTTTTGTCCATGGATTTATGAGTTTGAACAGCGGTATACTACTGTTGCCTTTGTTTGTATACACAATGCAGTGTATTTTTCTAAAGCGTACGTGGGAAAACTAAATAAGCAACAAATGCTAAAGTATTTTTAAGATTGCCAGAAATATAAGAAATAAAGGATCGAGACATATTTGACACTTTTACAAAAATTGAACAAGTACAATACCTTCTACTTTCTTATTACATCTTTGTTCAATATTATATAGTAGCCCCTTGACGTTACTCCTTACGGCTTTATCTGATGATTTCGACAAAATCTCTAATTTGTCTAGCAACGCTTTTGAGGATTTTACTTCCTTGGCAACGTCATCATCAAAAGTCATTGTCCACAAAACTCTTGCTGTTAATGCTTGTTCCTCCGGTTTATCAAGATCTAAGATGGTCTGAAATATTGGTAATGCACCAGCTTCTAAAATCTGAAAAATGACATAATTGAATAGATAATTTGTTTTTTGAATAAACATGAAAAACAAATTTTCGTTCTTTCGAACGTTTGGTTAGGTGCAATTTAACTGTCAGTGAAATGAAAATCATACATTGTATTTATTTTATTCAAAAGAGCATTGTTCATAGAGGACGATACCAAAATAGTGATCGTTCGTACCGGCTTTATGGAAACTATATCCTTCATCACCTTCATTTGTTGTACATAATTCAGAGATGTTTAGGGAGCTACCATTTGATTTTTATGGGGGGGGGGGGGGGGGGGGGGGGGGGCTAGGATGAAATTTGAAAAAAATAGGCAGGACAGGAGATTTGAGTAAAAAAAAAGGCAGGATGAGACACTTGCAAAAAAAAAAAGTCAGGACGACAATTTAGGTAAAAAAAAGTCAGGATAAACTAAAAAAAAAAAGGCAGGACCGAACAGAGTGAAAAATAAAAAGGCAGGACAGAGATTACAGCTAAAAAAAAATGCAGGACAAAAGTTTTCATCCCCCCCCCCCCCCCCCCCCCCATAAAAATCAAATGGTAGCTCCCTTAGTTCACGGTGAATTTTGAACAACTTCAGTTATAACGTTTATAAATACGTCAAGAATATATTCAATTAAAATGTGTCATCAAACAATAATTTATTGTCGAAAGGCATAATCCATTGATCGATCGTTAATACGTTTTATAACAAATCAACGTATACATAGAGTTGACAATGTTTGAATTGTTACAGCATTTTATCAATAATTCATACGTTGTATGAGAAAAGGACGAAAGATACCAGAGGGAGAGTCAAACTCATAGATAGAAAATAAACTGACAACGCCATGGCTAAAAAAAAAAAGACAAACAGACAAATAATAGAACAGAAGACACAACATAGAAAACTAAAGACTAAGCAACACGAACCCCACCAAAAACTAGGAGTGATCTCATACAGGTGAATCTAAATTTACCTTCTTTTTATTTGGATCAGCGCTTGCTAATTTTTCTATCCCTTCCATCAGTTCTTTTAGTTCAGCTCCACCGTAACAATAACTGCAGCTTTCTGTGGCCTTTTGTACGTATTTAAGTATAGAAGAAATAACTCCTTTAGTATCTACTAGCATGTGAATTTCGCTATCATTACAAGTCTGAGCTGCTCCTATGAATGCGTAGATCTTTAGTCGTTCGTCCTTAGAATCGAAGAAGGGCACCAATGCCTACAGATGTTGCAGAAAAGAAGTGAGATTTAGTTGTGTACATAATTTGAGCCGAAAAAGTTCTATGCTGCACTACATGTGTCCTCTATAGAATGTTTGGTTTGGGTTCATTTTGTACTTGTGTTAAATTGTCTGTGATTATACTAGCTTTCTAATAATTGGAAAGTGCAGCGACTATCTATATTTATGCTGCTTATAAAAGGTCTTTCTAAAATCTACAACGGTTGTGTAGTGGACGTTTTATTGTTTTGTTTGTTAGAAATATAACAAAATCTCTACAGAAAGACGCATTGAAAAGCACAAAAACTTACTATGTGCAAAAGTCATAAAGACTCTTGTCTCTGGTTTATATCAGTTCTGCGTACATTTTTATCTGCTTTTCTTCAAGATTTGATTAAAGTAGGAGATATAATAATAAATACGACCCATGATTTAGCCCCTAAACATGCTAAGATAAATATAGATTCTACCACTGCATTGAGTGTAATACGATATTTATCCACTCGAGACAGTTAAATTTTCAAATTTAAAACTCGAGGCTTGTCCGAGCGTTTTAAATATTTATAATTTAACTGTCGAGAGTGGATAAATATCGTACTACACGAGATTTGGTGGTGCAATCTGTTTCTCCAATGATTTTCTAACATTATGCAGGCAATCTTATTCCTTCTTTTCGAATGATCTGCTAAAAGATGTGTTCTTTCTATGTGACGTCATCAGGCATGGTTGCCTTTTTTCATGCCGTCACAATAGGAAATTCAGAGGAAAGCAAGAAAATTCGATGTCATAATCGGATTTTAACCAATGAAGTACTGAGATCAAACGTACATGTACCACACGTTGATTAAATTTTGTTTATACAATGGGTGCAGAAAGGGATAAATTGACGAAGAATTAAAGAAATACAATTTTTACATTCTGTCAAAATTATATAGATGTCGGTAAGTGATATACTATGTAACTGATGTTAAGCAAGCAAGCTATGTATTTTGGGGCCCTTTGTACATTGTAGCTTGCTTTCAGGTATGAGACAATGCTCCGTATTGACGACTGTGCTGTGACCTATAATGGTTTACTTTTTCCACAATTGTGAATTGGATAGAGAGTTATTTCATTGGCATTCATACCAAATCTTCTAATATCTAAATCAAAAATGTAAAGTGACTACACCATAAAGACCCTCTTACCTCAGCTGTCTTACTTTCACTAAAATACTGCGGTACTGAAGTCAAGCGACCTATGTTATGTAAAATGGCTACAACACTCAACATGAAGGAATAGATATGCTGAAAAATAAATCAAGAGTATAACTCATATACCAGTTTTACTATGGAATATTAATTTTAAGACTATTGAAATTCAAACGGCTGCAGAATGTCGAAATGACTCTATTATATCAAGATAAGTGAGTTATCTGAAGAGGGAAATAGAACTTGATATGTCATATTATGTTTTCTGTGTCCAAGATTTATGTTCCCCGGAAAGCATGTCATGCGTTTAGAAACGGGAACGTAACCTGCAACAGAACACCATCGATACAGCAGCTGGCTAATAACAGAGAAACGAAAATAAACAGGGGGACATTCAAACTCATAAGTCGAAAAAAACTGACATTGACATAGCTAAAGATGGAAAAAAGACCAACAGAAAAACAATAGTACATAAAACACAGCACCGAAAATTAACAAGAGGCTCTCAAGAGCCTGAATCGCTCACCTTAATTCTTTTGGTTAAATCTCTCATCAATGATTATTTTGGCTTTTCAATTTATTTAAATGTTTTTTGGAACGTCCTATTTTCTTCAAAAGCCAAAAAAAATAATCATTTTCTCCTATGTTCTATTTTAGCCATAGGAGCTATGTTTCTTGACATACAAGGAAATAAAATATAAAATTTATACTAGATACTCTGAAACTCATTTAGCCTAAGTTTGGCTGAAATTGATACAGCAGTTTCAAAGGAGAAGATTTTTTAAAGTAAGTCAACATGATGAACAAATTGTGAAAAAAAGTCTTTAAAGGGCAATAACTCCTTAAGGGGTCAATTGACAATTTTGGTCAAATTGACTTAATTGAAGATCTTACTTTGCTGAACATTATTGCTGTTTACAGTTTATTTCTATCTATAATTATATTCAAGATAATAAACAAAAACAGCAAAATTTCCTTAAAATTATCAATTCAGGGGCAGCAACCCAACAACAGGTTGTCTGATTCATCTGAAAATTTCAGGGCAGATAGATCTTGACCTGATAAACAATATTACCCACGTCAGATTTGCCCTAAATGCTTTGGTTTTTGAGTTATAAGCCAAAAACTGCATTTGACCCCTATGTTCTATTTTTAGCAATGGCGACCATGTTTGTTGATAGATCATAACTTCGGATACAATTTACAAACTAGATACCCTAAGGAACATTCAGTTAAAGTTTGGAAGTTTTTGGCATAGTAGTTTCAGAGGAGAAGATTTTTGTAAAAGATTACTAAGATTTACGAAAAATGGTTAAAAATTGACTATAAAGGGCTATAACTCCTAAAGGGGTCAACTGACCATTTCTGTCATGTTGACTTTTTTGTAAATCTTACTTTGCTGAACATTATTCCTGTTTACAGTTTATCTCTATCTATAATAATATTCAAGATAATAACCAAAAACAGCAAAATTTCTTAAAAATTACCAATTCAGGGGCAGTAACCCAACAACAGGTTGTCTGATTCATCTGAAAATTTCAGGGCAGATAGATCTTGACCTGATAAACAATATTATTCCTGTCAGATTTGCTCTAAATGCTTTGGTTTTTGAGTTATAAGCCAAAAACTGCATTTGACCCCTATGTTCTATTTTTAGCAATGGCGACCATGTTTGTTGATAGATCATAACTTCGGATACAATTTACAAACTAGATACCCTAAGGAACATTCAATTAGAGTTTGGAAGTATTTGGCCCAGTAGTTTCAGAGGAGAAGATTTTTGTAAAAGATTACTAAGATTTACGAAAAATGGTTAAAAATTGACTATAAAGGGCAATAACTCCTAAAGGGGTCAACTGACCATTTCCGTCATGCTGACTTATTTGTAAATCTTACTTTGCTGAACATTATTCCTGTTTACAGTTTATCTCTATCTATAATAATATTCAAGATAATAACCAAAAACAGCAAAATTTCCTTAAAATTACCAATTCAGGGGCAGCAACCCAACAACGGGTTGTCTGATTCATCTGAAAATTTCAGGGCAGATAGATCTTGACCTGATAAACAATATTACTGAACGTCAGATTTGCTCTAAATGCTTTGGTTTTTTGAGTTATAAGCCAAAAACTGCATTTGACCTCTATGTTCTATTTTTAGCAATGGCGACCATGTTTGTTGATAGATCAAAACTTCGGATACAATTTATAAATAAGATACCCTAAGGAACATTCAGTTAAAGTTTGAAAGTATTTGGCCCAGTAGTTTCAGAGGAGAAGATTCTTGAAATAGTTTACGACGACAGACGACGACAGACGACGACAGACGACAGACGACGGACGACGACGGACGCCAAGTGATGGCATAAGCTCACTTGTCCCTTCGGAACAGGTGAGCTAAAAAAAAGGAAAAATACTTACATAAGGAACACCCCTACACAAGACCTTTCTTATGTTAACTATGTTTTTTTAATGGCCAACTATCTTTGCTAACTTTAAATATAAGTATGATTAGGCATGTTTGTCATACATGTATAATAAATGAATATTTAGTTATTAATAAGTTAATACCTCGTTCTGTAATAATTTGAGGAATGGCTTAAATCTACAAATGTCCGTTAACAATGAGATACCACCAGCTTCTGCAATCGCCTGTAACGGTATTGGACAAAATACAAAACATGCAAATAATTCGTTTCTTAAGATATTGTCATGTTATTACAAAATTAATAGAAAGAACAAAGAAAGAAAGAAAGAAAGAAAGAGACTGTTCATAAGCAACGCAAAAAGGCGAAAACACTTAAAATATGAAACGGGAAAATGTGAGATACATTTACATACGACAATTATAACTTAAACGCGAATAACTCTATGCCGGTTGATAAGATATGTCTAATTTGTCTATGAAGTAAACGTTAAAAAAAATATAACTGCACTATAAATGTGTGCATTTACCCATGCAGTATTAATGTCAGGAGCCCTATATTTTTCGTGTTTGTTTAGTGTCACTCTAGCATACTGGTAAAGAATCTATCGCTGGTCATGTTGCTCCCACAAAATGCACCACGTTAAAAAATACTATTGAAGTTGATTATCAAAACAGTTAAAATGTGTAAAAACCTATTGCAATCTATTACCTCTCAATGGCATATTCAGACTGTGTAAAAAATGAATGATTTGTTTTGTTGTAGTCTTATAAGAAGGTCTCCGATTAACCAAAACATTATCTACATGTATATTCATTACTCTACAGTATTTTAGGTATAAACATGATAAATGCGCGCGCGTATTAATAAACATTAAAGTTCATACGGCAAACTTTGACTTATCTAACATGTTAGTTGTACGTTAGCGGAATCTGCCAAAGTTTTCCGATTGTCTTCAAATTTAATCAAGGAAGTCTTTCGTCTAATCAATGTAAAATTACTTACTACTCCAACGCCTTTTAAAAAATTGGTGACGTTCATGATACATGAGATTATTCCTATATTCAGGTCACGTGTCTCGTCATCTTTGAAAAGTAAGTCGTTGTAATCTTTAAATTTCATTAGTTCTAGCATTGTTTCTGAAAAATAATTTTATAGAGAATAAGATGAATAATGTATAACAGAAGCAATGATTCTTTCTTTTGTAAGACCTTGCGGCTTTTATATCGGAACAGTGGGATGAAAATAGTTCTGACATAAACATATATGTTAAAATTGAGAATGGAAATGAGAAATGTGACAAAGAGACAACAACCCGACCATAGAAAACAAGAATGTGTCCAAAGTACACGGATGCCCCACTCGCACTATCCTTTTCCATTTTCCATGGAATTGGGTAATTATCTAATTTGGCATTAAAATTAAAAAGATCATATCATAAGCAACAAGTGTAGTAAGTTTCAAGTTGATTGGACTTCAGCTTCATCAAAAACTACCTTGACCAAAAACTTTAACCTGAAACTCCCACTTTCATTTTCTATGTTCAGTGGACCGTGAAATTGGGGTCAAAAGTCTAATTTGGCTGAAAAATTAGAAAGATAATCTCATAAGCAACAAGTGTACTAAGTTTCAAGTTGATTGGACTTCAGCTTCATCAAAAATTACCTTGACCAAACAAAAACTTTAACCTGGACGGACGAACAGAACCACAGACGGACGGACGGACGGACGAACGGAGCCACAGACCATAAAACATAATGCCCCTATACTATCGTAGGTGGGGCATAAAAACAACAGCAGAAGGTCACCAACAGGTCTTCAATGTAGCGAGAAATTCCCGCACCCGGAGGCGTCCTTCAGCTGGCCCATAAACAAATATATACTAGGTTATATATATATATAGCACGGCTCTTACGAATTAAGATTTTTAATGCATCGAAAACGCGTAGCGTTTGAGTGCATTAAAAATTTTAATGAGTAAGGCGTGGCTATATATGATCTGTAATATGACCAATGAATATGCTATATTATACAGACATTAAATATGTTAATTATTAAGGCGTGGCCAAAATGACGTTATTCCCGCTAAAATTCTGCACGAGCTCTTGTATGCTAGAAGCTTAAAAAGTCGCAGGCAATGGTTGATTTTTTAAGGCGACGATGAAGAAAACCTTGTCTTCTCTCAAATCTCCAAACAAGATGCTACTGGAAGATTTATAAGATTTATTGGTCGAAACAACAAGGCGTTCAAAGGTGGTTTAGGCGATTTATGGCTGGATAATAAAGATAACAAACACTATGCAAGAGGTAAGTGTATACGTATTTAAATTATTTAAAAAACATGTTTTTAAAACGGCAATTAGCATATCACGTTTTATGTATTTTTGAAACAAAAAGAATGACAAAACCGTGACAAATTTGTTTCAGGCTAAATCGTATAAACTTGAAGAAATCTGAAGACTCCGATATTAAAAGCACGTGGTTGTCTTTTATTTTCACTTTGTCCGTCCATTCGTCCGTCCGTTTGTTTGTTTGTCTGTCCGTCCCTCAAAAGCTAGTTATTGTGGGCGCTTCATCTCAAGAACCTCTCGAGCAAGACAGTACGGGGTTGCTGACTGGCCTATATCAATTTCTGAATCTTCAGCTGTTTCCCATAAAATATTTAAATATTGCCGGTGAGAGACCCTTTCTAACTAATCAGATGAGTTTTTTAGTTTTTATATTAATTTTAAACTTGTTAATAAATACCACTTGTTATTTCTTTCTGTTTCTTTACATGCAACATAAGTTTAGCGGAGGGAAATACATTTTAAAGTTCATAATTCTTCTTTTGCAGGTCCAAGATGCACAGTTGACTTCTATGAAACATACTTGAAGGCAATTGGATCTGGCGTATTTTATCGCAAACAACTTATTTCTGATGTCCAAGATAAGCATCGCTACGAAAAGTCCGCTTTAGGAGTGAACAAGTTGAATGGTTTAATGCGTGAAATGTGTGAAAAGGGGGGCTTGGTTGGCAACTTTACCAACCACTCGGGAAAAAGAACATGTGCTACTGCGCTATATCAAGCAGGAATAGATGAGCAACAGATTATGGAAAGGACTGGGCACCGCTCTACGAAAGGCGTTCGAACATACAAGACCGCTAACAGTAACATTCAAAAGCGAGTATCGGATGTCTTGAACTCCCCGTCCGATCGTGATATGAATGACAGTTTACAGGAATCCGTTCAAACCAAAACTGCTGTGGCCGAACCGTTTGAAAAGGATTTGAACAAGAAACACTGTCTGGGTGATATCACAAATACATGCCGTTTGAATGATTCTGGTGCCGTTACATTCTCAAATTGTAACTTTAATTTTCATTGAATTAATATGTTGCCGAGTTATTAACTGACTAACTTTGAATTTGTTTCATTTATGTAAAGCATAACGGTGGGCTTTTTTTATATTTTCACTTGAATGTATAAATTACAGTACTAGTAATTAAATTTCATTTTATTCAGTTTTTGCTATTTTCAGAGATATTCCCTGTGAGGTTCTACACAAGAGTTTAATTTTAGTTCCAATCTTAGAAAAAAAACACACACTATTCTCTTCTTTCAAGTAAAAGACGTTTGTTTATGTAAAAAAAAGAGGTGGAGCCTTACTGTGCACTTTCAGTGAAGTTAATGCACTGCTTTTTGGCTCCTCCCACCAATGGTTTTCTAATGGGAGATTGTTGAATAATCCTACGACAGTGCAATAACGTTCAAATCGGGAAGTTAATGCACTCCTTTCAAAAAGATCAGATTTTAAAGCACACAAAAGATCAATGAAATTAGTAAAAATCATATTACAATTCAGTGATAATGAACGCCATACTAATTTCCAAATTGTACACAAGAAACTAAATTAAAATAATACAAGACTAACAAAGGCCAGAGGCTCCTGACTTGGGACAGGCGCAAAAATGCGGCGGGGTTAAACATGTTTGTGAGATCTCAACCCTCCCCCTATACCTCTAGCCAATGTAAAAAAGTAAACGCATAACAATACGCACATTAAAATTCAGTATTTTTCATAACAAAGATTGCAGAATAAAACTGCCAATTTTGCAATAACTGTAATCATCTTGTAGAAAATAAACAGACAATTGCTGTAACTAAATTTTTCTCGATTGACAAAAAAAAAATGATAATGGAAATGGGGAATGTGTCAAAGAGACAACAACCCGACTAAAGAGCAGATAGCAGACGAATGCCACCAATGGGTCTTCAATGAAGCGGAAAAAAAAAACTCCTGCACCCGGAGGCGTGCTTTAGCTGACCCCTAAAGAAATGTATACTAGATCAGTGATAATGGACGTTATACTAAACTCCGAAATATACACAGAAGAAACTAAAATTAAAAATCATACAAGACTAACACATGCCATAGTCTCCTGACTTGGGACAGGCGCAAAATTGAAGCGGTGTTGAAATTGTATATGTTTTCTGAAATTTCAACCCTTCCCTATACCACTAGCCAATGTAAAAAAAATAAACACACAACAATTCGCACAGTAAAACTCAGTTCAGAAGGAGTCCCGAGTCCGATGTCAGAATAGGTAACGAATGAAACAAAACAAAATGACAATGATACATAAATTAACATAAATTAACAAAGGACTACTAGCAATTACTAATGCCAGCTCCAGCCTTCAACTAAACTGATTGAAAGATAATGTTTTCATCATATGAATATCAAGCACAATCCTTCCCGTTAGGGTTTCAGTACTATAACATCATAAAATAAACGAGAAGAACATAGCCCGTATCATGCCAACATCTGGTTTTAGAATAAATGTATTCACTTCCGATGCAAAGACCCTTTAAGTGAATCAATATCAAAGCTGAAATATGCAATCTTTAATGACCTGACAACAGTATCGGAACTATATCCCTTCTTAATAAGTCTGTTTAAAGGTTTTGTTTGCTTTTGAGAAAATATTGTACTTACCAAAAACTTTAGTCTTAACTAGAGCTTTGTCATAGTTCTTTGACTGCTTCTTGTCGTCACCGTACACAGCGAGCATGATCCTCTCCACACATTCTAATTTCTGATGACTCTCGCCATGGCGTAGAATAGAATTGATGGTTTCTAAAGTTGAACACAGGGTCTTCCTGTCTGTTGTTACGTCTATTGTAGGAATAACAGCTGCTGGTAATTTTCCGATATCTTGATCTTTTGGTGGCTTTATGCTAAACATCTGAAAATTTAAACCAATTCTCAACTTATATTTTTTTAAATTTTGATATTTTTTTTCTATAATTAATTGTGAAACAGGAGTGTCTGGTTAAAGGGTCATTCATTTCTGCATTTTATTTTTGTTTATTTTTTTTTCCTTCTTTTTTTTCTTGATACATTGTTCCCTTTTCTTTATATTTCAATATTTCATTACTGTAGGAATAACAACTACTATGAATTTTCTGATATCTTGATGTTTTGATGGCTTTATGCTAGATGTCTGAAGATTTACACATAAACTGTGAAGACGGATACTTGGAGGTTTGGGTTAGGGGTCTTTCCTTTCTGTATTCTTTAACATTTTAAGCATTTTTCTCTATTTTTTTATACTTTTTGTTCCTTATTCTATATGCATTATATTTTAGCACCCCATTATTCTCTTTTCTTTATTTTTTTTTTCTGTAAATTTGGAGTAGGTCCGGTAAGGACCGATTTTGGCCTCAAATTTCAGGTTCATCTGACGAAAGACTTTGACCACTTTTTAAACACTTAAGTGTCTATTTTATTTGAATTCATTAGTTTATGTGGAAGATTTTAACAGATTTAGTCATTAAAAACCATCCGGTTCAAGCTCAAATATGAAAAATCTACCAAATATGCCGAAAAATGTCATTTTTCAGTTGGTTTTTGGTAAAAATGAAAGTGGCCGCATCCGTGTTCATCCTCAACCTTTATATATGTTATGTATTATCATCAAATACAACTTACGTTTTAATATTAAGGATGAACACGAATGCGGCCACTTTCGTTTTACACGAAAACCGTCTAAAATTTAACTAAAATGTTAGAATTATGAAGATTTCAGTAATTTAGCATGACTTAATGGTGCTAGTACCGGATAAATTTGCATTGTATTGTCAAAAAACAGCCCATATGTATGTAGCAGAAGCATTCTACTGTCTAATGAATAACTAAAAGTTTACATTTTAACAATTTTGTAAAACTGCTATATTTTGGGGCCAAAAAGGGGTCTTACTGAACCTACTCCTTTCGCCAATTATTCTCTATTCTAGTAACCCCATCCAGACCCTCATACTTCTCAACTTAATTATAGTTTGCTAAATTTTGCTTGTTTGCTATATTGACTAAGATGTATTCGTTTCTACCAAGCTTATTGATGACAGCGTACATGTACCTGTTTAACAAATAACACACATGTAAGAACGAATTAAGTGTAAACGAAAGAAACAGAGTTTTTATTGTTGTTCCTCAACTAAAAGTCACAATGAGGCATTCACAATGCATCAAAACCGCTCATCTCTCTGTAAATTTAATACTACTCGTAGCACCGGTTTCAACAGAATGCTTTTGATCACGCTACAAGAAGTAAAGAAATTAAGAAAACGCCATAATAAATTGTCCATCAATCTCACGGTTACATTAAGATCTATACAGGAAAATAAGTTTGAAAAGGACAATTAATTACAGTGTACTACATAAAAACATTTGATAATAATTACATTAGATGTATGTTTCATTACAATACGTTATTTTGATTGGCTAATTAAGCAGTTGTATCACTCAATAAAACTTCTCATTCATGATGACACGAGGTCCCACAATAAAGTGCACAGGTAAATGAAATAAAAACTTGATAAAAGGCGTGTTTTCATGATCCTATAGGTAAAAATGTAATTATAAGTATTGAATGCTTTTTTTGTAATTTTATAGGGTTGTAAAAGCGTTGACCGTGCGCACATTTTAAGTATGAAGCGCTTCCGCGCTTCATACAAAATGTACTTCGGTCAACGCTTTTACACCCCAATAAATTTACAAAAAAGAGCATTCAATTCTTAAATCAAAATTGCAATTTGGATTTGGCTTATCTTTGAAGGTCATAGGGTAATCTATATATGATTAGTTCTACGTCAGTTAGACTCTGTTGGAATTGTGTTTCATTTCATTAGCAATCATACAACATCTCCTTTTTTATACTGCCAAAAAAAACCTAGGAAATAAGAATCTACACACAAGGAAAATTATTTCATGAATGAATACACCATAACTGTAAATAAAAGGTTTAAGAACATACACCTGAAGCACGAAGACAGGTTTTAGGACCTCCACACATTATAAATTTTGAATTGGGTACGTATCAGTTATACAACATTCCACAAAAAAGACCTCTATAGGTCAGCAATAGACAAGTCTCCTTACTACATCTGAAGCTTGAAAGTCGAAATAAGTTGTGAAAATTATAACAACTACCGAAGATCTGCAGAAATTCAATGCACAAAGGACCCCAGTTTTGCTTCTAACTATAAGTAAGCAAATTGATATTTGTCCTAAAATAGACTTGTTGTTCATTGGTTGTCGTTTGTTGATGTGGTTCATAAGTGTTTCCCCGTTTCTTGTTTTTTATATAAATTAGACCTTTGGTTTTCCTGTTTGAATTGTTTTACGCTAGTCATTTAAGGGCCCTTAATAGCTTGATGTTCGGTGTGAGCCATGGCTCTGTGTCGAAATCCGTACTTTGACCTATAATGGTTTACTTTTTACACATTGTGACTTAGATGGAGAGTGGTCTCATTGGCACTCGTAACACATCTTCTTAATTATTTCTATATAGTATAATGTGACGGTATATAGATTACTTCTTCCGAATGTTTTGTATTAAGTGAGTAAATAATGGCCATTAAGTGACTAATAACGAATTAACTTTTGTCTATGATAGCTGCCGGTACGAATTCAATAAATCATGTGTATGCATGTTACAGTTATTTTTGTTTAGCTAGCAACTTAATTGCTATATCTATAATGGCCTTTAAATTGTATCCATTTCATTAAACAATAGAACACTTACAATAAATTCAATGTCATTGTTTCTTTTTCCCGGTCCGTTTGTCAATAACGGTTTGGTGATATGAAGTCAAATTTAACAACAATTTTTTTTTTTTTTTGTCAAGGTACAGAAGTTAATTTCAAGGTGATTTGTTGATGAAGGTATATCTGTCTGTTGTTGGAGACTGTATATACTCTCCCCTGATGTGTCTTTTTCTTTTTTATGTCGATTGGAAACATCTACCGATTATTTCCGTTTTTTGATAGAAAATTATGCATTTTATCAATTTCATTCAAAATAAATATGTACCTACATGTATGTATATTTTATTTTATATTAATACTAAAGAAGATGAGTTTGGCGATAAATGCCACCCATGATCGTATTGCACCACATGTTAAGTATATTATGGCTTTGGTTTTATAAATGTGTATGTTTTTTTTCTTCTTTTTCTTTGACAAATAAAAACAGAAAAGGCCTACTAGTTCGTTCATTTTAACATAAGATAGTTACGTCCCTTTTCTTCCCATAGACACAAGTCAACAATACTACATGGTTTCTACATGACATTGTGAAGTAATAATCAAATATGCAATAAATTTGCCATATCGTCTTGTCACAATTTCGCATGCGTTGTTTAAAATGTGTATTGCACTCACCTTGATATATAGAATCTTTAAAGTGTGTAGTAAATAAATATTCACCTCAATATATCACATTTAAACGTACACAAAAAAAAATCGATGTTAATCATGTTAATTATCTATAAATATGATTTTAAGTCAGGTATTCTATTTTTAACTTTTTGAATAAATATGTTGACGTGACGAATTTAAAGAGAATATTGAAGTTTGAAAAGTTAATATGATGTACGGTATTTGGTTTCGAATGAATAATTCTTAATTTGGAGGGAATGTATTCTGAGACAGAAAATTTCATATATTATTTTGCTTTTATTTGTGTCCAGAAGTATTCTTCTCCTTTTTCTGTCACCGAAGAATCCTTCTATCTTACACTTAGGGAGCTACAATGTACCATTTGATTTTTATGGGAGGGCTAGGATGAAAAATGTTGTCCTGCTTTTTTTTTTAGTTGTAGTCTCTGTCCTGCCTTTTTATTTTTTACTCTATTCGGTCCTGCTTTTTTTTTTACTAGTTTATCCTGACTTTTTTTACACAAATTGTCATCCTGCCTTTTTTATTACCTAGTTGCTCATCCTGCCTTTTTTTTTACTCAAAACTCCTGTCCTGCCTATTTTTTTCAAATTTCATCCTAGCCCCCCCCCCCCCCCCCCCCCTAAAAATCAAATGGTAGCTCCCTTATGGTGTTAGAAAGGGTATTGTATTACTTTTTGATATACTTAAGCCTTTATTAGAGAATCCCGAAAAGTTTTCAGAATGTATTTCATTTCTCGTTTGAAGGCAGGAGAACAATGTGATACTTTTTAGGGAGCTACCATTTGATTTTTAATGGGGGGAGGGGAGGGGGCTAGGATAAATAATATTGTCCTGCATCTTTTTAAGCTGTAATCTCTGTCCTGCCTTTCAATTTTTCACTTTATTCGGTCATGCCTTTTTTTATTAGCTTATCCTGACTTTCTTGACATAAATTGTCATCCTGCCTTTTTTGCCAAATTGCTCATCATGCCTTTTTTTTACCTCAAAACTTTTGTCCTGTCTTTTTTTAAATTTCATCCTAGCCACTATGCACACACACCTTTTTCCACTAAAAATCGAATGGTAACTCCCTTATCAATTTATTCACTACACCTTGCAGAGGGTTAAACTTAGATCATTTGTATGGTGTTAAAACCATTATTGTTAAACCCTTACCAAAGCTTTGACCTACTTGAATCCATGTATAACCTACTTTAATTAATTACCCCTAGATTTAACTAGCGTATGAAAATACGTTTATCCCTGGTGTTTTCAAAACCGATTGTGAATTATATCATATATATGTTAAAGATGGTGTCCATTTCGGTATCGCCGCGATATAGCCTTTTTGTGCTAATGCGGTGTAAAGCAACCAACAATCAATCAATCAATCCATTTCGGTATGTTGGATGTATAAATGTGGTACCCAACACCTTCCCTTAAAATTAAATTGGCTCGTTTAATTTTCATAAAATTTTGACAAAGTATTTACTTCGACCCTTTGACAAAAATATAAAAATTTCAAAAAATTTTAAACAACCGTTTTTTCATGAAATTACACTGGTTATATAGCATGTTGACAAACACTAATTTTGATCATTGAGAAGCTCAATAATCCCTTTCTCTTCTTGTAGTGTTAGATACCACCTTAAAAGTCACATCAGGACTGAATCCACACGTGGAATACGGTAAATCCTTATTAGTTCATGGATCCTTGCACCATTCCTTGATCGGTTCATTGTGATAGGAAAATTGTGTCCTTGATAGACTTATAGATTATTATTGGTCATCTCAACGAGAATGCATTTCTCTCTTGAACCTGTACGGCGAAAGAGAGAAAAGCAATCGAGATGAGATGACCAATGATAGTCTGTTTATCGCTGTTTTACCTGCAAGTTATTTTCATTGACAATGGACAAATGCGTCAGTAGCTTCTAGCGATAATTTTTCATAAATACTACTGTGCTAAGAAAGGAAATTATCAGTCACTAGTATCAAAGCAAAATTTCGTAAAATAACATTTATCAGTATCAGTAAAATTTCCTGACATTCTTTCTCGTTGTTCCACTAAGTCGAATTTTCAAACTGGAATTAATCATTTGTCCACGCGCGGAATTTCTATGAAATATTTGTCACTGAACATTAAACAAACAAGAGTCCATCAAACAAGCATCTGCAATCACAGATACGGGGCCATTTGTTTATGTTACAGACCTCATCTTTATAGTTTCTTAGGGAGCTACCATTTGATTTTTAGGGGGGGGGGCTAGGATGAAATTTGAAAAAAATAGGCAGGACAGGAATTTTGAGTAAAAAAAAAAGGCAGGATGAGACACTTGCAAAAAAAAAAAAAGTCAGGACGACAATTTAGGTAAAAAAAAGTCAGAATAAACTAAAAAAAAAAAAGGCAGGACCGAACAGAGTGAAAAATAAAAAGGCAGGACAGAGATTACAGCTAAAAAAAAATGCAGGACGAAAATTTTCATCAATAAGACTATTTACCGGGTTTGAAATAACATGAGCAACACGACGGGTGCCACATGTGGATCAGGATCTTCTTACCCTTCCGAAGTATCTGAGATCACCCCATGTATTTGGTGGGGTTCGTGTTGCTTATTCTTTAGTTTTCTATGTTGTGTTTTGTGTACTATTTTTTTGTACTTTTTATTGTTTGCCTTTTCTTTTTTAGCCATGGCTTTCTCACTTGTTATTTTATCTTCTATGTGTTCTGGTTATCACTTTTAGAAAGTTTATCGAATGTGGATTGAAGTAAGAAGCATATAACCGACTTCAAGCAGACTTATATACGCAACATATGGAATTTATTTGACCCTGCATCGTAGCCTTATATACGCAACATATGGAATTTATTTGACCCTGCATCGTAGGAAAATACAAATAGAGTCCGAACACCTGACAAAAATATATACCTAATCTGATTACATCCTTAAAGTAAAAGGTACTGTAAAAGGTGTGTGTATGAATATTGTTATGCCATAGTTTTCGGTGTTTAATAGACATTATTATTATAATGATTAACTATATTATGATCCGATTCATTTCAGATTGTTAACAAATAAACTGTTGAACATCAACTCCCGTCAGAAACAACATACATTTTTAAGAAATAAATGAAAAGTAGAATTGGGGATGCGCCTCATTTTTAATCAGAAACAATATAAATTAAATAGATTAAATCAAATAAGTCCTGTTATCGTTGCGTCGTACGGGTCATTTTATCAATTTTGGATTTTCTACTTTCGGCCGGTAGCGTTATCATCTGCATAGATCTCTTCTGCAAATTTCCACAGCGATGCAAATGTCTCCTCAATTGTAGGGGCAATCTGGTTTTCCGGAAGTTCAAAACCCCAAGAGCTTCCACTTCCAGGTCGAAGTTCATAAGTAAAAGAGTATTTGATGCCGTTGTTCAGCTTCATATGGTCATAGGCTCCTCCAGAAGCAACATCTGCAAATTTAAAGATACAACTGTCAATTTTTAGGCCAATGTATATACAAGAACTTGATGTTTTTCCCAATTGCTTCCTATGTAAAAAGTTTCAATTTTAAGTATTTATGGTCGGAGAGAGATTTATAAGAGAGTACTGGTTATCGAAATGTTTAATATAGCTGGTAAATGTCAGATGCTTTAGTCAGATTTTATTTAATTGAAATTTGGTTATGTTCTTCAATTCACAGCTGTAGTATGATTGCCACATGTGACAATGCGTAAAGAAATCCACTTAACTTACAGTAAGGTTCTTTTACTTTTAGCGTTTTTTTGTTTTTTTGCTTTGCATTTTGTGTTAGTGATGGCTACCCCATATCATTTTTTCTCTATTATATGGTAATAAAAATTTGCAAATAGTTGAGAAGAATTGTTGTTTCTTAGTTCCCAAATATTTTACAGTGACATTCCTAATTTCCCTTCCTTCATCTCGATGTATCCCCTATTTCAGGACTTTCATATTGCATTACACAAGATAATTACCATCGGAAAATAAGAAAACAACAATCAATAAATCAATCATGGTAAATAGACATCTTCTTGAAAGCAATTAGTTTATGGCTATCGGTTTTGGATGGCTAGATTTAATTGGTTGTTTTGTTGTTTATACACTCGGGCAATTCTATAATATATGTTTAGTGTTAGTGTCAATAGCGTCAACTTAAGTTTTTTTTTCCTGTACTGTTTTATATATTTTACTTACACAGTATATCTGGAGGTGTTCCAACAAGGTAGGCAGTGTTATAGTATGATTCCAGTTCAGCCTCTGCACTCCTAGCTATCCTTAACTAAATAGAAAAATAATGAAATACTATATAATTACTATGTTCGTTTTCAAATCAACCGGATGAATTGATATGTCTGGTGAATATCAAAAAGTTAGGGATGACCCTCGTGTCACTGAAAAAGTAAATAAATTAATGATCCTCGTGTCATATAAAAATAATGACCCTCATGTAATGGAAAAAGTAATTATCTTCACGTCATGGAAAAAAAAATTACCCTCATATTATGGAAAAAGCAGGTCATGGATAAAGTAATGATCCTTATGTCATGGGAAAATTAATAACACTCATGTCATGAAACACGTAGCGACTATCATGTCATGGAAATGTAATGACCCTTATGTCACAGAAAAAGTTATGACCCTCATGTCATGACCAAAAGGTTATCACCCTCATGTCATGACAACGATAATGACCATCATGTCATGACAAAAAAGCTATCACCCACATGACAGGAAAAAAATAATGACCCTCAAGTCATGGAAAAAAGTAATGTCCCTCATGTCATGGAAAAGGTAATAACCCTCATGTCATGAAAAAAGTAATGACCTTTTCGTCATGGAAAAAGTAATGACCCTCACGTCATGGGGAAAAATAATGACTCAGATGACATAACAGTCATTAATATTTTAATGACTTGAGGGTCTAACTCGAACAATATTGTAGTTTTCTATATAAATTCCAGCTCAAATGCCAATAGAAAAAGGAAGGAAGTTATTTAAAACATCATAAAAGACAACTATCAACGTCCAGACAAGCCGATGTACGATCATGAACTGGGTATCAAAAATAAATATACGACCATTGCATTTTGAATGAATATTAAAGACTAATGTGTGGTGTAAATTTGTGGATCATGAACGGAACGGACTTTTGGTTTCTGACAGGGCTTGCTTATATAACTCCACTGTTTTGTAACATAATTATATGTAATCGTTTAGATCATAATGTTGTATTGTCTGTGGTTTTGGTGACCTTTTTAACTATTCCGTATACTTACTCAATTCTGTATTTTACTGACTTCTAGATATTCGATTCTTTGTTTTGCAAACTACTTCTTTTCTATTATGTATTGTTCTTACCAATGTGTTATAATCACTAGGTTTGGAACTCTGGTATCCCCATGGCAACAAAATATACTGAGAATAGCTGTGAATTGATATAAAAGCTACATTGTTAGTAGTTTTGATTGCTGCATCGAGTGCTGCTGTTTCTGGTTCTGACAGTGCACTGTTTCCACGGTATAAGTCTGAGCAGGTTTGACCGGATGAACCAGATCCTAACAAAAGTAAAAGTTTGTTTTCATTCGTATTAAAAAAAATCCTCTTTTTTTTTGCATTTATTACACATTGTTTTCTATTATATATGCCCATCCTTACCATACTATACGTTTAGCACTACTGGATGTTAGCTTTTCATTGTGTATTTTGTACTTTTTACAAATTTCCTGTTAACAAAACTTTGAATTTTTCGAAAAACTAAGGATTTTCTTATCCCAAGCATAGATTACCTTAGCCGTATTTGCCACAACTTTTGGGAATTTTGGATCCTCAATGCTCTTCAACTTTTTACTTGTTTTGCTTAATAAATATTTTGATATGAGCGTCACTGATGAGTCTTATGTAGACGAATCGCATGTCTGGCGTATTAAATTATAATCCTGGTACTTTTGATAACTATTGAACTCTTATATGTTATTTTTTTTTTATCAAATCAATGACCTCGCTAAAAGGATAGGACTTCCAAGCGGCTAGTGAGGATCGACAATTTCTATGTAATATGCAAATAGTTGCTAAAGTTGAAAATGTCCATATGCGATGAAAACCTGAGATGTTTTATCTAATTTACAATCCGATGAGCCTTGTGCATTATTTGTTTTAGATAACCCGAATACATGCTCTCAGCATCTTCTGGCAGATCTCTATTTTCACATCTTTACCATTATAAATTCTCAATAAACCACATACGGCTATAAATAATTTATGAACTTAATATTATGTTTTGTTCTAATTTTAAATTTTGACATATGATTTGTTTTTCATAATTATAATATATATAAAATTGAGAATGGAAATGGGGAATGTGTCAAAGAGACGACAACCCGACCAAATAAAAAACAACAGCAGAGGGTCACCAACAGGTCTTCAGTGTACAAATGTAGCGAGAAATTCCCGCACCCGGAGGCGTCCTTCAGCTGGCCCCTAAACAAATATATACTAGTCCAGTGATAATGAACTCCATACTAATTTCCAAATTGTACACAAGAAACTAAAATTAAAATAATACAAGACTAACATAGGCCAGAGGCTCCTAACTTGGGACAGGCGCAAAAATGCGGCGGGATTAAACATGTTTGTGAGATCTCAACCCTCCCCCTATACCTCTAACCAATGTAGAAAAGTAAACGCATAACAATACGTTAGATGTCAGAAGATGTAACCAAAGAAAATAAACAAAATGACAATAATACATAAATAACAACAGACTACTAGCAGTTATATATTCTTGATACCTCCAAAATTTGAATTCCAATTTCTGTTCAAGTCAACTCCTTGGCAATTACCATTGTTTTGTCGCCTGTTCTTTCTCCAAAGTCTCGACTAAAATTTAAACAAAATATATTTAAGGTGGTACCTAACACTACAGGGAGATAACTCTGTAATATCAGCTAAACGTTTTAATTACGTTGCGTTGTGAAGGCAATATAAAGCTTCTCAATGATCAAAATTAGTGTTTGTCAAACTGCTATATAACCAGTGTAATTTTTCTGATAAAACGCTTGGTTCAAATTATTTAATTTTTTTATATTTTTGTAAAAGGGTCAAAGTAAATACTTTGTCAAAATTTTATGAAAATTAAACGAGACAAATTAATTTTAGTGAAAGTGTTGGGTACCACCTTAAGCGGAGAACGTGTTTTCGTAGAAACATAAAATGTTTTTATAATGAAGTTTATAGTTCTTAAATCTTAGACTTTTAAAAGTTTTAGAAAGTTATTTTATAAAATAGCTCTCTATGATACTTTTCATTTGTTATTGTTCAAAAATAATTAACAGAAAGTAAGGCGTTCTGGGTTAGGATGTACATGTATTGCATCATTGGTTCAAGCAGAATGTAACGCATTCATTCTGGGTAATATTTTAATAAAAGCATACACCAACATCCAACGTTCTAGGCAATGAACATTAATCCCCAATGAAGGTATACAATTTTAATTTGGTATATTCAATTTGAATTATAATGTGGCTATGGTTCAGATAAAATCGGAATCTTGTCATTGACAGGAGAACATATTAGATAAGAAATATAATAAATTAATTTAGTTTAAACAATATTTTATTTCAAAAAAGTACACAAAATATAATTGTACAATATGAAATACATTACAGGGATTCGGAAATAAAAAGAACTTATATAAATCCGTCTCCCTTTTTAAATTAATTTATACAATTACAATATGCATTTTCATAATTCGACCAGGAGACTTTGCTACACGTTGGCGTAATGTGTTATACTGCAACGAAATCCGTACTTTTTAAGAAAGGTTACACTTGTGAGCTTCCTCGTGGGTTTTTGGATTATGTGATTACTTTACCGTTTTTTTAAGTGATTACTCGATTACCAAATATTTCATAAGTGTTTGATTTTTTAATAACCAAGAACTGTTTGATTGTTTGATTATCTTTAAAAAAAATATGATAATAAAGATTATATAATAATGTTGGCGAAAATTTGTGATTATGTGATTACCTGGACACGCCCATAAGGGGCCACTTGTAAAGCATTGTAATGACTTCTATATTTCTTACCACCCAATAGGCGTAGTCATATCCATCGGGATTATGGACAGGGACAATGTAATAGTCGTAAAGATCCAACATGGCGGTTGCTTTCTGTGCAACAACACCGGAGCCACCATATAATCTTGCTAGCTGGTGATTAAAGAAGAAAAACAAATTTGAAATAAAAAGGGTAATTATAGAATTTTTAATTAAAAAGTAAACCGTAAATAAGGATCCAAAATATATATATTTTAACTACAATTCGCAAAATCCTTTACTCATTCTCATCTAAAAGCCGTTATACTTGCATCCAATGTGAACCTTTGAATCGCATATATTTAAAGTTTGGTTTGTTTGTGCTCTTTGTTCCTTATCTGCGATTTTTAGCAATTTAAGAGCTATACTGTATGAACAGTGCGGTATGTAGCAGTTACGCTTTTTTTTACTAAGATTAGTAAAATATTTGCCTAAATCAAATTTCCCATGTCCCATTGACAACGGATGTTATAGTTACTGTTATATCATCATTCAATAGATTGAATTATAAGTACAAATGCGTCGTCAAAATTTCCTCGTATCATTTATTTATCACACAATGAAAATATTATTGTAAAACTATAGAAAATTTCCTCTTGTATAATATATTTCGCACTATAGAAATATAGAAATCCTCTAGGGACAACATTTACCAGTAGCTAACTAGCCTAGCTATATATGCTATTACCCTATATTTGAAAGTTATTAAACATAATAAATAAAATTATTAAATTGTTAAAGATTTGAGACAATATTCACATTATTAGCTGTTGCCAAACAAGTTGAAATTGTGATGAATTCTCTGGCATGGGTTCCACATTCTATCCAGACAGCCTTCTTACCACTGCCATTCAAATCTGTTGACACCTAAAATGTATAAAAACACTGTTGTCAAATATGGCCATTATAAAGCCTCATTCCCAAGATGACTGAAACATGCAAACAAAGGACTGTAATCTATTGTATTAAAGGAATGTGATGACGTGAATCTCGGGTGGTAGAGGATGTTGCAGACATTTTTGCGCCTGTCCCAAGTTATGAGCCTCTAGCCTTTGTTAGTTGTTATTATTGTAAATTTTAGTTTCTTGTGTACAATTTGAAGTTTATTGTGGCGTTCATTATCACTGAACTAGTATATGTATTTGTTTAGGGGCCAGCTGAAGGGCGCCTCCGGGTGCGGGAATGTCTTGCTGCATTGAAGATCTGTTGGTGGCCTCTGCTGTTGTCTGCTTTATGGTCGGGTTGTTGTCTCTTTGACATATTCCCCATTCCCATTCTCAATTTTATTTGTGTATGGTTTTTTTTTCATACATTGTTGTCAAGATAGTGGAATTCTATGCCACAGAGGCGCTTCAGATGGCTAGGGCATGTTCTCATGATGCCTGTATCCAATATAACTAGGACACCTCTTAGATGGACACCCTAGGGGATTATACCAAGAGGAAGACCCAGATCTACCTGGCGTCAAACAATTGAGGCAGAACTGAAGGAGCTTGACATGACCTGGGGAGAAGCCGATACAAAGGCTAAAGACAGATCTGGATGGAAATATTTTGTGGTGACCTTATGCTCCACAAGGAGCGAAAAGGATAGGTACGCAACTCTGTGAGGTTTAACTAGCCATAAAACCAGATTACATCCATCATTGTCTACAAGTACTTACGGAAATACCTGTATACCCAGTCAGGTATTTCATTATGACGGTATGTTATTCATTCGTATTGTGTCATTGTTATTTTGACGCTTGATAAGGGACTTTCCATTTTGAATTTTCCTTGTAGTTCGGTAGTTTCATTTGTTTTATTTATATCGGCGCTTATATGATTTAAAAAATCATGAATTTTAACAAAAAGGCATTTAAGACACATATCAATCAATTAGGTTGTTAATGTACAAAGACTGAACCTCTACCTTGAAACACACGACCCTGTTGTAATCAACACATGCCTCTGGACAAAATACATTAATGGTTCTTATTTAATATGTAAATATTAGATTGTCTCAATGTTGCTAATTGAACTAGTATATTTACCTTAACAGCGCATATTTGTCTTTCTTTGGTAGAAGTTTCCCCTAGATTATGGTTTCGTTAATTGAACTAGTATATATTTACCTTAACAGCCCATATTTGTCGTCCCTCTGTAGTTGTTTCCCCTACATTACGGTTTCGTTAATTGAACTAGTATATTTACCTGAACAGCCCATATTTGTCGTCCCTCTGTAGTTGTTTCCCCTAGATTACGGTTTCGTTAATTGAACTAGTATATTTACCTTAACAACCCATGTTTTTCGTCCCTCCGTAGTTGTTCCCCCTAGATTACGGTTCTATTAATTGAACTAGTACATCTACCTTAACAGCCCATATTTGTCGTCCTTCAGCAGTCGATCCTCCTAGATTAAATCTTTCCAAACGTTGTGGAACCTCTGCCTCCAAAGTGCTAAGGAAATCATCTATCTAAAACAGAGTTCAATTGACCTGAATTACACAATACAAGACAAAATCAGAAAAACGTATATGCGTACATATTCCTAGAATATTTGCTACTAGTACTGTACTAAACAGAGAAGTCATATTAAAGCCCTTCGTTGAAATGACGAGTATTTGATGTAATGAAACCTAAAGTTAAACCCATAAGAAATATGTTTTCCTTGTCGTAAGCAATACATTTTACATTAAGCATTGTTTCTAGTGCCGTACTGTTCCATACTTTTCTTGAATGATGTGCCTATGGTGACATATTCGGAACAATGTGCGCTTTTGCTTAAGATGTATCCCCTTATAATTCAGTTGTGAGTTGCTTGTGTCTATGGCATCTTATGGTGACATGTAGGTGCTTGCGTCCTTGGCATGGTAGCTGTTTCACTGATTACCATCAAATAAGCCGTTACGTCCATAAAACTCACCCCATTTAAGTCTAGGTAGGTTTGTGTGTAATCTCTTGACCCAGCATGTCTAGATAAAGATTGCCACTCAGTATCAATGCCGCTGTAATGTAAATTTTAAAATAAAATCGAAGCAAATTGCCGCTAAATTTCGCAAAATTTATATATTGTTGATAGTTTAATAAATATAATTCCACAGTCTTATTTCCTGTTGCAAGTGATAGGAGTTTATTCCTGTACATTTTGTGAAGCAGTGTGTATCTTCAGGCCAAATGTTAGATGATATATACCGGTTACTACTCAGATGGCGTTTCAATTTTATTCCTAAGAACAAAGTATGATCAGGTTTGCAGATGATAGGGATAATACAATGTTATATATGGACGGTGCAGAATAAAAAGGCCAAATACTAATAAAAGAAAAGATATAAAATGGCAAAAAAAGAAGAAAAAAAGAGAATAATTGGTTCTGAAATATAAAGAATGGAGAACAATGGTCGAAGAAATAAAGCGTAGAGAATTATGGTATAAAAAGTTAAAGAACAAAGAAATGAAAGACCCTCCATCTAGAGCTTCGTGTCTCGTGATTAGTGACCTACCGTTGAATATCTTCTTGTAAGACGGAGTATTTGAATCCTGCTCGTTCAAGTGTCTCCATACATTTCTTTTCATGTTTCGGTTCAACGTGTATATGAACATCTCCCCTCATTGGTTGTTTCCAGAAATCAAGCTAAAATGAAATTAATATTCGTTAGTATAAGCTGAAATAAGTAGTTACTGTACACACTTATTTATATTTTAATTTTGATATTGAAGCTTTAAAGAAAAAATATATAAACGTCTGTCCGTTTGATTTTAATTTTATTATCATGGTGGGTTTTTTGTTGCCTTTATTGATTTATCGTTACAGAAATTATGAATTTTAAGTCGGCAATGATGCAATGAATAGTACTAAGTAATTAAGAGATAAAAAAGCAAAAAAAGAAAAACAAGAGAGAATAATTTGTTCTAAAAACCAGAATTCAAGAATGGAAAAATTTATTTACAAATCTATCTTATAGTTTGATTTTCATTTTAGAAACCACGAATTATAATAACAAAAAACATGACAAATTATTAAAAAAATATTAAATCTGAACTGTATAAACGGGAAGATCCTTACCTAACTGATCAAAGTTAAAAAGATAAATTGAAATCAAAATTAATAAAAGAAAACAGATCTG
Source organism: Mytilus edulis (assembly GCF_963676685.1). NCBI lineage: Eukaryota > Metazoa > Mollusca > Bivalvia > Mytilida > Mytilidae > Mytilus > Mytilus edulis. Next base: position 61,376,556 of record NC_092354.1, on the reverse strand, counting down.
TTCTTTTATCTGACAAAACTACGATTTTGTACAACACACCACTCTTGCGTTTCGACAGCACTGACACGATAGCTTTTAATTCAAATTTCAAATACAAAATCAATTTATACCGAAACCAATCTAAACCGGAACCTATTTAAACCGTAAATATCAGGGCATTACGATTGCGCGCTTTGCCATAACATTTGCGCAAAAATTATTACGTTTGCGCGCAGCTTTTGATAAACGTAACTGACCATTGAATATCAATTTCAAACATGATGTTTTTAGTGAAAATTGGTGATTTTGTACAATCAGTGGATTAATGATATAATATCATATAATTGATATGAATGTGTATATACCTCCAAGTCCTATTTATATCGAAACCTAATATAATTGATATGAATGTGTATATACCTCCAAGTCCGGATCATTCTGAAGCTCCCGCAAAAACTCAACTTCGAGTTGTGTCTGTGCTTTCACTGACAATAACTTGTGTCTAAAAAAAAAGGTAATAACAATTGAAATAATGTGAGGCCATAAAATAATGCAAGAATCTAATAGTTATTGCTGCAATAAAAGCCGGAATTTTGTCTCGCTTTGACGGAGTCAAAAAGCAAGACACTTGCATGATGTTTCCAGCATTGGCGGCGGAGTCAACATTGTATTAGTTTCTAATTAGGTCTGGTTAATAGTGAACCACAAGTGATAGGTCAATCATATTTGGTATGCAGTTGTATTAGCATTGGTAAATCTCATTTCCATGGAGATTATTAGGTCTTGCCACCTCAGTCCTGGTCTATTGACTTTGAAACTTTGGCTTGTTTTACATGTATTAGTTTGTGATTGGGTCCGTTTATGGGGTACAACTAGTGTTAGGTCAATGATATTTGGTATGCAGTTGTATGTACGCATTGGCAAATCTCATTTCCATGGAGATTATTAGGCCTTGCCACCTCAGTCATGGTCTATTGACTATACAACGTTTGCTTATTTTACATGTATTAGTTTGTGATTGGGTCCGTTTATGGGGTACAACTAGAGTTAGGTCAATGATATTTGGTATGCAGTTGTATGTACGCATTGGCAAATCTCATTTCCATGGAGATTATTAGGCCTTGCCACCTCAGTCCTGGTCTATTGGCTTTGAAACTTTGGCTTACTTTACATGTATTAGTTTGTGATGGGATCCGTTTATGGGAAACCACTAGTGTTAGGTCAATGATATTAGGTATGCAGTTGTATACGCATTGGCATATTTCATTTCCATGGAGATTATTCTGAAAAATTACATTTTAGGAAATTTTATTACAGTTTTAGTGCTGTTTAAATGTCAATTTAGTGTATTATTGTTGTGCTTTGTATCAATAAATATGTAGAAATAATTACATTAGATGTATGTTTCATTATAATATGTTATTCTGATTGGCTAACTGCACATCACGTGTTATTCCGTAAGCAGTTGCATTGCTCGATACAACTTTTCATTCATGATAACACGCGCTCCAACAATAAAGTGCACAGGTGAATTAAATAATAAAATATATAAAATTCGTGCTTTCATGATCATAGCTAAAAAATGTAATTATAAGTATTGAATGCTTCTTTTTGTAACTTTAGAGGGTTGTAAAAGCGTTGACCATGCGTACATTTTTAGAATGAAGCGCTTCCGCGCTTCATACAAAATGTACTTCGGTCAACGCTTTTACACCCCAATAAATTTACAATAAGAAGCATTCAATTCTTAAGTGTAACTCAAAATTTAGTACTTTAGATTTTAATTAATATTATTTATTTGTATATATTAATATTTTCACCGAAATGATTTCAATTGTTTGTGAAAAACATTGTGCCTATGAATTTATTTTGTGTTTTTGAACCTTTTTTACACAAAATGTGCTATGAAATTATTGTAAAAAATATTGTAATAGAAACTATTGTTTTTCTTTATTTTTCACAAGATTTGCCTTGGTTCATTACTTTAATGGTGGTACAACATAATCCTACATAATCCCATTGTTTACATAAAAAATCTGGGAACTCAAACATAAAATTTTACTATTTTACCTATAAAGTTCAAAATGTAGGAATAGCCAGAATAAATATGTGTGATAATAGAAACAATAAGACTTCGCAATTTTTTCTGAAATCACAATAAATAATATTTTTTTGATTAACAGTACATAAATGTTTAAGATAAATAAATAAAAGAGTAAATAATTATTATCAATCCAATGAATAAATTAATAGAATGATACATAGTAATAGATCAGCATACCCTCTATAGGAAACTCTTGGTGGTCTGTTTTTTTCTTTTTCTTTCACAGATTTACAACACACAGTTCCTATCAAGACACATAGTAGTATGACAACCTTCATCGTTCCCAGATAAATGAACTCCTGACAAGAATTATTTCGTTTTTAAAGCTGTACTTATTAAGTACAGTTGCGTTCAATTGTAACCTTCATTTGATATGCGTAAAGTATACACGTTGACAGTTTGTTGCGCATATTTGCTGACAAGTACGTCGGCATCCAAGATTACTTAGTTGTTACATGTACTCATAAAATGGTGTAATATTACCATTCATTTCGGATTTAAAAAAAACACAGTGCAAAACAAGGAAAGTCGTGGCGAAGTGGTTAGTGCCTCGGACGGCAAAGGTTCGCGGTTTGATTCCCGTTCATGGATGATGATTTCAAGGACTGAATATTCGCCTCTCCCTTGACACCATTTGCGAGTATGGTATTGAGAAACGATGATAGTCCGTCGGAAGGGGACGATAAAATGGCTTATCCGTGTTAAGAGAGAGCCGTATATCCTGCATGTTAAAGACATCCTTGTAGATTTCGAATGCCGCTAGAAGGCAGCTCTAGCACCTGCAAAGTGGAAAGGAATTAATATTAGTTGCAATAACTTGTTTCCTCATCCCCTATAAATAAACGTGTTTAAACTAAAACAATGCAACCTAAACACCAATCACGACGAGACAGACTAGTTGAACACATTGTTTGAGGTCGATGTACACTAGATCGCTTAGTTGTAACTCATTAATTGGGATTTTTTATTACCCAATTCGATTTATATATTAAACAACAAACACCATGTCTAAAGACCACAAAACAAGACAAATTATGTTTCGTACAAGTAAGGATCAAGTCAACCTCAAAGCTTTCACAAGGTCATTAACTTGCAGTTTATAATCACTTCCTTAATACTTGCGACGGCTTGCTTTAATCGAACAACATTTTATTTCAACCGTTTGAAGGAACTGAATAAGATTGAAATAAATTTCTTCTAGTTGTCTGCCCATAGATAGTTATTTGTATTCCCGCGCTTCAGAGGATATAACCATTCAGGATCATTCAGCACGACAGGGCCGACTCGATTGCGTGTTTTCCAGTTATTTTTTATATCTTGCTTATGTGAATGTATTTGATGTTATTTTAATGTTTTGATTTCAGTAGTATTTATAAATTACGGACTTTTTTTTCGACCTGATATAATGTGCAATTAAAAGCAGCCCATGCCATGATCGTGTGGGTATTCAATTTGAGCTTTAATTTGGGTTTTATTAGTGCTATGTGTCTAAAGTTAGGTAGTCTATGGACGTTAGTAATTGTAGAAAAACAGCAATAATTACCAACTTGAAGGATCGATAATTACTTGCACGAATTAGAAATTATAGATGGAGAGGTCAAAACAGATCGCAACTGTATATTTATAAAATTTGGTTGTAGAATTTTTGCAATATTGGTAATATGAGTATGTTTAATTAAAAATGAATTCTTTGAGTAAGCAAGTTATAGCTAATTACTAGCTTATACTCACCATTATTATATATTTACCGTGATAACCATTTGTATGTAAATAAGCATTAATTTTGCTATCTTTTGAGATATATTTCAACGAACCACTACTTCTTCCATCAACAAATAGCGATTTCAAAATAAAAAAAAAAACATGTCACCTCCGTTTTATTGTAGGGTTTGGCTTGCTCAATCTTTTTCTGCGTAGTGCATGTTGGGGACTGTTGGTTGTTTTTTGTCGTTTATTGTTTTAGCCATGTTATTGTCTATTTATTATTTCCAGATTATACCATTTGATTCCACCCACATGGTATATTCTCCTTGTTAAAAAAATAACTTATTTATTCTGTGCCAGAATATAATAAATTTGAAACCAGTATTTGCCCGATACCCAATATCATTTACCTTATACCTTCACTATTTGTCTGTATATCGTAAACCAGAGCTGTCTTCACTAAGTACATCCACAAGGTATCGTTACTTTACGAACCCTCGAGCTGTATTTATCTACTAACAGACGAGATGTATTTATTGATACCCATGGGATGGATTTACGTCATACCGACCCCAAACAGGATGTATTTACTAGATACCCCTATTTCTTTTACCTGATACCGCCGTTATGTGCCTTTATCATATACTTAGACTAAATAACATATGATTTTTACCGTATGATAATAGCTTTAAATTAACGTATTTTCCATATTTTTCGAATTTGTGCTTAGCGGGCTGATATGAAAAGTTTATCACAAGCTTCGATTGTTATCACATGCCTTTCCGTAACGTTATCACATGGCATTCCGGTGAAACTCGGCAAATTCCGGAAACTACACCTCAATGCTACGTTTTCAGTGAAAAACGTTACAAAGTAGTGTACAAAACAATTATTTGAATACTGGAAAGTATGTTGTGTAAAATAATTAAATTAAATTAAAAAAAAAAATTTTTTTTTTAAATATATTGAATAAATGCATTTTGAAGTTTTTCTGAAACATTATTTAGAAAGTTACTTTAAAAAAGTTGACTTTTCTAAACAATGCTCATTATGTTTATTGTTGAATTATTTTTTTTTTGTCGATTTGTCTATATTAAAATGTTTTTTTTTCTCTGTTGAGGCATATGATAGAAAGATTTCATATTGAATGAACCAAATTTTGGTCCGACGTCCCTGAACTTTTTACTCTTTCAACTTCTTTTCGGGAACCACGTAGAAGGATCAATATATGAATCTGTTATTTTTCTCTACTGTTGAAGCATATGATAAAAAGATCATAACATGTCATTTTTCATATCGCATGTATTATCAGCCCTCGGTCAATATCAGCCCTCGAGCCATGCGGCTCTTGGGCTGATATTGAACCTAGGGCTGATAATACATGCGATATGAAAAATGCCATGTAATAATCTGATATTATCGTATACCACAAAACTGTCTTAATTAAATAAGACCCAATCATTTTATCAAGCCTCCTTGTGATACCCTAATCTGCATATATAATATTCACCAAAAGATACCCTAATCTGCATATATATAATATTCACCAAAAGATTGCTTAACTATATAGATATAGGAAGATCTGGTATAAGTGCCAATGAAACAACTCTCCATCCAAATCACAATTTATAAAGATAAACCGTTATGGGTCAAGGTACGGTCTTCAACACGGAGCCTTGGCTCACACCGAACAGCAAGCTATAGAGGGTACCAAAAGATTACTAACTTGTAAAACCACTCAAACGCGAAATTCAATGGCCAAATCTATATAAAAAACAGAAACGAGAAACACTTATAAACCACATAAACGAACAACTACTATACTCAAATCTTGTATTTACTAAACACTCTCACGATACAAGAGCTGTTTATAAAATACTTTATCGGACCACAGATGAATTATCACGTTATGATTGGTTAAACGCCGTCACGTGGTGACCCCCTATGAGACCGTATGGGGTTAGTAAGTTTCATATGGGGTTCATGACGCGTTAATGGCGACGTCATCTATTAATGTTGTTGTGTTTCATTGTTTATTTTTCAACAAAACGCCGCAGAAAAAGTCCAGCGTCATATAAATTCGTTATACGGTTAACTACTGACCCCCTACGGATCCATAGAGGGTGAATAAAATTCAAAGGGGACTCGGCCTCTGGCCTCACCCCCTATGGATTTTACTAACCCTCTATGGATCCGTATGGGGTCAGTAGCGAACCATATAACTTATAGTATCTCCCAAAGAGGTGCCTTTACTATATATGCAACACAAGGTGCCTTTTAGATTGTACCTTGGAGCTTGAAGTGTGTTTTCTATAACCCAATTATTTACAATCCATTGTTTTTCTGAAACTTATCTAAATCTGTCATAGAAATAAGGACCAAGTAGCATGGGAATACAGACGATGATATATAGCCCATTTGTTTTTGTAACTATTCGTGTGCAAGTCATGCTGTATTATCTGTAGTGTTTAAATTACCGGTTATTTATTGAAAATTTATGAATAATAAATTCATATCAAAGGCCATTCACTTTTATTTCAACAATACTTTATAAACTTTTAATCCTTAGGAAGGTCGTGTTTGTTTCTAGCAGAGAAAACAATGAAATCGTAAATATTTTAGCTCTTGCGCATGGCCTGTATTTCAATGCATATATTTATATTTGGATTCTGTTCAAACGGTACACGGTAGGTATAGTCGTTTTTCGAGTGAATCTGTCCATTTTTTTCGAGTGTAGATCGGGATTTTTCGAGTGATAAAACATGCGATCAGGTCAATAAACTGTTAATTCGTAATTATAATAGTTTTTTACTTGACTACCCATCTTATTTTGAATACCATACATGTTTTGAGTAACAAAGAAGCACAATTTCCATGTATTTAACCATTAAATTCATTGTTTGTTGTTGTCCGGGCGTTTTCGAGAGGAACTGTGAAACGGTCCGTGTTTTTTTTAACGAAAATTTAAATAAGAAAAGAGGTAATCTTGACTTTGAAAAATGACTTTTCTGGTTTATAAATGTAATTCGATGATTGAAAATATCATATATTCTCAAAATATCACCAAATCATATTACTACGTTGATCAAAATTAACTTTTTTTTAATTTAATGCAAATTTTAGTTAGGAAAACGTTCTACAACAACATTCATGCATTGGCGGATCCAGGGGGGGTCCGGGAGTAAGAACCCCCCTTTTTTGGGGCCGATCAATGCATTTGAATGGGGACACTTAGCTGGAACCCCCCCCTTTATCCTGGGTTGGGAACCCACCCCCTTTTTAAAATGGCTGGATCCGCCCCTGCTTCATGTATTGAAAAAATAGAAAATATTGGAACTTTTATTAAAAAAAAAAAGGTCTTTAGAACATACTGCAGGCGACTCATAATCTTTTCAACTTTAATTTCTTTTTTTTGTTGTTGTCGCGGTTAATAATATTTTTCGTGGTGAACCTCGGAGTTTTTATACGTACAATGTATTATAGTATACCGTTGCCGTCCGTCGTCAGCATGTCGGCTAATAACCCCAAAACCCTGTAACCAATTTAGATGAAACTTCGGTGAATTATTAACATCTATTGAAGTATCTTCCCTTTCGTATTTTGTAAATTTTAGATTTTTCTGTTTCCGAGTTATGAAATTTTATTAAAAAAAAACTTGAAGCTCTAAAGAGCCTGTGTCGCTCAACTTCGTCTATGTGCTGCTGAGCCTGTGCATATTAAAAAAAGGACACTCTTCAACATGAAAGACAAGACTTAGAATAGAATTCATGACAAATTCTCGGTTTTGGTGATCGTGACTTGTTTCTATATCTTACTTTACTGAACTTTCTTGCTGTTTACAGTTATCTTTATCTATAATTGATTGATTCATAAGTTTCAGAGGAAAAGATTTTTATAAAAAAATGTTTGCGTTTCACATGTCTTATTGTCAACACTCTCATTGTGTCAAATAAAATTCCGAAAGTCGTTGGTCCACGAAATGTACATTGTCGTAACCTTTGATGGTCATCAATGACATAACGAATAGCCAATGAAAATGTCGTAATATCATCTTATCATGCTGGATAAGCAAATCAAATTAACGCAGATTTTCGTATCACACTCCGTGCAGTGTGATGTAAGAAATGGTTATTCTAACTTATTCATGCAAGAAATATATAAAAAGTCACAACCCTAATAGAATGAACCTCATTCTGTGAAAACGCGAGGGGCGTATGATGCACCAATGGCACAGCTGTTTATTTAAAACGAAAAGTAAAACACCTACTGGACAGCAGAGAAGAATCAGAAAAATGTATTGTTTGTGTTAGATGTATTTCTAATTGTACCCATCTGATGAGGTATTTCTTTTTTTAGACTGATTTTTATAGTTCATTCTTATGTTGTACTGTTACACCACTGTCCCATGTTACGGTAGTGTTGAGATCCCGCTTACATGTTTAACACCGCCACATTATGTATGAATGTGTGTGTGCCATAGCAGGAGCTTGTAATTCAGTTTTTGTCGCTTGTTGATGTGTTACACGTTTGTTTTTTGTTTACCTTTTGAACATGCATTAGGCCGTTTGTTTTATCGTTCAAATTGGTTTACGTTGGTCATTTCGGGGCTTTTTATAGCTTACTATGCGGTATATGGGCTTTTCTCATTATTGAAGGCCATACAGTGACCTATAGTTGTTAATTTTTTCCCTAATTTTGTTGAGAGATGTCTCATTGGCAATCATACCACATCTTCTTTTTTTATATGTAAACAAAAAAATTCTATGGAAGAGGTCTGCCCCCTGTCAACACAAAAAAAAATCATTAATAACAAAGAATAAAATTTTCACACACTTTATCCCATTGACAATTAACATGATTAAATCTGAATTAAATTTCATATATACATGTAGTTAGGGAGCTACCATTTAATTTTTATGGGGGTGGGGAATAGGATGAAATTTGAAAAAAATAGGCAGGACAGGAGTTTTGAGTAAAAAAAAAGGCAGGATGAGACACTTGCAAAAAAAAAAAGTCAGGACGACAATTTAGGTAAAAAAAAGTCAGGATAAACTAAAAAAAAGAGGCAGGACCGAACAGAGTGAAAAATAAAAAGGCAGGACAGAGATTACAGCTAAAAAAAATGCAGGACAAAATCCCCCCCCCCCCCTAACAATCAAATGGTAGCTCCCTTAACAATGAAATAAATAACTCATTAGTTTCATTCACTATTTATGCATACGTCTCAATCCAAATTGTCTATACTTACATTATATTGTTGACTTCATGAATATATACTGTATATGTAATTTATAACATGTGGAAAACAAAAATGTATACAAAAAATTAATGACTGATACTTTTTTATAAAGTGCAGGTGTAATAGTACATCTTTATCAAACTGATGAATGCATTGTTTTCGTGTCTTGAAAAGTACCTAATTGGAACCCTTTTCTATTGTTATTAAACGTAAATACACTGACAAATAACATTCTTAGCTATAGAAATTTTGTATAATCACTCGATAAAACAAGGACGCACTCGAAAAAACCCGGACTGCTCTCGTAAAAACCCGACCATAGACAAATGAATTTAGTCTCAAAATGTCGTTTAATGCAACAACAAGAATTTTTGTAAAGTGTCTGTATAACTACAGATATATGGATTCCCTGTGTGCATTTCCATGGACATTTGCATTGGTATGTGTATAAAAATGTTTTTTTTTCTGTTTTGGGGAATAAAAGCATTGTAAGGCGAAATTATTAACACACCTTGCATATCCTTGTATATTAAACTCAAGCTTCTATGTCATGTTTTGTCAGAAAAGAGGGACGAAAGATACCAAAGAAACAGTCAAACTCATAAATCGAAAACAAACTGACAACGCCATGGCTTAAAATTAAAAAGACAAACAGAAAAATAATAGTACAGATGTCACAACATAGAAAACTAAAGAATAAACAACACGAACCCCACCAAAAGGAAGGGTAAGCAGATCCTGCTCCACATGGGGCACCAGTCGTGTTGCTTATGTGATAACAAATCCGGTAAATAGTCTAATTCGGTAGGTCACATTCATGAAAGGGAAGGGGATTGTAGTTACGACGTAAGGAACATGCCCGATATTATTTGCGAAACAGTTATTCAATAACGGTCAATCAACTCGTGATGGCGTCTGTAAAATTTACGAAGGGATGATTTCAACTTCACCATTTGGAACTCTTGGTTTAATAGCTTCCTTGTGAGCAGCAGCCCTCTACCGAGAAAATCATGATAGGAAATGCAAGCACGGGAATATCGTATCAATTGGAAGATCTATACCCCGTATGCAGGTGCTGCTTGAATTTTGCTACTTTGAAATGGAAAGTTCACAATTGGAAAGCTGAAATCATCTGTTTTGTCGTAAAGTTTTGTTTTCAACCGACCCTCATTGAGAAAGTTTTTGATAATATTCACTCGAAAAAAAGTAGTCACACTCGAAAAAGCCAAATCAAATCACTCGAAAACCCACGATCCTAGCCGCACACTACACCTACCGTCCGGTAGCCGAGTTTAAAATACGAATGTGTTTTGCTTGCATAGTATAAAGTGCTAAATATTTCAATTTTATTTGCGGGTTTCTAAATTTGAATACATTTTTACTCTATGAAATTGAAATTGTTTAAATGAACCGAAAAAATATATATTATAAATACTGTTTTGGAATGAAGATGTATGAATGCAAGCTGGACATGAACGGTATATCATTTATAGCATATTTGGATAGATCTTTCAATATTTTGTTTAATTGAATAAGTATTGATTTTGTCTCCAGTTGATTTAAATCTAAGTAACTGATTTTTTCAGAGTAGAAAAATAATAATATCGTTTAATTTTATTTATCAAACTTTCTAGTTTTGTTGTTTCGCATATGGCCAGTAATATCTAATGGGATACCTTTACAGTTAAAGGGAAGAATAAATTGCCAAAAAAAATCGAACCGAGAACAGGAGACCAGAAACAAGACTTTAGTATAGAACAAAGAAAAGTGTGGTGCCGAATATGAATAATTGAAAATGATTAGCAAAATAATAAAAGAATATAGACAAATGGTCTAAAAATTTAAAGAATGAAGAAGTGAATGACCCTTTGCTATGCTCAGAGAGACAAACATATCAACTTTAGGACTAATTCAAATATATTTTAAGTTTATAGGAACAAATCTAGGTTAGATGGTATGATAAAACATAATCCTCAACTTCGTCACAGGAAAAATCTGTTGTTTTAGTACTACAAGCTAAGTATACTTTGAGTGTAATATGTTGTATACAGTGTTGTTAAAATACGACAGAAAGTATATATTATTGACCACGTATTCTTCTAATCTGCCTGATGTGTTTTTGGAGAGAAAGTAAATCAAGCAGAACCACTGTACCAACAATAGCGCCAAGAACGACAACTCCCACAATTCCCATATATCTAGCACTCTCCCTTTTATCGGCGACAGATATATAGTTCCGCTTCCATCTTGAGATATTTTTCTTATCCAATTTCATTTCATTCTGAAGCCCAGTAAGTCGTGGTTGTAGTATTTGCCTCAATTCCTTCTTTGCGTGCTTTTGTATATCTTGTGATGTCTTGGGTTGTTCATTATGATGGTTTTTACACGAGCATGGGCAATCAGGTTCTTCTAGGTTAAAAAAAATATACGATACATGAAAGAAAAAGAGTAGCCAATATTGGCAAAACACTACTTATTAAGAGTAGACAAATGCATGCTAGTTCACCTGAAATGTCAACTTGTTAGACGTCTCCCTATATGCAGAAAAATCATAAACAATATCTTCTTGTAACTGGATTTGAATTTTGAATCTTGCGGTTTTACGATTTTGTTTTTTGTATACATCAATTCCATTAGGGTTAAGCTACCGGTTTTTAAACTGAGAAGATAGGTATGTATTACTTGAAAAGAGTAAAATCACAAAAGAACTGAACTACAAGGAAAATTTAAAACAGAAAGTCCCTAATCAAATGGCAAAATCAAAAGCTAAAACACATCAAACGATTGGATAACAACTGCCATATTCCTGACTTGGTACAGACATTTTCTTATGTAGAAAATGGTGGATTGAACATGGTTTTATAGCTAGCTAAACCTCTCACTTGTATGCATTAAATTCCATTATATTGACAACGATGCGTGAACAAAACAAGCCGACAAGTAAAAATGTCAAACATGCAGCAGTCAACATTGTGCTGTAATAATCTTAATTACAAACAACAGCACGTATCGTTCCCGTAATCAAATTGTAATCAAGAATACTACTCCCTCAGAAAAAGTATACGTTGATGAAATATATACTTTAAATATGGCTACTCCCTTTGGATCCCTTTTAATCATATAACCCCTTACGTTACTTTATATTTTATTTTCCTGGAATTCAAATCTTTGGGCGTAAGCGATTATGGTCAAGACTAGTCACGAAAATTGCTACAGAAGCACATAATTATTCAATAATATTTCATAGTTACTTTCATTTCTATGCTTCTTTATCAAAGAAAAACGGTTACTGCAAACTCTATTTGTATTTTATCTGAATATTTCACATTTATACATGTGCACACATATTTGTAAAGGAAAATGATCAATGGCAGTACACATGTACTTGAGTATTTATCTATCATGGACTTTAAAATATGTTCGGGACTCAGATTTCCAGAAAAGAGTATCGAATACGCGATAATAGCAGGATCTGCTTACCCTTCCGGAGCACCTGAGATCACCCCAAGTTTTTGGTTGGGTTCGTTTTGCTTAGTCTTTAGTTTTCTATGATGTGTCATGTGTACTTTTATTTGTCTGTTTGTCGTTTTATTTTTTAGCCATGGCGTTGTCAGTTTATTTTTTATCTATGGGTTTGACTGTCTTTCTGTAATCTTTTGCCCCTCTTTTACAAAGTACAATTGTTAAACTCACCACTTGTTTTCCTTCCGTAAACTTCAACTTCACACAATGTATTTAATAGTTTATTTAATGTAAGGCAATGGTTTTCTACATTATTGTCTTTCGTCATATAAATTTCGACATATCGACCCCTGGTGTTTTTATCCTTAAAGTAACGTTTAAAATTGTCGGAGCTTCTCCAGTTTGATGATAACACAATTTTGAAGTTCCCTGATCGTATCCGTCCCATGATGCATCAGTAGGATTGTATAATAGAATATCAAAATCTCGAAGTCGATCAGCTGAAAAAAATAAATAGACACAAATGAGAATGGTTTTTATTGTGTTGACATTTAAAGGAGCGTTTGGACATATATTGTAATGCACAAAATGCATCAGTTGCAACCCATTGAGTTAGAACATCTCATATTTAAAGCGTACTCGACTACTACATGGTTGATAAACTGGTCGTTGGTGTTAATATAGAAAATAAGGAGATGTTGTATGATTAGCAAGGAGACAACCACATTTCCTTAAGTTCAAATGAAGTGAATGTAAACAATAACAGGGAACCGTACGGCCTTCAATAATGAGAAAACCTATAGAGTATAGTCAGCTTTAAATCTACTTTAATTTGACGTAGTAGCAGTTTGGAAGTTATATAAAGATTCGATAGCTACTGTTCAGTTGTACAGATGATGAGGATGATCGTCAGTTTTTAATCGAATGCTTCTTTTATAATAATTTGAGGTGTGAATTTGTACCAACAACAGTACAAAGAACGACAACTCCTACAATTCCCATATATCTAGCACTCTCCCTTTTGTCGGAGACAGATATATAGTTCCGCTTCCATCTTGAGATATTTTTCTTATCCAGTTTCATTTCATTCTGTAGCTCCGTAATTTGTGGTTGCAGTATTTGTCGTAATTCCTCCTTTGAGTGCTTTTGTATATCTTGTGAAGTCTTGGGTTGTTCGTTCTGTTTTTTTTCACACGAGCATGGGCAATCGGGTTCTTCTAGGTTCAAAAAGTATATGACACATGAAGGAAAAAGGTAGACAATAAAAGAAGAATATTGACAAAACAATACTTATTAACACGATTAAGAGTAGACGAATGCATGTACATTTTGATAAAAATTACGAATCGATGTTGTTCAAGTATTTACTGATACTCGAACTTTAATAATCAGAACAGCAATATAAATGGATTTTTAAGATTGAATAACATAGTCCCTCTCGTTATTTTTTCACTTGACAGTGTTTATTCCTAGGTATTTAATGCAGATCTTCTTCTTCCAGTTAAGCGGCCGCAATCAACTGTCTGATTATTCTGCCACTGTGTGTTGCGCATGAAAGTCCAAAGAAAATTTAATATATTTACATTTTGTGAAAGTTAAAATCCTATATACAGGTGCTCATTAAAAACAAATGTTTATGTTTTATGTTATGTGGTTTGAACCACGTGACCTTGTCCTTTTTGTTAAGACTACTTTCCCTAGTTGTACATTAAAAATATAAATCATATCACATCCAGTCTTTTTCCATCATGGTTCTTAAACTAAAGTGTCTTTTAAAAACTTTCATTGCCGGATATTTATAAATATGTTGTGTAAATCGATGAAAATGTCCTTAAAATTTGACTATTTACGAAATAGCTAGTATGCAATCATGTTTTTTTTTTTTTTTATCGAAATTGGCTGTAAAGTTTAGAAGCAGGTTAGATAAAACCTATCTAATAACCTGAAAATTCAAATTGCAAGGCGTTTCCCTTTGAATATGGCTTCTTTTTCGTGTTTTTCGAGGCGTGTACAAATGATTATTGTCTTTCCAAGCAATTTACGTATATGTTTACTCTTCAAGTTAAAATGATCACTAATCACATTATTTCCGTCATTAAGCTTTTAAAATTAATTTTATATAAATAAAATTCTTGAATAAGGTTGATCGCAAAAACAGCCCAAAACTTAATTGTATCAAGGCATGTGATTCAAATATTATTATTACAGAGTTTTGTTTATTCCCCATAATTAAATTATAATCAAGGATACTGATCCCTCAAAAAAAGTTTACGTTGATGAAATATTAGGTTGGTCCACTCCTGTAAAACATTCAGTATGCCTTCGGAATATACAAATATTGTCAAGAATTTCAATAACGGCCGGGAAACATACTAATGGAATATATACTTTAAATATGGTTACTCTCTTTGGATCCCTTTGGGTCATATAACCCCTTACGTTGCTTTATATTTTATATTCCTGGCTTTCAAATCCATGGGCGTAAGCGACCATGGTCACGACTAGGCCAGAAAGTTACTACAGAAGCACATATTCAATAATATTTTATAGTAATTTTCATTATCTATGCTTTTTGTAAATAGAAAAATGGTTACTGCAATCTCTATTTGTATTTTATCGGAACATTTTAAATTTATACATGTGCACACATATGTGTAAAGGAAAATGATCAATGGCAGTACACATTTACTTGAGTTTTTATCTATCATTTACTTTAAATATATTGGGGATTCAGATTTCCAGAAAAGAGTATCAAATACGCAATAATAGCAGGATCTGCTTAATCTTCCGAACCACCTGAGATCACCCCAAATTTTTTGTTGGGTTCGTGTTGCTTAGTCTTTCTATGTTTTCTATGCTGTGTCATGTGTACTAGTATCTGTTTGTTTGTCTTTTTATTTCTTAACTATGGCGTTAGCAGTTTATATTTTATCTATGAGTTTGACTGTCTCTCTGATATCTTTCGCTCTTGTATAACGAAGAACAATTGTTAAACTCACCACTTGTTTTCCTTCCGTAAACTTCAACTTCACACAATGTGAGGCACTGATTTTCTACATTATTGTCTTTCGTCATATAAATTTCGACATATCGACCCCTGGTGTTTTTATCCTCACAAGTAACGTTTAGAATTGTCGGAGCTTCTCCAGGTTGATGATAACACCATGTTCTAGTACCTTCCCATGGTACAGCAGTAGTATTGTACACAATATAAATATCAAAATCTAGAAGTCGGTTAGCTGAAAAATTTAAATCAAACACAAATGAGAATGGTTCATTATGTTGACATTTAGAGGAGCGTTTGGACATGAATTGTAATGCACAAAATGCATCAGTTGCAACCCATTGAGGTAGAACAGCTCACACTTATAGATCACTCGACTACTACACTGTTAATAAATGGTTGTTAGTATACAAATAAAGATGTATGGTATGATTACCAATGCAAAACCAAACTATCCATAAGTTCGAATGAAGTGGACATGGTGGATGTAAGCAATAATTTAAAACAGTACGTCCTTCAACAATTAAATAAAGCATATAGTCGGGTATAAATCTACCTTATTTGTAGTGGTAACAGTTAGGAAGCTGTATATAAATCTTAACAATACTATTTAAATAAAGCAGCTGATAAGGTTGATGACGAGCTTAATTTTTAATCAAATGATCCTATCGAAATAATTTGAGGGATAAACTCTTTTAGCATATTTCAAGCACTTGTCAGGACTTCGATAACTCAGATGATTCTTCCAACATTTTTTGGATGTTAACACGAGAAAACTTCATGGACAAAAACTTAAGAAGACCAGATCTTGATACTGGGATTTCATATCAATGTGTTTGTTGTTATTTCTATTTTGTTTTGGCTTGGTTATTGATAATAGATTATCTTAAAACATAGACTTATATTTGTTATATTGAATATGTGCCTTACTGCAGCAGTCTGTGCGTCCGTAGATTGTTATGATCTCTATAATAAATTCAACTTCAAGGTCGA
This sequence comes from Mytilus edulis, assembly GCF_963676685.1. Classification (NCBI taxonomy): domain Eukaryota; kingdom Metazoa; phylum Mollusca; class Bivalvia; order Mytilida; family Mytilidae; genus Mytilus; species Mytilus edulis. Next base: position 61,360,071 of record NC_092354.1, on the reverse strand, counting down.
CAGCCCACCAAAAATAATCTGTATCAAATTCTGTATTAGAGCAAACTCCATGTTGAGGATAAGTCTCCCTTTCCCCATCATTTGCGAGGTGAGGTCCGTACTTTACGCTTGAATTCCTGAAGGTAGTACTTTGTCTGCATTCCTTACCAAGGGCAACATTTTCCAAATGGTCTACAAATAAAAAGAATTTGATAATTACCTCTACACCATATATGTTATATGATTCGCTAATGACCCCACTGATCCATAGAGGGTTAGTAAAATCCATAGGGTTTGATGCCGAAGACAGAATCTCCTATGATTTTTACCTACCCTCTATGGTCTGCAGGGGGTCAGTAGTGAACCGTATAACGAATTTATCGCACGCAGGACTTTTCCCGTTTTGTACAAATGTTGTAGAATAAAAGACAATGAAATACCACAACACCAATAGATGACGTTCCCATTGAATGTAGACCTGACGTCATGAACCCCCTGTGAAATTTACGTGACAGAGTTAAAACAATCAAAAAGTTATTATTTCCCCGCGGTGCGATTATACACCATGGTAGCTAAATTAAATGTTTTCATCAAAGGTTATACCAGATAATGATTTATAATGAATTATGAACTTGAATATCCCATTGGTAACTTTCGCTTTTCTTTAATGACAGCAAACTGTAGTAAATTTTAAAAAAAACCAGAAGAACCAAATCTTCTGAACATGTAAGACGACAAGAAAGTATCGTGCACATAATCGAGCCGAAATATTTCAGTTGTGAAAACAACGAAGCTGAAAGACATGATATTTTTGTTTAATAAAACTAATAGTATAACGAATATTATTTTGTTTCATTTGATTTACCATACTTGATTTACGTAATGAAAAATGGCAAACCTCCTAAAGTGTATGGTTTTGTAGTACCAGTACATTATATCGGCCATTTTTAATTTGGCGGCCATATTGGATGGTGTTTTTTTGGGATCGGCCTAAATTTGGTATATGTCATTCAATCTATTACTTTACCAAGTGCTATGGTCTTACCATAAAGAGACTAACAGTTCTTGTATCCTCTGATATCGTTTGATTTGTTTGAACTTTATAGTTGCCATTTGCTAAAGGCTTCCAGTTTAGAATTTTCCTCGGGTCTTTTTTTTCTTTTATCATACGATACTATAAGACAATATAAGCTGTGTACGGTTTTTCTAATTGGAAATAAACATCACGTATGCCTTATTTAACACACTTCTTTAGTCTGATCTTTCAATTTTTTACCGATGTTCAAATTTCGTAAATCTGTTACGAATCAAGGTAACATAAAAAAAACTTAAAGCATCACATAAACTTCAACTTGAGCGGAACAGTTGTACCGACAGGGTGATCGACACCTGATTAAAAACGAATTAAAAACATTATTGTAAGGAAATGATTTAGAACGATCTTCGTGTTTATTAACTAAAGTGTCGGCTGGCAGGGGAAATAACGAGGGGTTTGAAAAAGGAAATTAGTTTCTCCTCCTAAAACTATGAGATCTAAAAGTCTCTACAATAATAAAGGTATGGACGAAAACTTACTTCTGATCTGGTACGATACCAAAGCTTTCAATTGTATTGCGTTCTGTATACATGTATACCCTTTGTTCTAGGAAAACAACTGTATTCCATGTATATCTTTTTAGATATGTTTTACATACGCCAGGAAGGAGGAGGGAAATGGAAATGAGGAGGGTTGCAGATGGCGGTATAAAAGTAGGAATCAGTAATCCTTGACCACATACTCATTATTCCTATGTGAAAATATACTGTTTTATAAAAGATTAATTTGTTTCGAAATTACAAACTTGCTCTACTCTCCAGATTTTGAAAACACTTTTGAGATTTGATGCTAATGTAATGCCCGACAAGTCAAGTTCTTTATTTAGTTGGTAAACAAACATTACAAAATAATTACTCAAAGGACGGTTAGAGTCCTTGATTGTATTTTTTTTTAGAATTATTCAAACATTACCAGGAAAAATGGTTAATTCCCTTCTTTTTTTTTTTTGGTTTGTCGATGATATTGTTTTCTACGTGGTAAAGTCCACTTTAAAATATAAATGGGAACACGCTAACCATGTAAAAAAATACCAATATTATGGGGACCATCACACAGTCGTAGACGAAGGGGAAATAAACAACAACCGATAAACATGAATATAGCTACGAATGAAAGCAGGCGCAGAGTAAAACAAACCATAAGGAGATTAATGGAATATGAAAACAAATACAATTTTGTATTATTGCCCATTGACATCTTTTCAAAAGGGACAAAAAGGACTACACGAAGAACGTGTACGTGATCATATCCAAGGTTTATCCGTAAAATGTATGATACAAAATTGATTTGCAACGTCTGTTAACCTTGAATAACTGAGATGTAACTGATGGCACGCAGAAAGCATGATTATCTGGTAAACTGGTAAAAATAATATTAATAAATTGTTTGGTACAAATCAATGTTTCTTTTATTCAGAGTGATAATTGCATGCAAATAAAGACCAAATCTGTAGATATACGATATTCACTAGCTCTTTGTCTCTTAAGTTGTGAGTTGGAACCTGTTTGTGTCGGATTTATATGACTCTGATATAAATTAACTAAGGTTGACATGTTCTTCCACTATCAAAACGAATCCCAAAAATGATTCCCAACAAAAACCAAATAAGGGGTACACAATAGATTTTTGTCATGAATAATCCATTTATTAATTAAAAAACGATTGTTCAGAGAACAAGTGAAGGTATTTCCACCAGAATGCACTTACGATAAGAAAAATTTATAAAACCAGTATGTTCTGTCTGAACTGATAGCTTATATCACACTGATTTTCAAAATACAATGTTTGACTGTTCGATATCATATGCAAAAAATCTAAGCGACATCTTGCAAAACCACTTTACACCGAAAGACAGAAATGAAGCGGAAGAGGAAAAAAATAAAAATCTGAACAAATTCAATGTGTCTTTCCACAAGACGAATTATGAATAGCGGATGTGATTATCTTAATATGCAAGTACAAAGTCAATCGTTATACATACAAATATGAAGACGGGGTATGTGATTGCTAATGTGACAACTCTCTACCAGAGACCATTTATGTATGAGAAATGATGACAAAATACGAGAAACTTTATTTGAAATCAAGTCAATCGAAACAAACATGCGTATGAAGGATGTTCACCCCCGATGACATGGAAGATGAAGTCATTTTTGGTTCAGGAAGCTCGAGAAGTTATTCTGATCAAAAAGTGAAATACTATATTCACAATTATATTTTACGTTAAAAAAATATGTGAAAATTGCGTAGAAATTCAATCTTTAGTTTATTCCAAATTTGTTTCCCCTACTGTAGAACCCGATTATCATATACTAGTAACCCCACGTCGTGTGAAACAATCAAAGAGGCACATAGTGTTTTAAATGTTAGTGTAATTGAACGTTCTTGAAATTGAAAAGTCGTTTTTAAATACATGACAAAAAGACAATGATACTGACTTCTTTCATTTTCATGTAGCTGCTCATTTACTTATAAAATGTAATTTACAAGAAATTATCATTACATTGTGAACTATCCCAGGTCAGAAGCAAACGACAGCTTGTTTTCTGTCATCGTTATTGTGGTTTGTACTAGTGTTAAAACATGTCCGATTACAAAATAAGATGTACAAGACCCACTAGATTTTCCAGATGATTAAGTGTGTTAAGAAGAAGCAGAAAGTCTTTTTTTTTATCAAAAGATTTCAATAATTCAAAAAAATATATATTAACTGTTTTATTAAGAAACTTAACAAAAAAAGTACCATGTACATCATGTAAGAAATTTACAATTAATAAATGTATTAAAACATTTTCCATCTTACGGATCAGATCAGTATATAAGCTGGCACAAATGATTTTATACAATATGGTATCCAAAGGCAGGTTGATTTCATATTTTATTTGCGTTATCATTTTGTTTTCTGTTGATTTGTAATATAACTCGTGCGTACATAAAAATAAAAACTTGTAACGTCTGTGTCTCGGAACGGGGAAAATGCATTTATTATTTATTGACAATTTCAGAGGATGATCGAAGGGAATAATGTATCGTTGTTATTTAATCTGCGATAATATATAGTGTTGATGTGATTACTGCTTTTTTATTTGTCACAACGTTTGTCGTTTGATCGTTTTATGAGTGGGCTATTCAATACTAGATAGAAACATTTCTTAATGGAAGATTGGCATTTGTGTATACTTGAGCATACTGTACGATTATAAGTGTAAACTAATTCTAATTGTATTATACAAGTTTATGAATATAGACATTATACCAAAACACGGATCTGATTTAACTTTAAATGATCATTAACTTTTGCGTATATTTGAAACTTGAATTTATTTTTGACATTTTTACCTAATATGTCTGTTTGTTTTGTTCACACATGGTTGTCAATATAATGGAACGTTTTGCGATTTCCATACAAAGAGGGGTTAACCTATCTATAAAAACAGGTTTGGTTTACCATTTTTGTATCTATTCTTGTGATGTGTTTGAGCTTTTGGTTTTTACCATTTGGTTATGAACTTTCCGTTTAGAATTCTCCTGTTTTATGTGGTATTCTTAGATTTCACATGTATTTATGTTATAAAACAATATGCGTCTAAATATTGGTAATTGGTCAGTAAAAACTTTATGAAGGGTTATTTTACTTTCGGAGCTATAACTATAATGTTTGTGATTGTTATTTGAAACTTGTGAAGCGTTAGATGGCTTATTTCAAAATATCTGAATCAAGTTCATGATTGAACTGCTAATGATTTTTCTATGTCATTCATTACCTTAAAGGAAATTTACGAAGAAAGTGTTTATATATTTGATGCAATTTTTATCTTTGTTTCATGTTGTGTTGTGTGGAGTGTTTTACCTCGATTTAAATTATTTATGTCCAGTCGTAGATTGCCATATGTCCAACTGGCTTTAGTTAACGAGCTTAAGTCAACGGAATAACACACGGTTATTTAGATTTAGGGGTTTGTTGTTGTATTTACGGGGACACTTTAACATAAAAAGTAAAATCTTAGTTGGTGGTTAAACTAATATTGATGATATCTAGGTATATATTTCATAGTGCTAAGTGTCATGCTCTTACCATAAGGAACATACCAGTTCTGATATCCTCTGACTTCACATTTAGAATTTTCATCGGGGTCTATTCTTTTCGTTGTTTTTATACAATACCATACGACAGTCTATCTACCTTGAAGTATGTCTTATTCAACTCACTTCTGAAGTCCAATCTTTCAGTAGTTTACCGACGTTTAAATTACGAAAAAAACAAATCAAGGTAACATACAAAAATATAAAGGATCACATGAACGTCTATTGGAGCGACAATTGTTTTCCCTGAATGGTACATCGTTGCGTATGTTAAACATATCTTTGCAACACATTTTGATAGTCATATTAATTATGTGCATAAACTATCATTTCGGGATTGAAGCGGACAGAGGATAGGGAACATGTAAATCATGGGTGGCGAACGGGAGTCAGAAAGTGAGGATCTCGAGAAAAGGGGGGAAATTTGTATATTCTAGAAAGGGGGATTAATCTATTTCCATCTGCTAGTAAAGAAAGAGGAGGAAAACGGGAATGACGGTTAGAGTCCTTGAATGATGGTCTTTTTTAAGAATTGTGTAAGCATTTCCAGGCAAGTGATTTAGTTTCTCCTGTTATTTTTTGTTTATTTATTTATTGTGGTTCGGGCATTTTCTTATAGAGAAAATGGTGGATTCAACCTGCTTTTATAGCTAGCTAAACATCTCATTTGTTTGGCAGTCCATCAACTGCCATTATATTGACAACAAGGTGTAAACAAAGAGACTTATAGGTGAAATTGTCAAAAACAGGGGTACAACATACAGTCAACATCGTGTTTTAATCTTAATCAAGGCTCGTTGTTGAAGACCGTATCTTGACTTATAATGGTTGACTTTTATAGTGGTGACTAGAATGGAGAGTTGTCTCATTGACACACGTATCACAAATTCCTATACATATGCAAAGCACATAAGCACAAATAAGAATACACAAATTTACAATAGCTCAATAATATAATGTTTTGTGTATTAGTATTAATTGTCTTTTCGGTTTTTTTCATAGCAGTTGCTCTTTTGTATCTTTCGCTACTCTTATAGTTTAACCGAATGTGGAAAACTCCATTTAAAACGAGACATATATGTATACATTTTAATAATAATAAAGAGAAAGTCTATACTCGTGTACATAATGAAGCACATGTATGTGTACATGTACCGATTGCAGGATGTTGTTAACGTTAAGTTGTTTTTTAAATGTTTTACAGTTGTTTAGGGGAAGGGTTGGTGGGGTTTGGGTTTTTTTTTTAAATATTTACTGTGCCTAGTTTTGCTTTTGCACATGTGTGTCATTCTGGTTTTTTTTTCATTGGCGTATACACCTAAATTCTCTTTACTAATAATCCTCGGTGTTAAGTTGGTTTAGGTACACTGAGGTTGTCAGTTTAATTCCTGCACTAGTAGGCAATTAAGTGCGCTTGACTCAAATCTAAATTGACTAGAGTAAGTTTTCCTATCGATGGTCGGTGGTGCACTCAAGCTTCCTACGCCAAAAAACTAACCACTACGAAATAGCACAATAGTGCTAAAGGTGACGTTAAACACTAATCAATCAATCCTTTTAAAGATACAGATTATCATCATACATTTTTATATCTATTATTTCAATGTCTTGCAATCTGATTGTCGTACACTAATATATATTGTTTAATATAACTGAATATATATAATCGAGTTGTTGACTAACCCGATAAAAAAAACCATCTGTGATACCATATTCTAATGCAATGTTGCATGTAACAACAATAATTATTATTGGATGACATCTGCCGGAGTCGTTTGCAACAACTTTGCGCAATCGCAGTCGACATTGTCTGTTTATTTTCGATTTATAAGTTTGACTGTTCCTCTGGTATCTTTCGTCCCTCTTTTACGGTATATTTGAAATGTGTTGCCATCGTAAATTTTGGATTTGACAAGGCAATGTTAAATTAAGTACTGTTCTTCCTTTAATTTCTTTAATGTTCGGTTATTATCTTCATTTTTAAGAAAATAAATACGCACTAACAGATAGGCTGCATTAATGATAATTTTAATCTGGTTGATGAAAACTTAGTAGAATTTACAACTGTAGTGTTCGTGCAATAATACAATAAATGTAATTCATTAATGTTGCATCAATGTTCAAACACAATGTAAATTTTATTGACCACGTATTCTTCTGATCTGTCTAATGTGTTTTCGAAAAGACAGTAAATCAAGCAGAACGACTGTACCAACCACAGCGCAAAGAACGACAACTCCTACAATTCCCATATATCTAGCACTCTCCCTTTTGTCGGCGACAGATATATAGTTCCTTCTCCATTTGGAGATATTTTTCTTATTCAGCTTCATTTCATTCTGTAGCCCAGTAAGTCGTGGTTGCAGTATTTGTCTCAATTCCTCTTTTGAGTGCTTTTGAATATCTTGTGAAGTCTTTGGTTGTTCGTTCTGTTTGTTTTCACACGAGCATGAGCAATCAGATTCTTCTAGGTTAAAAAATATATGATACATGAAGGAAAAAGGATAGACAATAAATAAAAAGAATATTGACAAAACAATACTTATTAAGGCCTTTTTTAAAGTTTTAAAGTTTCAAGAGTAAACAAATGTATGTACATTTTGGTAAGAATAATGACAAATAATGACAAAAAGAGAATGCTTGTAAATTTTGATAACAATATGAATCGATGTTATTCTGGTTGTTTCACCGATACTCGAACTTTAATAATCAGAACAGCAATATAAATGGATTTATATAAGAATTTAATTAGTACATAGTCCCTCTTGTTATTTTTTCACTTGACATTGCTAACTCCTAGGTATTATTTGCAAATGGTTTGAACCCCGTGACTTTGTCCTTTTTGATTAGATTACTTTTCTTAGTTGTACATTATATCACATCTAGTCTTTTTCCATCATGGTTCTGAAATTAACGTGTCTTTCAAAAACTTACATTGCTCGATATTTATAAATATGTTGTGTAAATCGAAGGAAACGTACTTCCCTTTTGATCATATAACCCCTTACGTTACTTTATATTTTATATTCCTGGAATTCAAATATTTGGGCGTGCTCGATTATGATGACGTAGTCCAGAAAATTACTACAGAAGAACCTATTCAATAATATTTTATAGTTACTTTCATTTCTATGAGTGGGAGGACAGGGGGTACCCTTCTCCCTTCTCCCACCCCTCTTCTCCTTTCTCCTACCCCCTTTCTCCCTGTCTCCCTTACCTCTGTCCTCCCACATTTCTATGCTTCTTTATCAATAAAAATATGATTACTGCAAACTCTATTTGTAACGTAGTAAACATTGTCCAATTACACTTGTGCATATATATATTTGTATAGGAAAATGATCACTGACAGACGTACACAGGTACATGAGTATTCATCTATTATTGGCTTTAATAACTGGAGACTTCATTTGTATTTTATCTGACTATTTTACATTTACACTTGTGCAAATATATTTGTGTAGGAAAATGATCAATGGCAGTACACAGGTACTCCAGTATTCATCTATCATGGACTTTAAAATATGTTCGGGACTCAGATTTCCAGAAAAAAGTATCAAATACGCAATAGTAGCAGGTTCTGCTTACCCTTCCGGAGCACCTGAGATAACCCCAAGTTTTTGGTTGGGTTCGTTTTGCTTGGTCTTTAGTTTTCTATGTTGTGTCTTATGTACTAGTATTTGTCTGTTTGTCTTTCTATTATTTAGCCATGGCGTTGTCAGTTTATTTCTTATATATGTGTTTGACTGTCTCTCTGATATCTTTCGCCGATCTTTTACGAAGAACAATTGTTAAACTCACCACTTGTTTTCCCGCCGTAAACTTCAACTTCACACAATGTAAGGCAATGATTTTCTACATCATTGTTTTTTGCCATAATAATTTTGACAAATCGACCCCTTGTGTTTACACCCTCACAAGTAACGTTTAAAATTGACGGAGCTACTCCAGATTGATGAAAGCACAATGTTGAAGTTCCCTGATCGTATCCGTCCCATGATGCATCACTAGGATTGTACAATAGAACATCAAAATCTCGAAGTCGTTCAGCTGAAAAATTTAAATAGACACAAATGAGAATGGTTTTTATTATGTTGACATTTAAAGGAGCGTTTTGACATGAATTGTAATGCACAAAACGCATCAGTTGGGACAATATCCTTAATGCGCCTTGTAATGAGGAACTCAAAAGACACGTGTAAACAAAACGTGTTAATTTAGAAAGTAAGGGAACACAGAATAAATGTGTAAAAACTATGGAGCCATTAAATGTGTTCAAAGTATTAAATTTTTAAAGAACTTATTGTGTCAAAAATGGGATTTTTTTACCATGAGGAGCCACATCGCAAAAGGATACTCGGGGTTTGCTAATTTACGGGAAAATGAATCACACTTCGTACCCCGAAAATTTAACCACATATGTAAAATGTCTCAGCTTCGAAACAAGCCATTATACATATTCAAGTTTATGATATGGGCTGAGCAACAGAAGAAAACGTTACCATTACCGCCTATGTAGAAACAATTGCGCATATTGCCCCAGTTGCAACTCATTGAGATAGAAGAGCCCACACTTATGGATCACTCGACTTCTACATGGTTGATAAACTGGTCGTTGATATTTTAGTTGAATCTTCCAAATTTGTTTGAGTGTAAACATGAGAAGACTTTCCTATTATCATGGTAAATAATTGTGATTTTACTGGTAGTTCTTTTGATTAAGAAGAACAGGTTTTGATAGTGTTTTGATATCAATGTCTTTGTTTTTATTTTGTTTTGTTTTGGCCCATGATTGTGACTGAGGCTTATGGTGATATAATGATATTTATATGACATTGTAATGTCTTATTGTTGACCCAATTATTGTACTTATAATTATATGCTATTTAGAGACTGTCATTACAAAAGTGAGAGGGTTAGCGCTATAGAACCAGGTTTAATCCACCATTTTCTACATTTGAAAATGCCTGTACCAAGTCAGGAATATGACAGTTCTTGTCCATTCGTTTTTGATGCGTTTTGTTATTTGATTTTGCCATGTGATTATGGACTTTCCCAATTGATCTTCCTCTAAGTTCAGTATTTTTGTGATTTTACTTTTTATGAGTCCAGTAATTTGGAAAATAAAATATTCATTTCTATTTGTCTTTTTTTTTCATTGTGTTGCTACTAGGTATCTTTCCGATTTTTTATGATCAGTTACTTTAAGAACAGTATTGTTCATCCAACTTTGAAATATACTAGAGTAGCATACTTGGGTCAAAAAGTGTTGAAAGGTGTTTAAAATTCCTTTTAAAGGAGAGGAATGTACAAACATTATAAATCAAAAGAGAAAAAGCGCTTCGTATAGAGTAGGAAACATCACTACAACATGGAAATTCCAAAATTGTACTAATTTTATACCATTATTAGTATCTTTTTCGCATGCGCGAACCAAAATCATTCATAATTGAGAATAAGGATTATCTAATCAATTAAAGAGTGTAACCACATGAACCGATTTCAATGAATATTAATTAATTTCAATTGAGGATAAATATCAAAAGATACATGTCTTTTTATCTTAACAGAGAGAATGTGTCTTCACCTCTCTGATCTTCCATGTAGGACTTGTCTAATTTTGTGAGCTTTCATTTGTTAATGCACCACAACTTTGCTCATGTAATATCACCGTTAATTAAAACCTTAATAACGTTTGTAGAATTTGGTGTTAATACATTTAATCATATTAACATTATGAAAGGAGGTTAATAGATTTTCTTACAACATAGACCTATTATACTGATGATTCATTATTATTCGTGGGATATAATTTTTCATGGATTTCGTGGGTAAAGGCGAACCACGAATTTAAATGTTTAACAAAATACAAATGTTCTATAAGCTAGGAAGCAGACTTTGTCAAAACCACGAAATTAAATATTCACTAAAATGTAATGTTTACTGAATCCACCAAAATTGATACCCACGAAAATAAATGAATCCACATTATTTGTTATATTAAACATGTGCCGTACTGCAGCAATCTGTACGTCCGTAGATTGTAACGATCTCTATGATAAATTCAACTTCTAGGTCGACAGCCCACCAAAAATTATTTGTATCAAACTCTGTATGGGAGCACCCTCCGCCTACAGATATTGAGTTTCTGCTACCATCATTTGCTTGTAGAGGCCCATTTAAGCTTGAATTCCATCGGATAGAATTTTGTCTGCTTTCCTTTCCAAGGGCAACGTTTTCCAAATGGTCTACAAATAAAAAGAATTTGATAATTATCTAAACACAGTACAAGTTATATGATTCGCAATTGACCCCGAACGGATTCTTAGAAGGTTAGTAAAATCCATAGGGAGTGATGCCGAAGGCCGAATCTCCTATGAATTGTACTTACCCTTTATGGTCCGTATGGGGTCAGTAGTGAACCGTATAACGAATTTATCGCACGCGGGACTTTTCCTGTTGCGTTTTGTACACATGTTGTAGAAATAAAGACTGAAATCCCACAACATCAATAGATTAGTTCCCAATTAAATGTAGACGTGACGTCATGAACCCCCTATGAAATTTACGTGACGGAGTTAAAACAATCAAAAAGTTATTATATATCCGCGGTGGGATAATACACTATGGTAGCTAAATTGAATGTTTTTATCAAAGCTTATGTCAGATAAACGTTTATGCCACTGCTGGTGGACGTTTCGTCCCCGAGTGTATCACCAGCGCAGAAGTCTGCACTTCAGTGTTGACATGGATATCAATTATATGGTCATTTTTATAAATTTCCTGTTACAAAACTTTGAATTTTTCGAAAAAAAACTAAGGATTTTCTTATTCCAGAAATTGATTACCTTAGCCGTATTTGGCACAACTTTTTGGAATTTTGGGTTCCCAACTTTGTACTTGTTTGGCTTAACTATTTTGATTTGAGCGTTTCTGGTGTACTAATTTATAATCTTGCTACCTTTGATAAACAAGTGCTATAAAACTAGGTTCATCCACCATTTTCTACATTTGAAAATGCCTGTACTAAGTCAGGAATATGACAGTTGTCCATTCGTTTAATGTATTTTATCATTTGATTTTGCCATGTGATTAGGGACTTTTCGATTGAATTTTCCATTGAGTTCAGTATTTTTGTAATTTTACTTTTTACTTATTAAGTGTAATTAATAACAGGAAATTTCGATTCAGAATACTTTTTCTTGTCGTCTGCTTGACCAGAATATTTTTGTTTCCATAAATCATTTTGTTGCTAACATTATAAGTTCATTAACAAGATCGGTGGTCACTAATTTTTGCTTGTTGTGTGGTTGATATATAAGAACCAAATCGGTCGGTTTCGTTTCGTAACTGTAATATGGCACATCAAGTCTATTTTAAGGTCGTGTATGATGTATTGGAACTAAATCATTCGCAGTGGGAACGACAGCAAATATATACCACTGTTCTTGCTATAAAAAGTAAAATCACAAAAATATACTGAACTCCGAGGAAAATTCAAAACGGAAAGTTCCTAATCAAATGGCAAATTAAATCAAATGATTAAACACATCAAACGAATGTCCAACAACTGTCATATATATTCCTGACTTGGTACAGGCATTTTCAAATGTAGAAAATGGTGAATTGAACCTGGTTTTATAGCGCTAAACCTCTCACTTGTATGACAGCCGCTTCAAATTCCATTATTTTTACAACGATGCGTGACCAAAGCAGACATAATAAGAAAAATAGATACAATATGTATACAGCAGTCATCACTGTGTCACAATTTCAAAACAAACAAATATTTAACAAAAAAGCACAAAAAGCATTTATCAAATTTAAATTTCCATACACCAGTAGACACAACTACAGTAATTTCAAAGCTGAAATGGTAGTTGATCGGTCAGTGCAAACCAGTGAAGCCAATTACCTATATACATGTATGGCAAGCATGTATGTTCATTGTATTGACTTTGCTTACCCTTTTTGGGCACCTGGAATCATTTCCTGTTTTTTTGTGCGGTTTGTGTCGCTCCGTCTTCCATTTATATGCTGTGTTTTGTGTACTATTATTTGTCTTTTCAGTTTTTTTCATAGCAGTTGCTATCCGATTTTTGAATATTTCTTTAATATCTTTTCCTACTCTTATAAAAAGTATAGTTAAACAGAAGGTGGCACTGGTCTAACACAACATACAAGTAACACTTCGTTTAAAACGTAACATATATGTATTCTTCTTAATAATAGTACAGAAACAGTCTATACTGTACCTTATGAAGCAAATGTATGTGTATATGTACCGATTGCAGGAATTTGTAAATGTGAAGTTGTTTTAATATGTTTTATATTTGTTAAGGGTAATGGTGTGTGGGATTTTTTTTTTATATATTTATTGTGCTTAGTTTTGCTTTCGCACATGTGTATCATTCGGTTTTCTCATTGTCGTATAACCTAATTCCCTTTACTTATGGTCCTCGGTGGTCGGTTTGTTACCAGTCAAAATCTATGTATAATTTTTATAGAATAATTATTGTTTAATTAAATTGTAAACAAAATGCAAGTACTAAAAATCATTGCATTTTACAGGTCCAGTCCAAATACATACAACATTTTTGCTTATTTTAAACAAGATTTTTTATAACTTTTAATTTAATTTGTGTTAATTAGATAAATTTCGAATGTCTAATTAATCTTTCATCATACATATTGTCCTACAGCTATATACTCAATTGGTAATTGCAATAAAAACAAACCTTAATTGGTTATCTACCTGTCAATTCAAAGTTGACAAACATCAAAATATTAACAAACGATAATAATTCAGGGTTAAAGAGCAGTATTACTAGAATATAACAGTTATTATCAAATATATATATGAACATCTTTAAATTGTCAATATATGTACAATATCTTTTACTAAGGCCAAAGACATATAATTGTATTAATATGTCTCTTGTTAGGATAATGATGACTTTTAAATACTGTAAGTTTATTTTTTACTGAAGTATACAAATCAATCAACATGCTTTATAAAGTGAACCAAACTATCTTTACATGTTAACTATTTATCAAATAAAAATAACAAAAAGGTGAACTTCTTGACCATAAACAGTTAAAAAAATCATTGTAATTAAAAATAATCAGGATTACAGGGTATTTTGAAAAGTAATTGATTAAATTAAATTACATTAGTTTTCACATAAACAAACGACAACCACTGAATTACAGGCTCCTGACTTGGGACAGGCACATACATAAATAATGTGGCGGGTGAAACATGTCAGTGGGATCCCAACCCTCCCCCTAACCTGGGACAGTGGTGTAACAGTACAATATAAGCTAGCTAGAACGAACTATAAAAATCAGTTAAAAAAGGGTTTGTATGTATTATTAAGATTAAAAATAAAAAAAAAATAAAGGCGGTGTTATATTAATGTTTAAGAAACAAATATATGTTGCGTTTTCCTTTTACCAATATTGTCTGTTACCGACGACGCGGTAGGTGGCACATGTAGAGAAGGTCTGCTTACCCTTCCACAGCACATGAGTTACTTTCACCAATACCGTCAGTAATACTGACGACGCGGTAGGAGGCACATGTAGAGAAGGTCTGCTTACCCTTCCACAGCACATGAGTTACTTTCACCAATACCGTCTGTTACTGACGTCGCGGTAGGTGGCACATGTAGAGAAGGTCTGATTACCCTTCCACAGCACATGAGTTACTTTCACCAATACCGTCAGTAATACTGACGACGCGGTAGGAGGCACATGTAGAGAAGGTCTGCTTACCCTTCCACAGCACATGAGTTACTTTCACCAATATCGTCTGTTACTGACGACGCGGTAGGTGGCACATGTAGAGAAGGTCTGCTTACCCTTCCACAGCACATGAGTTACTTTCACCAATACCGTCAGTAATACTGACGACGCGGTAGGAGGCACATGTAGAGAAGGTCTGCTTACCCTTCCACAGCACATGAGTTACTTTCACCAATATCGTCTGTTACTGACGACGCGGTAGGTGGCACATGTAGAGAAGGTCTGCTTACCCTTCCACAGCACATGAGTTACTTTCACCAATACCGTCAGTAATACTGACGACGCGGTAGTAGGCACATGTAGAGAAGGTCTGCTTACTCTCCATAGCAAATAAGTTACTTTAGTGTTAGTATTGGTGTGGTTCATGTTTCTCAGCCTTTAGGTTTCTATGTGTTTTGTGTACTGTGTGTATTAACGTCGTCAAATAAATCAACATCAAGTACAGTGAGTTAGTCATGAAAGTTTGGTTAAGTTGGACATTATTGAGTTAATTGCTTTTAATTACAAACAATGACACGATATATACATTATATATCCAAACATACATTCAAGTATATTTGCCTATAGCTTATATCAGTGAGTGCTTGCATTAAGATATAAAGAAGAGAATAATGGACAGAAATATAGAAAAAAAAGAGAAAATGGGTTATACAATTAAAGAACACAGAATTGATGGGACCCCATCCAGACCTCATATATTACACAAAATGTTTAACGTTTGAAGTATAGAGGTGGTTTTTTTTTTATGTTAATTACCAATTATCACGTGATCGCAACAACATCAACATTACCAGTCCAAATTATGCCTTTTACCAGAAGTATGCAATTAGCAATGGACAAGTACACAGAGGTAATCTCCATCTTCGACAACAAATCATACTTTAGTCACAGCATTCAAAAGTCAGGTCATGGAATCCAAGTGATATATGCGATTTCATTTATGTATGGAGTTTCCGGGTGTTTTGTTAAAAAAAGAAGTGAAAGTATCTGTGAGTTTGGTGAAATATATCTCTTTTGACATTTGCCGTTAGGTTTGAAAAAGGAAAAAAAAAACATTTAGTATTTATTAAAGGTACACAGGATTAATATTTTAATCATATTGCATTTGGTGCATGTTGTTGGGTTTATTTTGTGCTGCTGTTGGTGTATTATGTTCTTAAAATAGTTTTTGTTGTGCTTTATTATTGAGGATGAGGCTTGTTTTTTTCTTTTGCGTTTTTTACTTATGATCTAATTATCCAGTTGTGGCTATATTGGTGGACACTGTTTTTATAGAAATGTCAAGCTATTTAAAAAATTTATTTGAATGTGTTTATTATATTTCAAAAAAAGTATAGTCAAAGCCGGGCAGGGATTCAGAGCTTTGCATAAGCATGATACGTTCATTAATTTAATTAAAATAATTTCATATATTCTGTAACAGCAAAATTTGATAACAAGAAGAATCCGTACTTTTATACCAGTACCGAAGTACTAGCTTTAATGGGCTGACGATAACCCCGGTCAACCAGCAGAGGCATTGATCCAGTGGTAATATTAACATTAACGGTACCAATTTGTCTGTACCAGATGCACATTTTCGACAATAAATGTTTCTTCAGTGATGCTCGAGGCCAAAATACTTAAAAATCAAAAGATCATAGATGACTAAATATAATACTTTAAGTTATTGTAAGACAACTAATGATTTTGTACTCGGATAAACAATTGTAGCCCCTTGTGTATATGACTTGCATGTGTTGGAACCACCCCTTTTTAAATGGACGGATCTTATAACCCATTGTTGCTCTCTATGGGGATCGAGAAACATATACAAATAACAAAAGCGTGCAGTCTTTAAGAATTTTCCCCTCTTACCACTTTATTACATATATTTTAAAACGTCATTTTTCAAATTCTATAAAAAAAAATGTTATTATTTCATGAGTTTTGAAAGAAATTGGGAACCAAGGTTAAAGGAGTAGGTCCAGTAAGATCTCTTTTTGGCCCCAAAATATAACAGTTTTACAAAAATGTTAAAATGTAAACTTTTTGTTATTTATTGGAAAGTAGAAAGCTTCTGCTACATTAATATGTGTTGTTTTTGACTATATAATGCACATAAATTATATCGGGTACAATGTACAAGCACCATTAAACATGCTAAATTACTGAAATCTTCGCAATTTTAGCATTTTAGTTAAATTTTATACACGGTTTCCGTCTAAAATTAATGTGGCCGCATTTGTGTTCATTCTTAATATTGAAATTTAAGTTGTATTTGATGATATTACATAACATATATAAAGGTTGAGGATGAACACGAATGCGGCCACTTTCATTTTTGACAAAAACTATCTGAAAAGTGACATTTTTTGGCATATTTGATAGATTTTTCATATTTGAGCTTGAATCGGAGCGTTTTTAATGACTAAATCAGTTAAAAATTTTGACATAAACTAATTGAATCAAATGAAATAGACACTTAAAAGTGTTTAAAAAGTGTCCAAAATCTTTCGTCAGATGGATCTTAAATTTGAGGCCAAAATCGGCCCTTGCCGGACCTACTCCTTTCTTAGTCTTGCGAGTCGTTTCCCGTAAAATTTTCATATGCCTTTTAAATAATATTTCTAAAACATATGCTATTAATCTGACCTACATATGTATCTTTTTCTTTCTTTCTGTTTATTTATGAACCTTCGATATTATAAAAGTAATTTAAAAAGCCTATTATTCTGATACTGAGCAGCGAAGATTATTAGCATGGAACTTACCAGACCAAATACCTTTTACAAATAGTATGCAATTTACAATCCACACGTATACAGAGATAACCTCCATCTTCAGCAACTTAGCATGCTTCAGTCACAGCATTTAGAAGTCAGGTGACCCTCATGGAATCCAGGTGATATTTGCGATTTCATTTATGTATGTAGTTTCCGGGTATTATGTTCAAAAAGTCATATTATCTGTGTGTTCGGTGAAACATATCTCTTTTGACATTTGTCATTAGGTTAAAAAAAAAAGGGGGAAATCATTCATTATTTATTAAAGGTAATATAGCGGATGTATATGTTAATCAAACTAGTGCGCATGACGTATTCTATTTTAGTGCTGCTTTTGTTATACTATATTCTTAGAATGGTTTTTCCTGTTATTGAGGTTGAAGCTTGCCTTTCTTCATTTTTGCCAGTAGCTGGTTTTTTTTAAGTGATTTAAATATTTCATACAAATCAATATGTCAAACTTGCAGATCCTAAGCCGAGATAAAAGAGGCAAACAATCATAAGAAGCAAATATTGTAAAATTTTAAAGCGCATTTTTTTTAATAAGCGCATATGTTCCACACCGATCAATATATCTTACTAATATATCACTTGAAAACAGTGAACATACAAAAATAAATGCCAAGGAAAAACTATATCGACGAGACGACGAAATAAACAGCCGAGTCATAAATGGGTTTTCAACAGAGCGAGTAAATCATACGCCTGCCATGGAGGCTGGATTCAGTTGGCCCCTTAAAACAAATGTGTACTAGTTCAATAAGAACGACATCAAACTAAACTCCGAAACATATAAATGAATCAAAATGACAAACACACAGCAATACGCAAAGTAAAACTCCGTTAAATTGAAGTTTGAGTCTGATGTCAGAAAAGGTATCAGAAGAAACTTAGCAAAATGACAATGAAACAAAAAATAACAACGGACTGCTAGCAGAGTTACTGCAAAGACCCTATGAGTGAATTAGCAATATATTTTTTTTTAATTTTATACGGCTCTGGAAATTTGTACCTCTCAACCGGTATTTTTGGCAAATACCCCTTGTAAGCATGATATAATTGTTTAATTCCACCGAATGTTCCACCTCAGAAAGTTTATTATAATCAGGTATCATATATAAAATTTCGACTTGAAGGTATAGTTTTTGTATACACTGCAGCTGTGCTATTTGCGCAGTCAACTGCATTTGACCGTATAAGCATTTCTTATCATTTTGTTTAATGTACAGTCACTGACTGTATATATATATCTCCCTTTTTATGATAATAAACTGGTTCTCGGCTGACTACTACACTTTGTTCATCAGTTTCACTGAAGCGTAATACAAGTGGATTCCAGTTTTATGTGACCGGTTGACAATTCGTTTCCGTTGAGTTTTATTTATGACGTCATTCCCGGCATTTTTACGTCATTCGGTTCAAATTCAATAGTGATGCTTTTTATCCTAAATATTTCATCTGGAACCATATATTTAGAATGACCATGAATTTGTCATATTAGAATAGAAATAATTTATTGAGTTATTTTTAGACATGGTATTCCCCATCTGCCATGGTATTTGCTAGGGTATTTCCCATCAGCCATGGTATTTGCTAATACCCCGGCATATGGAATTCCCTAATGGCAAATACCCCGGCAGAGAAAAAAAATCTCAATATATAGAAATTGGTGGAAAATTCCATGGTTCTCATCCAATCAAAATACAGCATTATTACATAAGGTGGAATTACATCATTAATACACCTTATCGCTATTTGTCCGCCATTGCTGGAAATCACACAGGTTCCCGTAAAATTTTGACGTCATAAAACAAAATGTCTGACGCCACAATGGAAAAGTGATTGTTGTTGACGTCAAAGTTCAAGCGGACGGGTCAGCCGGGAATAGCGATAAGGTGTATTAACTGACAACAGTACAGTATGGACAGGACCGAGGAAAATGATTCGCTCTCGGAGAGACTGTTTTTCCCGAGAAAATGAAGAATAAGACTCTGGTAAGTTTGGCTCTAATGAGATATAATAGGTTAGTCTATGCAAAGTTTTAATAGTCCTAGGTATATATCTATATTTATTAGCAGTCACGACAGCTCGAATGCTAATTGTAATTTTCGGAATTTTATCCGTCATTGATTTCATTTTCCATATGTGAAGTAAACTTCCGGTTTTTATGAAAAGTATTGTTCTGCTTTTTGGCTCATAAATTACAAGGTAAATGACAATGGATATATAATATAACACTAAAAAAGTACACTTTAATATCAGGCAGGTGTAATCTAATACCCATAAAACTAATCATGCTAAATTATGCCATTATCATGACACAAGTGACCTGCTTTTTAAAAGTTTCATTGATTTGTTGATAAGTCAAAAGCAAAATTTAAAGTCTAGTACATCATGCACATGTATAATTTACAATAGCCCATTTAGAAAGTTCTTTTGGTTAACCTATGTTCAAAGAGTTTATCCAAAATTGTTTTCAATTCTAATATGAAAATTTGTCCTGTGGGTGGACACTATTTCATATCTTTTACAGTAAAAATCTGTCCATTTGAGGGACACTATTCCATGGCAATGGACATTATTAAATACCAAAATTCTATGAAAAACTGTCCATGTGGACACTTTTTAACAGAACACTATTATGTCTTACAATTCCTATTAGAATCGAAATAATTCTATCATGCTATGCTCTTTGCTCATTTTAACATGGGTAGGCATTATATTTGTAAACATTTAATACCTCATTAACGCTCCGTATTAAGATATTAACAAATATAATGCCTACCCATGTTAAAATGAGCATAGAGCATGGCATGAAAGAATTATTTCTTAAATAGAATTCTTTAGAAGCAAAATCAAACTGTATGCCATTTGACATGTTTTATAGTGAAGGTTTTAAAATTTACATTTGTAACCGGAGAGCATGATTATTCTTGCAAAATTGCATGTCTTCTCCGGGACTCAAACCTTGGACCTCTGTGTTACTAGGCAATGCCTTCACCGACTGAGCTAAAGAAGTACATTTGTACTTCCTCAGATCAACTGCTTACTGCTGAATAAGTATGAAGTATCTACCGCATGTTCTAAGGGAAGCAAACCCATCACACATTTAACATTCATGTATGAAAAAATATGCCTTTTCTACAATGACAATAAAAAAAAACCTTTAACATTGTTTAACGATACTTTTCTGATGCTGCAGTCATGGTAGTCCACAAGCGTTTTAATTTAGGGAATTTTTGCATTGAAGCGCCTAAATGATACATACATTAAACAAGGAAAATAGACATGGCTGGTCACACTATTTGTATATCAGCAAGGGTTATTAATGACAATGATTTTGTAAAGAATATCGTATGTAAGAAAGTTTTGAAGTTAAGCCCAAAATTAATTAAGGATTAGTGAGATTATTTACGATGCAATCAATGATCCCATTGATTATGCCCTAACGAAAGGTAACTTTTCTGCCAAGCTATCAACATCGGAGAATAGCAACGAACCATTCTCAATTGAAAACAATGAGCCTTTGACTACAGCTTTAGAGTTCCATCCTGGAATCAAATATTTCTACTTCACAGTAAACATTAACTAATAATAATGATGTATTTATCTTCAGATACAATTTCTAATAGTAATAATTATTCTAAGATTAAGTATGCCAGGCAGCCTATTCTGTTATAATGAATATGAGGGGAAATAAGCAACATGCATCTTTAATTCAATCTGATATATTTAAAATGCCATGAGATTTACTCAAAAAGACAAACTTTATAACAAAGTGTGCTAACATTTATCAAAACACAGATAAACTTCAGTGGTCTCGCTAGCCCAAAATAGAAGGGCGCCGCGCCCTGGGTGCCCTCAGCCGCGCCCTGTGTGCCTTCATACGCGACCTTCTGCCCTGACGTCTTTTTCCAAAATTCTCTTGTGCCGTTTTGGTAAAATTGCCTTTAGTTTCATTGATTTCTGATCTCCAAGTTAATTACATATATGACACCTGTGATTGCCCCCAGGTTAATCATGTTATTACAATCAATTACAATAATGGGCCATTTCAAAAAAAAAAATGCCAGTATGGGAAATAAGTTTGAGCTGTTTTTGTTAGATTCTAAGTCCTTATTCAACCCAACTTCTTTTTTATCTTTCTTCCTTTTTTTCTACGGTTTCTCTGCCACTGCCTTTGTTTTTCTTTATATTGTTTATAAAATTTGGAATTTGAAGTTCTTCTTTCTTTAAGCTTTTTTTTGTTAGCTTGGTTTTATAGGTTTTTATTTTAAGATGGTCCAACTTCCGCTGATCAATTTTTAATTTCAGATTCAGCCAGTATTTGCGGGTTCTCTCATTCGAAGTCTCATTCTTTGAATCATTTCTTCTAGAAAATTTTGCCCTGCTTATTTCAGCAAATCTAGTAGATGTTTTAAGGAATGGAAGATTTACCAAAAGTTTCTTCATTTTACTAGCTGTCTTTCAATTATCTGTCCTAAAAATAAAGCTAATTTTCATATTTTTCTTAAATTGTTAAATTCATGTCAGGAGTGTGACGAATTACATCTGAATGGTTAATCCTTGAAACATCTTTAAATATACCATTTTAAATCAAAATAATTGTTCTATTTTGTACAAAATTCATTTCCTCACTTTCCTATATGATATTATAGTTGTACACACTTATTTCCTTTGATAAATTTGCATTACTCAGTGCACAAAAAATAGAAAAATGACTAATTAAAACTGATTGTGCCAAAACAATCATGATAAATAACACATTTAAGAGGTAAATGATATGAATATTACTTGGTTTTAACATTTCTTACACAAAGAAACTTGTGGAACTTGTTCTTGTGAAATTATGAATTGACAGAAAATGCCTTAAAAAAGCGTCACACTCCTGACATATATAATGCACTCCCACATCTATGATATAAACATATCACAGTGGTAATGATTTTTTTTCTTCTCTTTGGAATAGCCACTTCTGAAAAATAAAAAAATAAAAACATTTAAGTCCTTTGTATTGTTTGGTAGATGTTTAAAGACAGTTGTCACACTCCTGACATTTTGGGGTGCCTCTCTTTGTTTTTTTTTTAATGGTCCTAAAAAGAAAGTCCTGTTCTATGGGTAAAGATATCAGAAATTGAAATCAATGATATAGCAATGTGTTTAGTGATTTTTTGTGAAAGTTTAAAGCATTTTTCAATCTTTATAAAATATGTCAGGAGTGTGACAAAATACTGAAAATAGAAGGCTTTTTCTACATACAATTACATTAAAACGGTACAATGAAATGACATTTTGTTTTTTGCAAATGATCACAAAATCTCAGGGCTTTCAAAGTTTACTATTGTAACTGAAATATATTAAGATTCTTTTTATTGGCAAAAACTTCAATCACTAGTTACTATTATTTTTTTTCAAATTAAGCTATTCAATTTGATTGTTATTATATGATTTAGCAGAAAAGATGGAAATTTTGGTTTTAAAATTTTCCTTTTTATATTGACTTTCATTTGGAAAAGGTCAAAAATGAAGGTCTGAGCAATGTTTTCTTGACTGTTTTATTACCAAACTTGTTTTTAAGTAGTATGGTTTCTGTTAAATATTTTTGAGATGTATGCTATTAAAATTTAAGATTATTCAATGTGTCTGTTTCGTTCGGCCTGAAACTTTGGAATTATAAAATTTAAAGTATTGGTAATAGGGCAAGACAAAAAGAAATACAAAATATTAAGTTTGAAATTGGACCCCCCATGTCACACTTTTGCTTCATTTTTTTTAAAATGGCCCTAATAAAGACTTCAAAGGTGTTAATATCTAGGTAATTTAATTAGGACAATGTATCTTTTTGTCATACATTTGATGAATGTGTCAGCGAGTGTGTTTAGCTTGGGTCGGCATTTTCGATTTCCAAGTCACACAATGGACGAGTGTATAAATGAAGACTTTCATGACTTTAGAATTGAATTTAAGTCATCAAAATAAAACTATGCCTTCACAGAAATGCCTTCCATCTCAACTTGTTAGCGACAAGCACAGTTTTTAATTAACGCAAACGTGTTGGAAATTAATTTTGGAGTTAATTCCCCTGTTTTAGCTTATTACAAATTTGTGCTCCAAAAATATTATCTAGTACCTAGCTAGAGCACTGTACTTTATTGAGAATTTATAGTAAACATGATAAAACATGCAGTCTTGACTCTGAACAGCAGCCCAGGCGGCAGCCTAGGCTTGCAAAATTGCTCTCATGCCTGTAAAAATCATATCTACAGACCAACAGAATCTAACTTTAAAAAATCTAAAATTGAGCTCCGGGCTTGTAGATTAAACAGTTCATCGTGAAGACTGAACATGGTTTAGAAAACATTCAATGATACATTGTACATTTGTATATAAATCTGTAATAGAAAAGATGCCTTGATGTTAGATAAAAGTTCTCTGAAACTTAACAATACAATCCAATATCAATTTAATCTGCAGCAAAACAATTCAATGAAGTGGTTACGTATCTCAAGCTCTAATAAAAAAAATGAAGCATCTTTCAACCCACTGTCAGAGTGCATCTTGATTTGCTTGGTTTTATTAACTTCTGCTCCGGTATAAGGGATAAAATCTTGGAGTAAAAATGGTCTGAATTATGCTATAAAATCTTAATTTAAATCTATCTACTATTTTGTACAAATTCAATATAGAAAATCATATCAAGGAAAAAAATAAAATAATTTGCCTACCTACCCATACCCTAAAAACCTCAGTCGGGGGAGGGGAAACAAAGATATTTTTAATGTTGGCCTTACAAGGTTGTTTTTTTACCTAAAAAAGTTTTGGAATTATTTGGAGATTTCCTTTCACCATGTACATTTTTACATGTACATTGTACATGTGTGGCACTGTAAAGAAATATTTTACAGGTTTCCATCTATTCATTTAGATCTCCTCTTTTATTGACTCAGATATAGGAAGATGTTGTTTGAGTGCCAATGAGACAGCTCTCCATCCAAATAACAATTTATAAAAGTAAACCATTATTATTATAGGTCAATGTACAACCTGTTTAGTGGATCTCATTCATGTCATTGGGGTCTAAGCATGATGCAGGATTGGTGGATTTTTTTATAGCGTGACACTTGAAGGTTGAAGAATTGAGTGTGAAAACGGGGAAATGAAGTCCACACTGGACACAGGAAATTACATGAGCTATTAGGGCATAGAGAAGTGGGATATAGGATTCTCACTAAACATTGCTAAACAATCAGCCAGATCCTGTAGAACACCCCCTCCCCCAAATGAGATTCACTATTAAGATCATATGATACAGTCCTATTTCGTGTTGATCTGGCCCCAACTTGATTCAGCCCATTTTTTAAAGTTGATCCCACACATAAAAGATATGTGTTTATATAAGGAATAAAAATAAAGATAGGTTATTCAAAAAGGTTTTATGAATTTAATATGTAATAGCAATATAAAAGGTGGACAGTCATGACAGTAATAAGCTGCTCTTTGACAAAAATACTTTCATTATACATTAATGAGATATTTATATGACAATGTTTGAATATACTATTATTTTGAAAATGAAGGTGGTACCCAACACTTTCACTAAAATTGATTTGGCTCTTTTAATTTTTCTACTTTGACCCTTTAACAAAACTATAAAAATTTCAAAAATTTTGAACCAACCGTTTTGTCAGAAAAATTACACTAGTTATATATAGCAGTTTGACAAACACCAATTTTGATCATTGAGAAGCTATATATTTCTTTTACAACACAACTTTATTAAAACGTTTAGCTAACTTTACAGAGTTATCTCCCTGTAGTGTTAGGTACCACCTTAATCAATTTATTATAATCATGATAATAAAACATC
Organism: Mytilus edulis; assembly: GCF_963676685.1. NCBI lineage: Eukaryota > Metazoa > Mollusca > Bivalvia > Mytilida > Mytilidae > Mytilus > Mytilus edulis. The sequence goes on along the minus strand of NC_092354.1, from coordinate 61,334,474 downwards.
CAATAAAAGATCAAACTATATTGTTGAGTTAATTTTGTCAATCCAGCTGATTTTAATTAAATTCAGTGATTTGTACTGGCATTACATTAGTTCATGCACATTTTTAACCGGATTTTTGTGACAAAAATGTCGGTTATTGATTTGGGGATGTACGGCGGTCGGCCGGGCGGGCGGCAATCAAATGTTGTCCGTGCATTAACTCATGAACCGTTCAACCAAAGCTTTTAAAATTTTAATATGTTATTACTGACAACTAAATGAAGGTCAAGTTGAATAATGGCGATTTTGACTTTTACTGTTCAGGAGTTATGGTTCTTGAAAGATTGAAAAATGGAGTTGTCCGTGCATTTACGCATGAACTGTTCTACCAAAGCTTCCCAAATTTTAATATGTTGTTACTAATGAAAGAATGGAGGTCAAGTTCAATAATGACGAATTTGACTTTTACCGTTCAGGAGTTATGGTTCTTGAAAGATTGAAAAATGGAGTTTCCAGTCGTGATCGTGCATTTATGCATGAACTGTTCTACCAAAGCTTCCGAAATTTTAATATGCTGTTACTGATGACAAAATGGAGGTCAAGTTCAATAATGACGATTTTGACTTTTACCGTTCAGGAGTTATGGTTCTTGAAAGATTGAAAAATGGTTTTTCCCTTCGTGTCCGTGCATTTTCTCATGAACCATTCAACCAAAGCTTTTGAAATTTTAATATGTTGTTACTGATGACAAAATAGAGGTCAAGTTCAATAATGACGATTTTGACTTTTACCGTTCAGGAGTTATGGTTCTTGAAAGATCATAAAATGGCGTTTCCATTCAGGTTGTTGCATTTACTCATGAACCATTCAATCTAAGCTTTTCAAATTTTAATATGTTGATACTGATGACAAAATGGAGGTCAAATTTGATATTGACGATTTTCACTTTCACCATTCATCAGTAATGGTTCTTGTGATATTGCCAGGACACAAATAAATGTTAATAAATCCGGTTTGCTGTCGTTGTGACAGCCTCTTGTTATTTATTATTATGGTAACATTACATTATTTTTTTATACAAACAGTACCAATTAAACTTATTTTCATTTAACTGAATATAATTCATCTGATTATTACTCCAGTATTAGGCATACTTCACTTGTCATGAAGCATTGATACATTTTCTTGGGATCGGATTGACTTGGGGCTTCATCAGTTTTATAGGGCCAGATGCATATGGGTCTAATACCATATACAGTCATAGGTCACAGCATTTTAAGACCTCATGTCTGTTCCGAGATATGGTAGTTAATTTAATCTTTCCTGTGACGTAGGCATCATAATTTCCAACACATGATATGTTGAGTGAATGGGTGAATTCTGGAAATTTGATAAAAAATATATATGGAAATCAAACCAACAAATAAGCCATAATGCAGTTGGCCATGAAAGGCTCAAGCATGGCAAATGGGAGATAATTAGTTCATACTGAATTTAGCAATATCAGTGAAAGTACAAAATGTACACTAAACCATGTAAACTGTTACTGAAGATTAGCCATACCAACATTTGCATTGTTTAGTATTGAAAAATCAGAATCAAACATTCAGTAGGAAGCCAATATTTTCTATAGCTAATTTTAGCTCCAAAAATTGCCCAAAATCATAATTTCTTTCACAATTTGTCAAAAATGTGCTTACTTTTGAGAATACAATTTACTGCTATGGAAAGTTTTGCTTATTACATGTACATTGTATACGTAGTATGAAAGATTTTGAAATACACACATTCATGACATTTAAGAACAAAATGTGGCTTTTTTTATATAATTATTTCTTGATAAAGTTCAAGGCCAAATACTAATATATCTTTGCTATACAGAACTTAAATGACTTAATTGCTCTATCATTTAATAGTAAATACTTTTATTTTACAGAATTTTAATCAGAGTGAACCAAGAATGGATTCTAAACAGTGCCATGTTTGTGGAGAAATTTTCATTAATGTTAGCGTTGTCTGGTCCCACATAAGTAGTCATTCTAGAAAGGAGATTTATGATTGTCTTGTGGCATTCAAATCATCTTTAGAAATTTTTATGAAACAATATTTCGCCTTGAAGGAGTATGTCGACTCATATTTAATCCAAGGAAATTGTAAAGATAATGACAAAAATGGTGAAAATAGTAGAACAGTGAATATGGCGGGAGAAATTAACAAGATCAATAGCACAATGAATATGGTGGAAGAAAACGATAGTAAAGTGAATATGGTGGGAGAAAACATTGGTACAGTGAATATGGCGGGAGAAAACTTGCGTTCAGATAATCACTTATTTCAAAGAAAAGATCAAAACTCTGATTCAAAAACATCCGAAAGAATTAAAAATATCAGAAAAGAAAAATGTAAAAGCAATCATGAAACAAATGAACAAATGGAAGAACCTGATGATGATGTTCTTGTTTTGTCCGAAACTGATTACAGACATGAGACAGAAATTAATCATGTTGGATTTATTTCTGATAATGATAATTGCAATAAATTTGATTCAGAAATTGAAGATAACTCTTTTTCAGAATCAAAGGGAGACAATTTAAATCCTACATCTGGAGAAACATCATTTTCAGAGCTAACAAATTTACAAACAAAATCTGAAGTAGAACATAATTTATCAGTGATAGATCTTTCCGAAGTTGAACATGAAGAGGAAGACATGGATACAAAGTTTGAGATGACATATGATCCATTAGAAAATGATCACCAAACCAAAACATATCAAGAGAAAGAAAGTGAGAAAACTGAAAATATGTATATGTATGCATCATCAAATCATAAGGGTGGAAATAATACAGATAATCATACAAACATGCCAGATATAAAACCTGTACATGTCCTGACAGGAAAAACAATTCAGATGATCGCGAGAGAAATCAGTTTAAACTCTGGAAGGGATAGAATCATGAAAGAAACAACATGTGAAGAATGTGGGAGAACTTTTGCAACTAAATTTGTCCTACGTCGTCACATGATGTCCCATACAGGGGAAAGAACTCATGCATGTCCGACATGTGGTAAAGGGTTTATCGGTAAACAAAATATGATGGTTCATCTCCGTGTTCATACTGGTGAAAAACCTTATAAATGTTCTTACTGTGGACAACAATTTTCTCAGTATGGTACATTATACCGCCATAGAAAACGTCATACCACTGACATTAGAACTGCAAACCGTACAGCATTTTAATAATGAAATAATTAGCTTTAATAAATGTTTATTGTTGTGTTTTAGATCAGAATTTGTTTCTATAAGCCTACACCTTGTAAACCAGGGAATGCACTAGGCTTATTCACAATCAGGATTTTTTTTACTTGATCTGGCGATAAACCTGGCCTGGGTAGACATAATTTTACAAACACAAATATTGGTTGGATGTAAATATTTGTTATTAATACCTAATTGCTTGACATGTAGGTCCATGTAGGTTGAGTAAGATATGATGGTAAGGATCAATACATGTTTGTCTAGCAGATTTCCTCTGACTATGATCTCATTTTCATGGTTTATTGGTCAATATTAAGGTTTTTGTGTTTTGGTCTATATACATGTATGTGAAGTATTAATAGGGCAACTACTAGTATATACGGTGTATGGAATGATTGAAAGCTGTAAGAATTTAAGTTTGCAAAAAACAAATCAAAACTGGGCTTTTTCACTTAATCCATTGAATGTGTAATGAGAGATATTTAAGTTTGTGAGAACTTAATTTCTTTATCACATGTTTAAAAAGTAAAATCACAAAAAAACTGAGCTCCGAGTTATAGCTGGCTTTTAACTATCTTTCAGTACATTTGTAACTGTGAGTACTGATATTTCAGTGCTTTGGCCTATAGGTTTTATGTTAGGTGTTAAGTGCCTCAAACTAATCTTTTGAGTATTCCTATAGCTACTGATGCACTGTTCTAGAGTATTTTCACAAACATGTTTAACCCTGTTATATTCTTTATGTGCCTGTCCCAAGTCAGGAGCCTGTTGTTCAGTGGTTGGCAATGCTTCATCACAGTCACATTGGTTTTTATGCCCCACCTACGATAGTAGAGGGGCATTATGTTTTCTGGTCTGTGCGTCCGTTCGTCTGTCCGTCTGTCCCGCTTCAGGTTAAAGTTTTTGGTCAAGGTAGTTTTTGATGAAGTTGGAAGTCCAATCGACTTCAAACTTAGTACACATGTTCCCTATGATATGATCTTTCTAATTTTAATGCCAAATTAGAGTTTTTACCCCAATTTCACGGTCCACTGAACATGGAAAATGATAGTGCGAGTGGGGCATTCGTGTACTGAGGACACATTCTTGTTTGTAAATTGTTTTGCTAAACATTAGGTGGTTGGTTTTTCTCGTGTAAATTGCTTCACATTTTGAATGTATGGGCCTTTAATCATGAGCCAAATGTACATGTATGTTATTGTTCTTTTGTCTCGCCTGCTTGAATTGTGGACAGGGTAAAGAGGAGAGAGGGGCAGGAGACAAAATGTATTAAAGTTATTAAAATTTAGCAGGAAAACAATTATTTAATAAATGAGTTAATCAAACGGTTTAAGAAAGTGCTAATAAAAAGTAAAATAACAACAAAAAACGACGCTGAGGAAAACAGAAAGTCCGTATGCAAACGGCAAAATCAAACAAATGGATAACAACTGTTAGATTCTGCATTGGTACAGGAATTTTCTTATGTAGAAAATGGTGAATTGGACCTGGTTTTATGGCTAGCCAAACCTCTCACTTGTATGACAGTCGCAGAAAAATCTCCAAAATGACATTGTAACGAAACAAATATTCCGAACGTCGTCACTAATTCATTACGATTTCTTATATTTGGAGAAAGACTAAAAACTAACAATTTCTAGAATTTTATTGTCAGCACGTGCATGTATATAGAGACACATGGCACCATCCTTGTTTTCTTTTTGTTATATACTGCTTCAAAGTTGACCGATATACATAGAATTTGGCAGAAAAGGATGACATTACTTAATATAGAGTTACATTTTTTTTACTGAGAGATATTGAAAAAATATGTAACGGAATCTGAATGGCGTTTGTTATTTTAAAAATTGTTTTCGTTTCCCCTGTCTGGTTTCGTAAGTTTCCTATTAATTCTACTGATTTAGTTTTATTTCCACCTAGCAGGGTGCACATTCAACTTCACAAATTTGATTGAGTGAACAGTGATTTTCAAGTACAATTGGAATTGATTGATTTGAGGTTGCGAAATGTCCGGTGGCAAATATTTCAGGCATATTAAGGACGAAATTAGAAATTGTGTCTTAAAAAAACATTTCTAAGGCAGCCATAAAAAAAAATGTTACTAATAAAACATTCTGTCAGTCGTAAAAGTGAAAGATTAAACAATACATGTTTTTAATATAGTATATTCTCTGTATGATGTATACGTAAACGTTTGATTAGTGTGAATAGTTGAGAACAAACCTTGCTAACTGTATTCGATGTAAGTTCAACATTTTGTCATTCGTTAAAAATGATACAATACGTAGTAGAATCACAGTATGCGAGACATATTAAGGATTACTATCAGGAAATGGTGGCGGTATTAACTATTTGTAAAAAGCTTCATACTTCAAAAGATAGTAGACCTTGATGCTTCATAATTTGTATGTAGATACCTTATGCTACGAAGTATCTGTCAGTAAAATGTCCATTGTCCTTGACATGATTTTCATTGTTCTGCGATGGCTTAAAAATTATTTTTTTTGTCTTGTGAATTTCTCAATTATGAGAGATGGGATAACAATATTTGGGATATCTGCTCCAGGCAACGTCTACACGTAACTTCACCAAACCTAAACCTAGTTTTATTGATCAGTTATCAAGGTTATATTTTCATGATTATATCCATTTCTCAGATATTAGGTCAACTATATATGATGTGTGGAATGATAGAAAAATATACATGTCTGTCTAACAAGATTTATCTGAACTTGACCTCATTGTCATGGATCTTAAAATTGTTTTCATTTTATGTCATACTAGAGGTAAAACCTTTACCCTTGAGACTTTTGACATTAAATCAATTGTTGGTAATTCTGGAGAGACATTTCAGCGTGTGCACTTTTGTCTCATTGTTGAAGCCCATGCTGGTGTCGATAGTTTTTTATATACATCCCCTTCATTTGAACTTTTGTTGAAAGTTGTCTCATTGGCAATCATACCACCTTTTTTTTATTATGGAAAATAATATACTAGTAATCATTATGTCAATGATCTTGTGTAAAATCATAATGATGAATCAGGAAACAATGAAAAATATGTAAAGATGGTACAAAATGTATATGGGTCATTAAAAAAAAAATGTCGAATTTTCAGTACACCCATGCTAAATTTTTATTTCTAATGTAATGGTTTTAATGAAAGCTTGTCGGAATTGTGATTCAGAACATTAATAATAAACACACCCTACATCTATTCGATAAGATTAAACTGCATTTAAGTCCGATTTTGGGGGTATTTGTGCGCGTACAGTGTCGTAAAAACACATTTCAAATGATTTTTTTCTAATTTTCTGATCGCCTTGATATCTGCAAGAAGGACTTTTTAAGAATGTTTAATATTACTCTAACGAAAAATCGTAGCTTCTTTACCATTGTATGTAACATATTATGTACAAACTAAATTCAATCAGCGTACGGGAGGTTCATGTCCTTCCTGTTACCGCTACTCAGTGGCGGATCCAGGGGGGGGGGGGGGTTCCGGCGGTTGGAACCCCCCTTTTTTTGGCCGATCAGTGCATGTGAATGGGAGCATATAGTTGGACCCCCCCCTTTTACTCTGGGTTGGAAACCCCCCCCCCCCCCTTTTAAAATGGCTGGATCCGCCACTGCTACTTAAATCAGCCGTGATATTGTTCTCCCTATGAATATTGAGTTAGTCAGTGTTGATTTCAAAAGTGCAAAGTAATCTTTACATTTAAAACGTCACGTTTCTTGAACGACAGTGTAAAGAAAAGAAATTTCAAGACATTTAGTGAAAAAAAATAGAGTTTACTTTTTTTCATGTCTATGCTGTTACCAACAATTTTGATTAATTACACCAACAGTGAGTATGCTTGTAAAAAGTGCAATAACGTGTAGGAAACCAAATTCACAATAGAAAACCATAATCACTTTCCCAAAGAGAGTAGTTATTTCACAACAGCAATAAAAAAAGAAGAAATTTGTTTATCCGGTTATGTCTATCCTGTTACTATGGTTGCTATGGTTACAGTAACAGGATAGACAATTGTAGACAAAAAACGTCGTTAATTTTTTTATCTTAACATATAGGTGCAAAACAAATGAAATATTTCGTTGTTTGAACTCATCTTAAGCTTATAACGTTTTAATTCCCAATAAAGCATTTGCAGGTGCAATACTGATATCGGTAACAGGATAGACAAAAAGGTAACAGGATAGACTTTTATATAGTGATAAAGCATAAACGTACGTTCCTGTTACCAATGAAATAAAGAGAAAAGTAAACTAACTTATGAGGGATTTACTTAGTTTAAACATATTCATTTATAGTGGATTGGGAAACAAGTTTTGCAACTTATATTAATCCCTTTCCATTTTGCGGGTTCGAGTGCTGCCTTGTAGCGGCATTAGCCTACTCTTTTTCGAAATCTACAAGGGTGTCTTTAACGTGCAAGAGATATGGCTCTCTCTTAACACGGGTCGGCCATTTATCGTCCCCTTCCGACGGACTATCATCGTTTCCTCAAAACCATACTCGAAGATGGTGTCAAGGGAGAGCCGAAAGAGATTTACTTGATGTTGGGTTTACATGTATTTGAAAGGGTGAAAAAATGCCGAACAATATAAATTGCTATCTTAGACTTGCATTACTGGTGGTAATTTTTACAACCTTTGAAAACCATTTTTTAGAGGCATTTTCAGTACAACCTGGAAAATCGGCAAATAATCTATTATTTTACAGAATGAATATACATAGAAGTTTATTCTCTTGAAAACTATCTAATTGGCTACGTAAAACAAGCTGAACATTTGATCTAAACTTTTTTTTTTTTTCTTAATAACCCAAAATTTCTTTTGAAAATAGTAACAGGAGAGACAAAATATTGTATCATCGATCAAAAATGTTTCAAGATATTCTTGTATGACATCATTAAGATTGCATCCTTTAATATGTTGTTCTTAAAATATTGTTTGTTTTGATTTGCTTATGTAGAGGGTTGTTTGAATAAGTAACTTTTAAAAAAAAATTTATTTCAAGTTCAACATTTTTTGAAAATGACCCATAACTGTTTGATGGTAAACACTATATATTTATATCTGAATCAAAACAATTGTATATGTAAATCCAATCAAATCAGTACACAAGAAGTGACAATTTACAGAAGTACAATATACTATGCAGACCTAGCTGTCATGCATTCGGCAATCCTCGGTAGAATCCGCTACTCTAGATGAAGGTACGGAATCGGCCGAGTTGAGACGAATGACCTGTCATGGTAATAGGAGCGCAATAATTCGTAATCCATTTTCCATAGAATGCCAGTGGTGTTCCGGATATTATTTTTGAAGAAGAAATGGATAGCAGTTCCTATTTCTAGAAATGTCAGCGTTTTATAACAGTCAAAGAAGTATTCATGGATATGAATGATCATGCAGCAAAAGTTGACTTTTAAATGAAGTTGAAAACAATGTCTTTTTTTTTTTTGGCTTAATAAAAAAGCTAATTTTTAATAGCTCGGAGCCTCCTACGTGCAGAAATTTAAATGTTTCCATACCTTGTAAAATTAGAATTGGATTTTCAGAGTTTTTTTTATAAAACTTAAATAGATAAACTTTATATTAAAAGTAATTCCAATTCTGTATCAACTAATTACGACCAGGTACCATTCAGAAGCCACACACGATTATTTTCGGAGTATTAACAAAAAAACTTGCCGGTAAAATGTGTTTACAACTAAAGATTTCGTTCTTGTCACCTTATATAATATTATAAAAATCCCCTACATTTTTACATAACATGTTCGTACCTACGTGTGTCAGTCTATTTCAGTCTAGTGGTTGAACCCCTGAACTTTCCAGGAACTGTTTTTAAATTTTAAATGCTCCAGTTTCTGGACAAGAAACAGGATCCGTGCCGCAAAGTTTATGTTTATGTAACTCTTGTCATAAATCAAAAAAACGCGCCCGTCAAGTCGACGTCCGGGTTATCTAACATAATTGTTTGTGTTTATGTTCGGTCCTAGTACGAAAATAATTAGATAACAAAGCAAATGCATTTTCTAAGAATACGCTCGGTGCTTTTTTAGTCGATTAAATAGACATGGACCACCTCTTGTTATATAGGTCCTAGTATATAAATGGTTGCATCCAGTAGTTCATGCATTAGTTCAAACAACTGGAAGTAAGGTAAAGTAGACGTTAATTTTCTTGTAATTTATACAGATAAAGGTAATAGTAGTTTCTTTACGTTGTTTAACTATGTTTTAAAAAAATAATTTAAAATTCATAACCTTGAAGCCCAATTTACATATACATGTAGAGCACTCGGTTATTAATTAAAAGAAAATACACGAAAGAGGGTCTTGATTGAGATTTCTTTACTTCTTTATTTTTTTAACCTTTTTGAAATTATCTTCTGTTCTCTATTCTAAACATCCGATTTATCGCTATTCTTTATTATTGTTATTTTCTTTTTATTCTCTATTTTTTATCCTTTTGCTCTTTATTCTCTTTTTTGTAATCTCTAATCAGACCCTCGTGAGACGTCGGAAATCTTCGTCAAATGTAGCATCTTTAATTATAATTTCTCACCATCAATATGATTAAGATATAGAGTTCATGTTCAAATCATTGTTAAAACTATCCACACTTAAAAGGGATGATGATTGTTTTGGATTGGTGTAATGGTCAGTGGCAAGTACTACATGCATATCAGAATGAAAATATGTCGATGTGATATAAATATCATCCCTGAATTTAATTAAACTGACTGACACGATGAGCCGGATTAACGTAATGTCCACAATGCCAATCCACAGGAAGACATGTTATCAAACCGAACAAATTATTATGACTCCGAGCCTTTTAAACTAAACTAGTTGCTTACGTTACTCATAAATGCCGCGTGCTTAGTGGTGAAACAGAAACTATTTTTAATCAAGTTTTAGGTTCGACATTGCCAATGAGAAAACTTTCCACAATGCATACCTGTTTGTATTCGATTTTGTGTTAAAAAGTATTTGTAAATGTAAATAAATGATTAATTATAGCACATTTTTTTTATTATTTCCAAAACTGAAAAACAAAAACTACAGTAAAACATGCAATTGTTAATTGACGAACTTTTCATATTTTGCAGACAATGAGGTTTTATTTCCTTTTGATGGTCTTTATTCCGGCGTCAGCGCTTATTGTAGAAGATGTATTTCCACCAATGTTAGAAGAATGCTACGCAGGACAAGTTGATAAAACCACCACTCCATATGATGTTCAAACGAGCTGTTTAGAAAGTTTTCTGACACATATAAACAGAAATACTAGCTCAATTGGTTTAGGAAGGGATGCATATGACTGGCTTGATTCGCTCGGCAAAAAATTACATATTCGATTAAGACGACAAGCAAGGAGAGGTTACTACCGGCTGCGCGTAAGGAAAGAAATACGTGCATTAAGTGAGGACGAAAGGGATAATTTTTTCGACGCAGTAAATGCCCTTAAAAGAGACACGGTAAGTCTATGATGGTATGGGGGAGGGGAGGCTCAGTTCTGTATTTCTAATATATTTTTTAAGCAGCTTTTGTCTATTATTCTCCATTCTTTATAGTGTATCACCTTATTATTATCTATACTTTATTTGTGGGGGCCTATTTATCTCTATACTTTATTTTTGGGGGCCTATTTATCTCTACTCTTTTTTGGGGGCCTATTTATCTCTACTCTTTTTTTACCCATTTTCTGCAGTTTTGATCCCTTACTGTCTATTCTATCAACCCAATTCAGACCCCCGTTAATTGGTAACGAACACATAGTCAGAATCTTTTGTAAAAGAGGGGGGGAGATACCAGAGGGAAAGTCAAACTCATAGATCGAAAATAAACTAACAGCGCCATGAAAATGAAAAAGACAGACAGACAAATAATAGTACACATGACACAACATAGAAAGCTAAAGACTAAGAAACACGAACCCCACCAAAAACTGTGGGTGCTTTCAGATGCTCCAGAATTTATCTTATCTACTTTATTTGATAAATGCCAAACTAGAAATTGAATGTTTAGATAATTCAAAGATTTAGAACATCATCACATCAACCTTGGTAAAATGTATGGAGTCTATCTTATGTTTAAGAAGAGAATATTGCTTAATTACCAAAGAGATAGTTATTCATCAAAGACAGAAGAACCAGGACAACTAACTTTTAATTGTTCTTAAGTTGATGTTTATCGTTAGGTTACTCTCTAATAGACCACCGGAAAAAAAAACTCCAATTATGCTCCCCTTTATGACGTCAGTTACCAGAGAGAGGGGATCGCCTGTATCCCTGTATCACGTTATGAATAATAAACTTATTGGAAATAAGCCGGGAAAATAATCTTGTTTGCTTTCGTGGGTCATCCTTGGGTTAAGGCATTAGTGGTACCCATGTAACAACTATTGCTTTATTTTAAGGTTGTACTATGTATTTGTATATATTGCCTATACATTAATAGATATTATTATTACTATCAAGAAATTAAATCATAATGATAATTACAAAATTATTATGGTCTGACATATTTTTACCACTTTAATTTTTTTCACAAACTTCAATGTAGACTTTCCCACTTGAATAATGAATATTGTTTATTTTAATATACCCTTCTTTCCAGTTTGTTTGCATTTATTTCTTTCGATATTTGTTATAATTTTCACTCTGAATGTAATTTGACCAATTGTCATTTCCTTATTTTTCAGTCGGTCGCACCAAACAAGTATGATTCGTTTGTAATTATGCATATGGGAGGCGCCGGAGCCTCTGCACATGGTGGTCCAAACTTTGTAAGCTGGCATAGATATTTCTGCGTGTTGTAAGTTCTACATTTTTTTGTATGAAAAAGATCTGATTTTAGGTAAATGCACCAAATGTAAAAAAAAGTCAAAACAGCTCAACTAGACAATTAAGTATGCAGAAAACATATTAGTAGCCGGCAATATCTTATTACATAAACTTATGATATTATTTGGTTTTGCATATACATAACTAATAAATAATTGTGTCTTTATATATACAACATATCCGCACAGGGGCGGATCCAGCTATTTTAAAAAGAGGGGTTCCCAACCCAGAGTAAACAAGAGGCTCTCAAGAGCCTGAATCGCTCACCTTAATTTTTTTGGTTAAATCTCTCATCAATGATTATTTTGGCTTTTCAATTTATTTAAATGTTCTTTGAATCGTCCTATTTTCTTCAAAAGCCAAAAAAAAAATCATTTTCTCCTATGTTCTATTTTAGCCATAGGAGCTATGTTTCTGACATACAAGGAAATGAAATATAAAATTTATACTAGATACTCTGAAACTCATTTAGCCTAAGTTTGGCTGAAATTGATACAGCAGTTTCAAAGGAGAAGATTTTTTAAAGTAAGTCAACATGATGAACAAATTGTAAAAAAAGTCTTTAAAGGGCAATAACTCCTTAAGGGGTCAATTGACAATTTTGGTCAAATTGACTTATTTGTAGATCTTACTTTGCTTAACATTTTTGCTATCTGTATCTATAATAATATTCAAGATAATAACCAAAAACTGCAAAATTTCTTTAAAATCATCAATTCAGGGGCATTATACCTGAAAAACAAGTTACCCAATTCGGCTGAAAATTTCAGGACAGGTAGACCTTGACCTAATAAATACTTTAACTTCTTGTCTTATTTGCTCTAAATGCTGGAGTTTTTGAGATATAAGCCAAAAACTGCATTTTACCCTGTGTTCTATTTTTAGCCATGACGGCCATGTTTTTTGACGAAATAAAAAATAAAGCACAAACTTTATTTTATACACGCTACTGATCATTCAGTTGAAGTTTGGTTGAATTTGGTTTAGTAGTTTTAGAGGAGAAGATTTTTTAAAGTGAGCAAATATGATGAACAAATCGTGAAAAATTGTCATTAAAGGACAATAACCCCTTAAGGGGTCAATTGACAATTTTGGTCATATTAACTTATTTGTAGATCTTACTTTGCTGATCATTTTTGCTGTTTACAGTTTATCTTTATCTATAATAATATTCAAGATAATGACCAAAAACTGCAAAATTTCCTTAAAATTACCAATTAAGTGGCAGCAACCCAACAATGGTTTGTTTGATTCATCTGAAAATTTCAGGGCTGATAGATCTTGACCTAATGAACATGTTTACCCCATGTCAGATTTGCTCTAAATGCTTTCGTTTTTGAGATATAAGCCAAAAACTGCATTTGACCCCTATGTTCTATTTTAAGTAACGGCGGCCATGTTATTTGACGGATCAAAAATCGAAGCACACACTTTGTGCAGGATAATATAAGGAACAATCATGCTAAGTTTCATCCAAATCCATTCAGTAGTTTCAGAGGAGAAGATTTTTTAAAGGTAGCAAATGTGATGAACAAATTGTGAAAAATTGTCATTAAAGGACAATAACCGCTTAAGGGGTCAATTGACAATTTTGGTCATATTAACTTATTTGTAGATCTTACTTTGCTGATCATTTTTGCTGTTTACAGTTTATCTTTATCTATAATAATATTCAAGATAATGACCAAAAACTGCAAAATTTCCTTAAAATTACCAATTAAGTGGCAGCAACCCAACAATGGTTTGTTTGATTCATCTGAAAATTTCAGGGCTGATAGATCTTGACCTAATGAACATTTTTACCCCCATGTCAGATTTGCTCTAAATGCTTTCGTTTTTGAGATATAAGCTAAAAACTGCATTTGACCCCTATGTTCTATTTTAAGTAACGGCGGCCATGTTTTTTGACGGATCAAAAATCGAAGCACACACTTTGTGCAGGATAATCTAAGGAACAATCATGCTAAGTTTCATTCAAATCCATTCAGTAGTTTCAGAGGAGAAGATGTTTGAAAATTTTTTAACGACGACAGACGACGACGTCGACGACGACGACGACGACGGACGCCAAGTGATGAGAAAAGCTCACATGGCCTTTTAGGCCAGGTGAGCTAAAAAGGGGGTGGGTTTCAACTATATGCTCCCATTCAAATGCATTGATCGTCCATAAAAGGGATTCCAACCCTCGGACCCCCCCTTTCTGGATCCACCACTTCTTTATATCGAGCAATAATTAAGAACTGCTTCAATATAAACATTTTTATAATTCAGATTTGAAAATGCTCTGCGGGGAGTAAATAGAAAAAGCAGATCAGTGACTCTTCCTTACTGGGATTCAAGAGCTGATTATTTGATGACGAATCGCCAGGATTCTATCTTATTTACTGACATATTTATAGGGAATCCGAAAGGCATTGTTTATTCAGGTCCATTTGCATTTTGGTCAACTCCAACCAAACCAGCCACTTTGTTAAGACGTGATGTAGATACAGTTGGTTGGCCTATTGATCCACAAACGATAAAAGACGTGTTTAAAAAAAGATATCACCGAGAAATCCTGACCCCGACAGCTCCAGATGACGATTATGCCAATTTGGAGTCACATCATGATATGGTTCACGGGTATGTCGGCGGAAGTGATGGCCATATGGCTGACGTAAATTTAAGTCCATCAGACCCCGTTTTCTGGCTTCACCATTGCTTCGTAGATTACCTTTGGGAACAATTTAGAAAGCGCCAAACAAAATTAGGAATAAATTCGGAAACAGACTACCCAGTGGCACCAAACACTAACTCAGGGCACTTGCCAAATAGAATAATGGATAATTTGGTACCAACAAAGACGAATATTCAGGGGTTTAGTAATTCATTTACAAAACAAATTTATAGATATGCAGATGCCCCTACTTGTAAAAACAGATGTGGAGAAGCGTATGACGGATTTTTGTTCTGTGACAAAACTAAAAATGCGTGTGTTTCAAGATCTAGGCAAGATTTCATTCGTGTTAATGGCTTTAGTAAGGTTAAGAATTGGTACCCACCAATTCAAAAGGGAAAAAGGGTCACCATTCCAACAATCATCAAGAATATGAAACCTACAAAACAACCAACGACAACAGAGATGCAAATTGTATTAGGGGCTAATGCCGAAATAGTAACGGGAACTTCAAGTTTTTCAGCATTCTCAACTAAAGAAAACACAGAATTAACTAAAACGTCAGCAGCTCCGAAAATTACTAAAAGATTCAAGAGGCCCTTCGCTAAACCAAGGCGTCGCAGATCAGTTAAGTACACTTTGAATGGCGATACTTTGAAGATTGGCTTAGATATAAATCTTCTTATGATACAAGAGAGAAACTCTAGTTCTTTGAGTGAGACTCCAAATAAACTCGACAATTTGGCACTGTCTCCAATAGCAATAATATACAAACACAAAATAAATCGAGCCCCGGGACATGATGAAATTAAACAGCAAAGAACATTCAATATTACATTTCAAACTGATGGATTTTCCTATCGTGGTAGACATATGGACTACATTTCTATAGATGAACACACACTCACGTCTGAATCTGTTGGTTTTATTGCCTTTGAGAAGCCATTAGCTGGTGAAACAAAAGCATACGTAAGGGCGTATGACTCAAACGGTGAAATGTGTCAACCTAGTTGTCTGGTATCACATTCAATGTATAAGGAATGTTCGGGACTGATCAAGATCACGTCCGAGTATCCTCGTATGTACGTTGATTCATATAATGGCGCGTTTGATCCAGAAATAACACCGTTTTTGAGGTTCGTTTGTGTAAATTAAGTTTTTTTTTACTTTTCACATGTATCTCCAAATATATTGTGAAGAAAATAATCAATTTGATAGAATCAAATATAATAAAATAATTATCAGAGGAAGCATGTTCCTATATTTTATTCCTACAGTTTTTAAGCAAATATAACACAAGATGCACGTTATTCTTCAATGAGAGAGCAATCAAACGGAAACACATAATACACAAAAAAACATAGACATCAAGTAGGAGTCTTCATCAAAATAGAAGCGATAGATACCAAAGAGATGTTCAAATTCATAACTCGAAAATAAAATTGAAAAGCCATGGAAAGATTACAAAACTATCAAAAGACAAAGAACATTGTACAGAACAAAACATAGAAAATTATCGCAGATACTCCAAAAGGGTAATAAGGTCAAACCTGATTTAACCGAACCCTGAATAAACCGGAAACCTGTCTAACCCAAACTTGTTCTAAAGACCAATCATATCACATTTAATGCATTGGGAACTTGATGAAACCGAATACCTGCCAAATTCGAACAAAATCTCAAGTCCCGAAAGAGTTCGGTTTAGTCATGTTTTATTGTATGATCCTACTCCACATAATGTGAAAAGCTCTTAGCTATCCCGAGTTTAAACAATGTATTAAACAGACACAACTCCTATCTGCTACTACGAACAATTTAGGATCAACAAAAATATATAGTGGGTTGTTTTCGCGGAGTGTAAATTTTCGCTTATTTTCGCGGTTAGAACAAAATCGCTAAAACAAATATCGCCAATTTATAAATGCACATGCAAAGGTATTAGTTAAAGTTTTTAATCAGCCAAAATAATAACCGTCAAAATATTTCGTATACCTTCTTCAACGAAAATCGAGAAATTTTACACCCGCTAAAATAACCCGATATACGGTATATTTGTATGATCTGAACCCTCTCGATCAGTAGGTTATTAAGTCGTCCAATCATAAAAGAAAACACAGTAATATCTAGGACGGAGACAATCATCATATTGGAGAAATGTTATGATCTTATTTTGAGTTTTTAGTGTTTCCTTTGTATGACTACAGATAACTCAAACTAACTAGGTTCATCTTACAATTTCAAACCGTACAAGCTTAAACCACAAAATGCATATTTCCTATATGTTAACCACCACGAGTGTAACCCTTCTGCAGATTATCAGCAAAAAACTGTCAACTAAATACAAACAGTACGTCACATGATTTTTGTTAAACACACGATATCTTTGTACAAGGTGCATCTCAAATATCTATATTCATATATTTAAAGATATTTCAATATAAAAGCAATTTCTATGAAATAGTGAGACAACAAAAATACCAAACTCCGAAGAAAATTCCAAACGAAAAGTCCCTTAACAAATGGCGAAATCAAAATCTCAAACACATCTAACGAATAGAAAAAAACATCTGTCATATTCCATAATATTTATGCGAGAATCGGAGCGTGGGCACGGCAATACCTGACTAAAAAATCAATCAATTTCAATTTGGTCCCATTGACAACAATGCGTGAGCAAAATAAATATACATAAATCGAAAATTTAGTGTTACAGCAGGCAACATTATACTATTTTCTTAAACAAATTCAAAAAATGATGTTAACAAAGAAAAACAAAATGTTTACGCAACGATATTACAAATGACTATAAAAACCTGAACCGAACCGTACAAAAGAATGCGATCTCTTAAGGATTGAGCAATTAATTTTAAAAACAATGTTTTATAACTGATAAATGATGATACAGCAAAAACACTGGCTGTGTCTGAGCATGACGAAAAATATGTTTTAAAAAGTCAGCAATTAATTTCTAACGTTTTTGTCTCGCCTGACGGAGTCAAAAAGCGAGACATAGGTATGCTGTTTCCGGCGGCGGCGACGGCGATGGCGTCAACAATGTATTCGTTTGTAATTAGGTCTAGTTTATTGTGAACCACAAGTGGTAGGTCAATTATATTTGGTATGCAGTTGTATAAGCATTGGCACATCTCATTTCCTTGGAGATTATTTGGCTCTGCCACCTCAGTCATGGTCTATTGACTTCCAAACTTTTGCTTAATTTACATAAAATTGAGAAAGGAAATGGGGATGTGTCAAAGCGACAACAACCGGACCATAGAGCAGACAACAACCGAATGCCACCAATGGGTCTTCAATGTAGCGAGAAACTCCCGCATTGATAGGTGTCCTTTACCTGGTCCCTTAAAAAATATGTATACTGGTATAGTGGTAATGGACGTCATACTTAACTCCGAATTATACACAAGAAACTAAAGTTAAAAATCATACAAGAACAACAAAGGCCAGAGGCTCCAGACTTGGGACAGGCGCAAAATTGCGGCGGGGTTAAACATGTATATGAGATCTCAACTCCCCCTATACCTCTAGCCAATGTAGAAAAGTAAACGCATAACAATACGTACATTAACATTCAGTTCAAGGGAAGTCCGAGTCCGAAGTCAGAAGATGTAACAAAAGAAAATGGAGAACCACAAGTTGTAGGTCGATGATATTTGGTATGCAGTTGTAAAAGCATTGGCATATCTCATTTCCACGGAGATAATTTGGCTCAGTCCCCTTAGTCATGGTCTATATCATGTATTAGTTTGTGATTAGGTCAGTTCAAGAAGAACCATTAGTGGTAGGCCAATGTTAATTGGTATTCAGTTGTATAAGCATTGACACATCTCATTTCCATAAAGACTATTTGGCCTCGTCCCTCAGTCACAGTCTAATGACTTTGAAACTTATCTTAGTTTACATGTATTAGTTTGTGATTAGATCAGTTCAAGGTGATCTGCTAATGTTAAATCAATGATATTGTTTCCATGGAGATTATATATCCCCATCCCCTCTTCATGCTTCATTGACTTTGAAACTTTTACATAGTTTACAAAAGATTTTTGTATTTAGATTTGGGAACGACTTATAATAAGGCAATGGTATTTGGTATGCAGTTGTATTAGCATTGTTTAGCCATCTAACTCAGTCATGGTTCCTTTACTTTGAATGTTTGCATAACTTGTGTAAGATGTTAATGTATTGCTATTTTGATTTCAACATTTGCATAATCAAAATTACAAAAAAGCGAGACATATCTCTGTGATAACAGTTTATAAAGTCATATACCAACACAATGTCTGACTTTGAGCTAGGAACTTTCCAATTGATACACCTTGTGCTCTACAAATAGATGTATTTGTATTGTACACAAATGCAGGTGTTGATTTTCTATTGTTGGAACATGCATAGTTATATAAAATATGTCAGTATTCTTGCTTTTCATTGTAGAAGCAAAATCCATCGTTGCACTGCTTTTGCGTATGGCTTTGATGAAAGAAATTCTTGATCACAATCCTCGTCTGAATCTACCAAAATACACCTTATCATGTAATCTTAAAGCTTCCCTATTAAAATCATCTGTTGTAGTGTGTGAAGGACACCATATCAAAATTCAGCCATGTTTGAAGTCAAAAGACTGGAAAGAACTCTGAAACTAGGGCTTTCATTATAAGATATTTCTTAAGGCGCGGTATTGCCGTTGACAGTCATTTTAATTACCACTTTTCTGTTATTTAATGGCCTTTTTCAATAAAAAGAAATAGATCAAAATGGCATGATTGATTAAAGTATTTAGAGATGAATAACCTATCCTCCTCAACGGACCCACACATATTTAAAACTTTTGAAATATTAGTCTCTAACAAAAAGGAACAAAATCAAAATAAGGATGTTAATACCAAAGGGGCGATCAAAACCATAATTCGATAAAACGAATAAACCGACACATTAAACTTAGTCGGGCCACAATGCTCTTGATGGGTCATATGTTATGATGCCTGTTTGACTATTTTGGTGGGAAGTCATATAATACAGTCGTCAATATTATTAATCTGGATTGCATTAATATTTATTTGTATTTTTCTGTCTCCATAGATACGGTCAAATCTAATGCTTGCTCATACTGGTTTATTTTATTTCGGAATTGACCTTTAGGACTACTTCATTGTTCAAAAAAACACTTTTCAGCTGTAGGACTGCGGGAGTTTCTCGCTGCATTGAAGACCCATTGGTGGCATTCGGCTGTTGTCTGCTCTATTGTCGGGTTGTTGTTGTTGCATTATTAACATATATGAGGTATTCTTTCTTTTAAGTCAAATCGGCAATGGGATATATGCGTTCACAGTAATAATAATTTAAATATGACCTACTGAATTACACCTTTTAACGGATTTATACAAATATGGCAACACGACGGGTGTCACATATGGTGCAGGATCTGCGTACCCTTCCAGAGCACTTTCTAGTAAATGGTGGGGTTCGTGTGCTGTGTGTTCAGTTTTCTATTTTGTGTTTTGTGTACTATTGTTTGTCTGTTAGTTTGATTATTTTAGCCATAACGTTGTAAGTTTATTTTCGACTCATGGGTTTAAACGTCCCACTCTTGCAGGAAGTTAGCAACCCTTGAAATATCTGGAATGCTCTACGTACATCAATTAACACCTGTAACTACTTGTTGATTGGGCCATATCGTAAATCAGTTTTCTTTAATACATTTAAGATATCGCTCATGTACTAATAGATTGATTGTTGTCTGCTATACGCCAAGTGGCAATAAATCCGTCATATTGATTACAAGTATTATAAACCAATAACAACCAATAAAATTGGTAGCTTTTGCAAAGTGTGACAACAGAAAAGAATAGTGAAGAATATGAGCTTCCGCTGTAAGACAATGGTATTTTGGATAGAGACAGACATTTTGCCCTGCAACAGGTCACATACGGGTTCCTGAAAAATAATTTGTAATCATTCGATTACGTGAAGGATCGTTTTTGCTTATTATTAAATCGTTTTCGTTTTTCAACGTCTTTCCAATTTTGCCGCCAGTCCCCCTGAATAAAACACTGCAGAACATTTCAGTTGGATATGTATTTTGGCTAACTATTGGTCACGAGACTTTCCACAACACATAGCAAGGACTCATTCAATAAATACACTGAACCAAGATACAAACATTCAACCTTCACTAAAATTCATTACGAAAAGACTAAGTAATAATTTTAATCATATGTTCTTTTATATAAATTTTAATTTAGAAATAATATACCTGGATAAATATGTTACTTAAATTTGGCACAATACAATATAAATCACATTCAATTTAGACTTTAGACGTACAGCTTACGTTAGTCAGTAGAAAAACATATTCAAATTTTAGTCAGCTTACGTTAGTCAGTAGAAAAACATATTCAAATTTTAGTCAAAAAATTAATTTCTTTCCATTTGATTAATTTAAGACTTTAAGGAAATAATGCTCATCAGCATAATAACACTTAATTATATGTGAAATATAATATCTGACAAATTATTACATAATGCATAACTGGTAAATACATACATCAGAGAAGAATGATATTAGGTATCTAGGTGTTTGCAGGGGTGTACCGAATTTTACAGCGGTGTAGAAAATGCATACACCATGGGGAGTAGCCGGAGGGTGCATGCATTTTCAACACCGTTATAAATAAACTCAACATATATACCAGGTTTGAAATTTTGTATTCGCGCCAGACGCGCATTTCGTATACAGAAGACTCATAAGTGACGCTCGGAAAAAAAATAATTAAAAAGGCCAAATAAAGTAAGAAGTTTAAAAACATCCCTAAACGTTTTCCCATATACATGATATACAGCTAATGTAATCTTTTCCTATGATAGGAAAGCCTTAGTAAATATTCAAAGTTTTGTCTATAGTTAATTTATAACTATGTCCGTATACC
The DNA here is from genome assembly GCF_963676685.1 of Mytilus edulis. Taxonomy (NCBI): domain Eukaryota; kingdom Metazoa; phylum Mollusca; class Bivalvia; order Mytilida; family Mytilidae; genus Mytilus; species Mytilus edulis. Next base: position 61,312,780 of record NC_092354.1, on the reverse strand, counting down.
CATGAGAACATCAAGTTCCTTTACCCATTTTTAAACCAGGATGTAAAATGAAAATAAATTCAATGAAGAATGTCTAGTGCAAATTTTCCACTCCGCTGTTGGTGTGCATTATCAAATTTATTTTCCAGAAATTTGGAAGTTTTGGATACTTCTTTAATCTCTTAATTTGTTGGCCTCAATTTTATTTATTTTTGTATTTTGCAAATTTTTTTCTTCTTAATTTTGTCTTTTATATTTTTTAATTCATCCCAGGGTGAACAAGAATGGGGTGTTATTTAAATCCTGGTCATTAACCAATCAGAGAGCACGAATTTTGCTGCATAAGAAATAATGACCTGCATAAAAACTCATAAGTAAATTAACATTAAAAATAGTTGAAAACTTCGGCAATCGACTTTAATGTAAAAGTTGTTTATGACAACTATGCATTTATTGAAACATTCTAAAACTTAGGAGATTAAAATTGGCATAACACATCATCCCATTAACTATTGTTACGGAATACGTCAGTTTGTAGGCTACAAACAATTTTTCTATTGTTCTATAATAGATAACCCTTGTTTTTTATAAATCATTTCAGCTTTAAATTTTTCTTTTCTTATAGTATCTGGGACGGCTTTGGAGCTGTACAATGCATTTATCGACTTATTCTGATGCATGCGTAAAACAAATGCGCTTATAACTACAAGTATAACAACTGTTACACAAACTGTCATTATAATGATGATTTTGTAGATATCATGTCCCTGAAAAATAAAAAATAAATAAAAAGGTAATTCATAGATATTTGGGAAATACGTCTGTACATAAAGTCGAAAACATTACTGCTTGCAACAACATTTCAAAATGTGAATTTAATTTTAATCATAAATTTACACAACATTAGAAACACAATGGTTATATTTTAATGATGCTTGTTTTGAGTACATACATAATGAATAAAAGAGATTGAATTTTATTTTGTTTACATTTAATTGGTAGTATTATCATCCATATTAAGGACAAGAACAAATATACAATGGATAATGAAGGCATATTCTCCAAGAACGATCAACCTTAATGAAGAGGTCAATAAGAGCAGAATATTGTGTTTTTAAAAAGCCTACTACGATCAAAGAATTTTACACTCCCTTTGATTTTGTCAGTTTTTAAATGTCCCCTTTTGATTTCTTTTGCTACGCTATACTTTCTTACGGCGTGAAGAATTCAAGGTCATTGGTTTGACCGGAATATATATAGTCATAGACGCCTATATGTGAGCACTGTTTTAACCTAGAACAAGTGTAAGTCAGGATGAACATTGGCTTGTTCTGAAAGAAGGAATTTTAAGAAACTGTAGCAAAGATTACAAAATCCTAGAAAAAATTTAATATGATTTCTGCAATATAATATAAACCGTTTAAAATATAAAACACTTCGCAGAACATTTTAGATAGACCAAGCAACATACAATCCATCACAAACTCCCGTCTGATAAGTCACATTTGCTGCTAGCGGGGGAAGGTAGACATGATAGAGTAATATTTTAGCAATACTATATCCAACCAATTATCAGGTTTGTTTCTACAGAAACTGTAACAAATAATCGAACTCCAATGCAAATTCATAAACGAGAGGTCCATAGAAACTGACAAAACCATACGTTATTAATCAACAGAACAAGTAAAAAGCAAATGTCATATGCCTAACTTGAGCATTTGCCGAAGTAAGTAGTGAGTTATACATTTTGTACCTGCTTTAATACCTAGTTAAACTTCTCACTTGTATGGCAGATGTTTATACATGTAGTTCCTTTGTATTCAAAATTGGGAGGGTAACCAACACAGACATAATTTCTTATTGAGATAACAGCTATGATCCAGCAGCTTTAACTCAGATAAATACGATACGACGGGGCAAATATAACACTTTCTAATGTGACACAAAGGTGGCCGGTTTCAATGAAAATTGTGCACCCTACTTCACAAACGTCCCTCATGTTTTATTAACGTTCCAAATTTCTAATCCTCCTTCTCGGGATAAAATAAAGACAAGAGAGTTTGTCTTTGGCTTTCAGTGATTATGCATGTTCCTGTTGTTATGAATGTTAGCACAGAAGAGACTAACGGCTGAAATGTGTGGCGTTCACCAAGGAAATATTCATCTCAGTGAAGGAATAACGTTTGTTGATAAAAAGTGGCCAAACATAACCGGTAGATAGTTCAGTACGACAAATGTTTGCCAACCCAAATAAAGGTATCAGGTTTATAGTTTAATAAGCATTCATAACATTGCTCATTTTTTTTCAAATAATACATTTTTAATGTGCGTGGGAATACAAAGCATGTCATAAATAAGTAACTTACCGATGACCCGGAAGGTTCAGACACAACTTCTACGGATTGAACTGACTGTCCATCACCAAAGGATAGACCGCATTGTGATATAAATCCATCAATATCTATCACATTTATGTATAAAGATGGCGTACAACAGTCACCACTGAAAACATCTACTAGTGTTAAATGATGATGTTTCACAGATGATATCGGATATGTTTCTTACGTCATAACTACAATCCCCTTTCATTTTCATGGATAAGTCCTACCGAATTATACTATTTACCGGGTTTAAATAACATTTGCAATACGACGGGTGGCATATGTGCAGCAGGATTGGATTATCATTCCAGAGCTCCTGAGATCACCTCCAGTGTTTAGTGATTCGTGTTGCTCTTTAGTTTTCTATGTTGTGTCCTGTGTACTATTATTTGTCTGTTTGTCTTTCTCATTTGTAGCCATGGCGTTGTCAGTTTATTTTACACTTATGCGTTTGACTGTTCCTCTGGTATCTTTCGCCCCTTTTTTAAATATATGAGTCCTGTGTTTAGGCAACATTGTTATTGTTCATTCCAATGCAATTTGGATTTGAAAATTTCTTTCATTGGCTAACAGTTGCCGTCAAATCCACAGTTGACCAGGTGTTACTAAGAAGGGACCCGCCATATTAAATTGATTGAATCAACAATTGTTCGATTACTACTATATAATCTAAAATAAAACAACACTTACCTCGAATTCGCCGTTTTAATGTAATTTTATCCGAATTTGAAGCGCACAGGTTACGTAATAATATCCAGTTTGTAAGTTTTCATTTGTATTACGTCACCGTTAGCCATGACATTTGTGCCAAAATCATTCATGAAGTTTCGCGGATTTTTTTTTCTATTTGTCAAATTTAGACATTTTTTTTTTATTGTATTTTTTCTTTTTGTAATGCATTAGAATCGGAATAACAGTACTGTAGTTGAGGAGTTGCCACCGTCAATTTTGATTTGACGGTCGCAAATCTCCGTTTAACTGTCTCCGCTACGCGTCGCCAGTAAAACTGCATTTGCGACCGTCAAATCTACAATTGACGGTGGCAACTCTTCAACTACAGTACTGTTATTCTTTAATTCTGGTTTTATGCTTTGCAGCGTTTTCTAATTTTCATTTCAAATATTAAACTCAGCATACCTAATGAAAGGTCATTTACGAATCATGCCGTGACGACAAATATTGATATGATACATTTTGTTCTTAACATTTGTGGAATTTGTTTTTCTAATTCAAAACAGAACAATAAAAAAGGTTGATTGATTGACTGCTGATGTTGAATAACAATTTCAAACAACATTAGGGGTGAAAATAAATGAAAAAGTGACATTGGAAAACAATGTGTGTATGTTTATCGTCTTTTTACCATTTCTTAAAGATATTTTAATCAGACGTTATAACGATGAATTTAAAGTTATTTTTGCGTTTGTTTAACTCTTTGCATAACTAGAAAGGAAAGGATGTTTTCACATACATGAAAATTTATATTCAAACCCCTTTTCTCATACGATTGTTTGTCATGTTTATAAAAACTTTTTTATTATAAGAGCCATGCACCGACCTGATGTTTACAGTTATTGGTCCAGTTGATAATCCCGTTATATTGACATGAGACAATTTAACTGACATTCCAACTGTGGAAGATATACTCTCTAACAGTGTCCCGGAAAATGTCACTTCAGATAAAGCGGTCCATGGATATAACGAACAATTAGCTGTATTAAGCGATGATATACCACATAATCCATCCGTATGTACAACAGTACAATCAGGTCTCTCAACATCTGTTACCTAATACAAAGGAAAATTTGAAGATGTATATTAAAATTGACAAACATGCTTTCAGTTGAAAGCCGTAATTTGACATATAATTGTTAACTTTTTATACAATTGGACTTTGATGGGGAACTGTCTCCTTTGCACTCATACCACGTCTTCTTATTCATATATGTTGAAGAAAAATGGGATAAAGTTCTCAAAATTACTAACTATTATGCAATGTTCCTAATTCTGTTGCCATATAAAATTGTTTTTGTCGTAGTTTGGTCCTGCTGGTTTTCAATCAAACCAATTGTCGTCAAAGGCCTTTTGATTATATGTATGTGTTAAACGCATTAGATGTTTAAAAAAAATGCTCATGGGCTATAGCTCCTGTGAATTTCAGTCTTAAATACAGTGCATATTCTTTTTTTAAATGTTGGGTATGGGAAACAATTTTTTAATAAAAGGATAGACCAGTATATATTTATTATATCGGACCAAAACTTGTCAATTATTAATTGTAAGTATGGGTCATATTAAGCATTGTACGGTATATCTATAATGAATATAAGAAGAGGAAATAGCAAATAAATTGAACAGTAAAACTGGCAAAACTAAACCTAGAGACAGCTAGCAATAATGGTTTATTACTACAAAAAAACAATATCATCGTTAAAAATATTGTACAAACCACAAGTTTTCTGGTTATACTCTGTTGAACATCTCCAGTTGATACAATTGAAACAGCTATTGTATATGAGCTGAAATACAAATGGAAATGTTAAAGAAATGTTAAAGAAATGTCTTTAAAAAAGAAGATGTGGTATGTTTGACAAGAAATAGACCAAAATGACACAGAAAGTAACAACTACGGAGCACCATACGAACGTAAAAAATAGCAAATCTCATACCGCATAGTCAGCAATAAAAGGTCATGAAAAACATTTAAAACAAACGAGAAATAATCATATTTAAAATAAAGAATTGAAACCAACAATAGCTTTTCAAGATCTTTACATTACATAACTTGCCATAAAAATTTGTATTTGTAAACGGAACTTCTTTTTTGTTATATCGTTTATATGATCGGCTCGTCGTGACGGACTTAAAACATGTTTGTAATGTTTTTGAATTTGGGGATTGATATGAACGGATTTTCAAACGAAGTATTTTCTTATTAAGCAAGTCATACATACAATATAACAGAAGGTGTTGTAGGCTTAACAGCAAAGGTTCCATTAGCACCCTCTCCTGAAAGAAGTGTGTACCCTACAGTTGTGGATCCGTGGACAAATAAATGGTCGTCTGATATTGACACTTGATACGTCTCTGTCACAGTACCGCAATTTTTAACTTCATAACCAATCAGCCTTTCCTTTCCAATTATAACATCATCTGAAAACAATATTGATGTTACATATATGGTATTTTGTAGGAATTTAAACATATTTAACTTGATACTTAATAAGCTGCTGATGTGTTTTATATATTTACAGTGCGAGAAGTCGATGACAGAAGGAATAATAACCATGGAGTCGTAAAAAGGCACATACTTCAACCGTTAGTCCCTATATCATTGATTCATTCCTTTCAAATAATATGTATAATTTTTTTTTCTCTTTGTCATTTCGTACTGATAATGTTTATGTCTGTCCTTTATTGTGTGTATGTTTTAATCACTACGCTTGTTGGTAATTTACAAATAAAAGAACAATGAAATTAAATCAAAACCTCAAGAATAAAGTATTATATATTTTTTTAAATAACACGAAAATTGGCCAACTTATTTCGAATGGCATTTATTTCTCCGACTGGTACAACCTGATAATTTATTTCTGTACTTTTTTAATACTGAAGGATTTTAAACCTTCGATGTAGATAGACAATTCTTGAAAAGTTTGATAAAAATCATATCACATGTCTAGAAGGAAAATATAATTGGGTTACGATTTTCTATTAAATTAAAAATTTCTTCAACCAATGCCCCTCTGAACCTGATATAAAATAATATTGAGAATGAAAATGGGGAATGTGTCAAAGAGACAACAACCCGAACATAGAAAAAACAACAGCAGAAGGTCACCATCAGGTCTTCAATGCAGCGAGACATTCCCGCACCTGGAGGCGTCCTTCAGCTGGCCCCTAAACAAATATATACTAGTTCAGTGATAATGAACGCCATATTTATTTCCAAATTGTACACAAGAAATTAAAATTAAAATAATACAAGACTAACAAAGGCCAGAGGATCCTGACTTCGGACAGGCGCAAAAATGCGGCGGGGTTAAACATGTTTATGAGATCTCAACCCTCCCCCTAAACCTCTAGCTAATGTAGAAAAGTAAACCTACCAGTTGATGCTGTAATGATAAGTTCAACACTTGCAGGTTTGTATAGCTCCGAGAGCTTCCTTGTGAATGGTCTCCCACTATCATCATTCCCATAAAGTTTAACTCGGAATTCCTGAAATGAATATGATGTATTTTATAAACTCTCAAAAAGAAATGCTGTTAAGTATAGTTGTTTACGGTTATCAGAATTCTGCTGCTGATTAATAAATTTGACAAATCATCACACAGTAGTTAACATGGGTCTCATTGGAGTCCAAACGTGATGCGGAATTGGTTGTTTTGTTTTGTTTGTTGTAGCGTATAAGGTGAAATTCATATATTTAAGAGAAAAACGAGAAATGGAGTCGATCTGGACACGTGAAATTACAAACGGGATACAAGCCTAGACCACCCCTTGCAATGTGACCTTTTATAACATGCTGATAACGTCTTATTAATTTTACAAAGAAACATTCTACAAAAATTAGGATTGATAACGATAACAGAACCAATTGTAACTAGTGTACATTTTGACAATTAATGACTCAAATGATGCTCCATGTGAATAAATTTAAAAATCAAAAATCTTGAACAAACTATGAAGATCTAATCAAATCAGTAAAGACTGAAAGTAAAGCTTAAGACGGACATGGAATAAGGACAATCCATCAGAAGGAAATGTTTTGAATTTTTTTTTTTACTTTTGTTTGTATTACTAGTTTGCTGGAATACAACGTTTATTCGTATAACATTAAATTTCTAAAATAAAACATGGAAAAAGACTAGTGGTTATATATCCTTAATTTTTATACTGAGGTAAATTTAGTTAAATCGAAATAAACTTACAGCATGTGGCGTTCTTAAAGTTGCAGCACACAACGTATCGAAATCTCGCTGCAACTGCGAAGCCTCGTGTGACGATATTACATTTCCGGTACTATCGGTCAATGCAATTGTGTGACATGTACCATTTGATCCAAAGCCATACACAGACAAAGCAACAGTATAGTTGATATCTGTAAAAAAAATTGGTAAATTTTAGAAATAAATACAAACCCATGTATTAGCGACAATTATGTCTTCAATTTACAGACATTTGAAAGTTTGTGACTAAAAGTAAAAACTACATTTATCACATATTGTGTTATATCGGCTTCAGCTGTACGTTAACTATATCAACCACTTGTTTTTATGGCAAGCTGTGTGGGGTTGAAACAAAAACTGTTTAAAATCATTTTCCGCGAGAATGCATTTGCTTTTACACATAATTGGTCTCTAATTATTCAACTACACAAATTGGTGAAACCTTAAAAATCATCAATGATATGGTAGATATGAATATTTGAAAAAATAGTTACCCATAATTGGACTTCCCTTCAGAGAAACCATCTCACTAGTATCTGTGTGTTCTAATAGTTCACTGTCTATCTTGATAGAGCTTTGTGCTGTAATATTTACCTTCCAGTCGTTGATAACATTCCTTCTTAGCTTCATGATACTACCTGGTGGATGCTAAATACATAATGACATTTTAATTGCCAGAAATACAGCAAAGTTAATTTAAACTGGAACACATCCGTGATATCGCGGGTCCGTGACTGAATTAAAGTATATAACTATGAGTTGAACCCGTCGACCTGGAACTTCTCAATCATTGGTAATATTAATTATTTGGAAAACAAAAGGTCCTGGTAGGGAGTATTTTTTTATCAACAGCCTGGTCCTATATTAGTTATAAATAAAATTGAATTATTTGATAATCTGTTTTACGTCATGCCCGCTAACAAATTGAAAACTACTTATATGCCTTATTTTAAGTCCAGAATTTTAATATCTGTATTGTCATCTTGGAAAGTCTTACTAACTGAATATCACAATAGCAAACAATTTGTCAATGATTAAATTAGTACTGCAACCCTGTAATTATGACCCGTGTATATAGCAAAATCCTAAATACACCGTTTGGTGGTGCGCCTGTCAGATGCGGAACGTACAGATAATGTAATAGGTAACAGGTGAATATACTATTGGTATCGGTAACGGATTCGACCCGGAACTCGTTAATTATTGCCACTATTAATTATATGAAAAACAAAAGGGTCTGGAGTGGTATAATTTTTAATCAACACCATTATCCTATATTGACTATATATAAAATTGAATTCTTTGATTTGTCGTTTTTACCCGATGACGGCTGACAAATTGGACCTCGTTATTTCAGTATTATAGATAGTAATGGTTTAGATGTATTGGCAATACAAATGTTATTGTTACATTTTTACATAGATTGAGTTAATACCATATAGTTCAATTATAGCAGAACAAGTTGTTGTCCTGAAAACAAAGGAACACCAAGAACACGGAAGGGCACACAAACAAACGTTACCATACATAGAAACAAACTATTTCATAACAAATGCATATTCCTGATTTAGTACAGGATATTTTAAGAAAAAATGATGGGTTGAATCTGTTTTTATTGGAAGCAAAACCTCCCGCTTATATGACAACGTTAACAAACATCGCTAAAATGACAAAATAACGTGGTAGAAATACATCACACACACACACACACATAGACACACGCAAGAACGCCATCACAGAGAAACGCAAAAACAAATAATATAATAGTCGACACAACATGCAAACTGCAGAACAACATCGAACTTCTTTTATCAACGTCAGACAGCACAGGACTTTACAGACAGTGACGCACTTATGTAACGGATTTGTAATCTTGAACAACAAAGAATTATTTCCACAATACAAGTCAAATTAGTTAGTTTAGTTCAAATTTATAGCTGACGTTTTATAGTTTCTGGTCTGTAAATTGAACTTGAATAAGTATAGACCCATAACGGACCAGAGCTTGTGGTAGATACATTGTTTCCAAATGAAAACATACCATGACTATGTATTTTGTTAAAACCTTTTCTTTCAGATGCTGTTTCCGTATCATTATCTTTCTATTTTTTACTTTGAGTTATACATTATTATAATTGTTGCAGGGTTCTGTAAATGTACAAATTTATAAGTATTATACCTGGATAGATATAATGGTTTCGCCTGATGAGGTATATATTCTTGTTGACTTTCCAGATGTGTATGTCTCCAATGTACCTATTATAAAATTTATAAAATTTAAAACTTAGATTCCTACAGGCTATAGACAAAGACATAAATGGCGTGAAAAAAGGTAAATATGAGTAGCTATTTATTTCAACAAAGCTTCCGCTAAAGTGAAATCCTGTGTCTTCTCAAATTCATTAGCATGTTTGTCCACTCTATAAATCATACCAATGAAAATCGTGTAAAGTTATATACTCAAGGATATACTTAAAATAACTTCAATTTGAAGTTACCAGCAACTAATTATTCTTATCGTTTAAATACTGATTCTGCAGTTGCATCTTTTGGATGTATATGCCAAACAGCTTCATGATTGAGAGAAAGATGAAGAAACCAAAGCACATACAACAAAAAACTGAAAACATACTAAATAATGGAAAAAAAATCAATTAAAAAACAAGCAACAGCTCATAAGACGTTACACAGAAAACTGCAGTTTTTCAACCAAATAAAGAGATGTTTCGGGATTATTGCGCAGTTGTACTGTCATAATTGTAATTAATGTTTCTTGTATCATTTTACATTTTATCAATAGGGATTGTGCAACTTATGTATACATTAAATGAAAATCACACCCATATAAATCATGCAAAACTTGAAGATATAGAGATATCAATATATTTTACTGTGAAGATATAGTAAAAGTTTGTACTGTATTATATATATGGTTATTAACATGGTAAATGATGCCATAAACAACAGATAATGCCCATAAAACCGTTATTGCTTAATTGAGTAAATTTTACAGATTGAAACACACTCGTTGAATCAGCTAATAGCTTATATTTTAGCTGTTGACTTTAAATCATTATATTTATGTTTCAGTTCTTTTCATCTGAAGTCTTCCCTTCGTCGATCGTTGCTGGTTTACGATCTAACCTGCCCCTCTTCATCATTGTAAAGTTAGGTCAGTATTTGTGATCCACAAAGTAGTGATTTCCATTTGACGTAGTTGTAACTAGCTACATCCAATCAAAAATGGTCTTACATGATCACGTATAAATATTAATAAACAATTGCCCCGTGATTATTCTGCGTCATAACCCAAAAAACTAAGGGCGATATCTATTGATTCGTTTCAAGTTCTTAATGTTTTAATTGAATTAAATTTGTGTGTGCTATCCATGTGCTAATGTTGGAAGGTCAACGTATGTTAATGCGGTTTCTGCTTCATGAAATTAGTAAACACGATCAAACATTGGATAGTGATTTTTATACCTCTGAGTACAAGTGTTGTCATTGGTCATTTAGGATGTATTCGGAGAGGGCGTGACTTCTATCTGTCGCTATATTGCACAACGCTGTTTATACAAATAATGTCTTAATCAGCCACTGACGAACAAAAGTGGGTCTGGTCGTAACTGTTGGCTAGCGGAGATGTTTTCTATTACATTATCGTAGTACTAATTTTAAGGCTGCCACTCAAAACACAAGTTGTACCTCCATCTTCAAAAATAGCACAATTACTTTCAAATGGTAAATACACTATACCAAAACTTACTACAAATATAACTTACCATTAGCATAATATATATCTACGTCTGTTTCTGCAGATGACCCAGTGACACTAACTTTGAGCACTGTGATCGTACTATCAACAGTAATATTTTGATCATCAGTTTCAGCAGAAGACCAGTCAAACGAGTCTATTATTATTTCACTAGACGGAAATGTTTCCTACAATATTAAAGAAAATCTTATCTATTTTTTCCAATGAAAATCAGATTCTACAAATCCGTTAAATGTTAAACCGTTCGGTCTTTTTTGTTATATAAAACGTTAATAACATAAGATAAACTACTTGTCTGTCATGCATAGAAATATTCTTGATTTTTACAAACTGATATTGAGTTCTTACAACTGAAGTCCTAATGTTAGGTGTAGCTTTGAACAACATAACTAAACAGAATAAGATTTTACCCCTATAACAGTGTCTAGAACATTTCCAATGTTTTCTTTGTCCGTTTCATAAACACTTCCACCAGTTGCTTCAGCTATTTGTTGGAAAAATGACAATGATGATGCAGACCTTTCATGCCGACCTACAATAACAGAATACACTTTTAAAATTTAATCTGACTTAACACATTTGCAATTATTTTAAAGGTCAAGGATAAGTTAAAATTGATAGATTTATTGATGACAGCTTTTAATTACATGCCATATCTTCATACATCATTTTGTGTCAATTTGCTGGTTCTATAAAACTTTAAAAGTTAATTCGCAAAACTGAGGGTTTTTTTAACATTTGGGCATAGCAACTTAAGCTTAATTTAGATTCAGCAAAAACTTTGTCTACTCACTTTAAATGCTCTTCAACTGTTTATTGATCTTCTTATTTTATTTTTTCGTTTGAATTGTTTTGCATCTTTCAATAATGGGACCTGTAAAAGCTATGTAGTATGGGTTTTGCTCATTGTTAAAGGCCATACGATGACCAATAGTTGTAAACATCTATGTCAATTGGTAAAATGTGGAGAATTGTTTTAATGCCAATCTTAACACTTATTCTCATAATGCCTAAAATTCAGAAGTATTCTGCTTAGTTAAATTTTATGTCGGTCAATGAGCCGAACGAAACGGGAAACAAATATGTAGGATTTTAACAAGTGCAATGACTTTAAAATGTTTGAACAATGTTAATTATAATGTCAGAGATATGTATGCCAATTGCGATAAATACCTTCAATTGTTTTTAAGTAAACAGCATATACAGATTACCAGTTTTATTTTCATCATAAATATACAAACCTAATGCTGATCGTTTTTTGGGAGGACACTGACTAGTTATTAATGATGTGACTGATATATTCTTTGCTTTTGCTGCATTTATGACTTCTTGAAGGCGGTCAGCATCTTTTGCGTCTGCATCCGTAAATACATAAAGAGGTGAATCATCTCTCATCAGCTCTATTGCTGTGCAAACGAACATATACCATAATGATTATTTTATTATGCACGGGAAACAAACCCGAATAAAAATTTAACAAATTTAAAGAATTACTTGGTTACCATTAGGGAGATAATTGACGACATCATTTGCAAAAGGTGTGTTGGCCTAAAAGAAGGGCGAACGATACCAGATGAACACTCAAAATCATATGTCGAAAAGAAACTGACAACACCATGTTTAAAAGGGAAAAGATCAATAAACAAACAATACTACACAATACACAACATAGAAAACTTAAGATTTTCATTTGTACAAGCGAAAATATAATTCCTGTCATCAAAACAAAATAGTCATGTTGAGGAAAATATTAAACATATTACGAAGCTGGAGGAATAATGTTTATATTTTATCAAAGTCCGGTGGTTAATCATTAATCTTTGGTCACTCAAAACATAAAAATATACGGGATAAACTGAAATAAAAATTCTTTTACAAACTTTACCAATAAGAGAAAACACGGACAATTTCAGTCAAAATTAATGACACGTGCTAGATATGATACTGCCATATATAAGGTTTAATATTGTCCATTTTGAGATTTAAGATACACTAGTCCTATCATATAAATTGATTTTTGTTTAGTCATTCTCAATTTCGTTGATAACTATAAACATAGTTTCATACTAGAGGAAACGTGAACTTTGTTTTATATCAATATAACATAATTCTATATATGATATAATATCAGGAGGTGTTGCATATGATTTCCTATGTGAAATCATTCTAATGAATTTCAAATAACGTTCATGTAGGCAACCCATGATAACTTTGCATAATACCTGCTAACATCCCCGCAGCTGCAAATTCTGGACAGTCGCCGTTGATTCCGTTAATTGATTCGATTGCTTGAACTTTGTTAATCATTTCATACCCATCTTCATACTTATGGGCAGTATTCCAGCTTTCTGAATTGAAAATATGACAGTGCAAACTAAAAACAGACAATTAATATATTAAGATATAAACAATCATACTAAAAATGAACAAAATTTGCTTTTAGTATTTATTCTTTTAATTATGTTCATTCACTTTATTAATTATGGCATTGGTAAAACAAAACCTACAATATACATGATATTAGATCAAAAGAGCTAAGTACACCAAAAATAAGCCCATTTTGCTCATTTTACCAAATTGAATTTAAGAGTCAAAATATCAACAAAAATAAATAATAATACCTGGGTCATGAAACAAAGATAGAACATAATCAGCAGGTTCATTGGCAGATCCTACGGTATTTGTTAACATCTCTATCACCTTTGTTTTTACAGCGTCAATATCGTCTGCCATCGAACCAGTATAGTCTATTGCCATAGCTAGAGTCATATCCTTCCGTCTTTTAACATGAAATAGATCTTCAAATAATTTTGGTCCAATTGTGTATAACACTCCAGTTCCTAGACAAAAAAAGTTAATAATGCAAGAGACGGTATTTTGCTTTATTAGATCAAAAAAGAGGGACGAAATATACCAGAGGGATAGTCAAACTCATAGATTGAAAATAAACTGACAGCGCCATGGCTAAAAATTAAAAAAAAAATAGACAATCAGACAAATAGTAGTACAGAAGAAACAACATAGAAAACTAAAATCACGAACCCCACCAAAAACTGGTGTAATCTCAGGTGCTCTGGTAGGGTAGCAGATACTGCTTCACATGTTGCACCTGTCGTGCTGCTTACGTTATTACAAATCCGGTAAATAGTTTAATTCGGTAGGTCACATTCGTGAAAAGGGAATGGTTATGAAGTTACAACATAAGGAACATATCCGATATCATCTGTGAAACGGTTATACCAATATCATCTGTCATTGAATCAGTATATTCTATTGCCATAGCTGGAGTCATATCCTTCTGTCTTTTAACATGAAAAAAATCTTCAAATCATTTTGATAATTTTCAGTTCCTTGACAAAATTATGATTTTCGTCAAGGTTGGAACCACCCTTTTTATCGAAATGTCTGTGTAAAAGTTAGTGACAACCGTTGAAATGTAGGCTAGAACAATGCCTTATGCCTTATGATGTAAACCCTAGAACACTCCTCCTTATTATTATTCTCTCCGCGGAAGTCTTGATAAATTTTATTATTAGTTCAAGGAAAATCAAACCAGATAGTCTACATTGATAAAATACATATCAACAGAGTAAGAATATAATGCAACAGTATTATTTCCTTGTACAGGTTTATATTCCATGAACAACACGAAGGGTGTCAAATGTGATACAGGACATGCTTATCGATCACATGATATCATCCCTGGTTAAGGTTGGATCGGGTTCGTGTTGCTCAGTCTTTGGTTTTCTATATTATGTTTTGTATACTGTTGTTTGTCTTTTGGTCTTTTATTTGACATGGTGTTATTTTTTACGTTTAATTTTTAAGGTTCCTTTAACTTTTATTTAGAACCAAATCAATAGAGGAACTTTGCTATATGCATTTGTGTTGACACTACACAAAGGATGAATTAAAGTAGATTGCAAAGAATATATATAAAGAAAGAATACTATTGGTACATAAATAAACCTTCAAATCGAACTAGTGAATAAATACAGCGATGACATCAAAGATCTCTCATCCAAGCAAAATTTCCCAATGAATACAACCTTCAAGATAGACCAAAAGACAACCATTGATGAGGTTTTCAAATAGCGCCAGGAATAGATTACCTTAGCTATATTTGGCACAACTTTTTGGAATTTCTGGTCCTCAATGCTCTTCAACTTATTTCTAATTTGGCTTTATAATTATTCTGATCTGAGCGTCACTGATGAGTCTTATGTAGACGAAACGCGCGTCTGTCATATTAAATTATAATCCTGGTACCTTTGATAACTATTCACACCACCGGTTCGATGCCACTGCTTGTGGACGTTTCGTCCCCGAGGGTATCACCAGCCCAGTAGTCAGCACTTCGGTGTTGGCATTAATATCAATTATATGGTCATTTTTATAAATTTCCTGTTACAAAACTTTGAATTTTTCAAAAAAACTAAGTATTTTCTTATCCAAAGAATAGATTACCTTAGCTGTATTTAGAATATTTTTTTGGATTTTTTTGTCCTCAATGCTCTTTAACTTATTTCTATTTTGTCTTTATAATCATTCTGATCTGAGCGTCACTGATGAGTCTTATGTAGACGAAACGCGCGTCTGGCGTATGAAATTATAATCCTGGTACATTCGATAACTATTAATACAGATTCTTAGTGAAAAAATACTTTAAGCATATAGGAAAGAAACCTGTCTATTGTCCAATGAACATATCGTATACTGTATATGTTGACTGTTTTTATTTGTATTATCGATCGTTGTTGTATTAACGTGTGTACGCACAGATCCTACATGTACATATCGTGTTATTAGTTAAAATATTATGATTTTTAATCATGTCTGGTCTCGAGTTAAAAAAAGAATAAAACGTTTTAAATAGATTATCAAAACACCTGTGCATAACCGTTCTAGGAGATAATAGTAATCAAAGGTACCAGGCTAATAATTTAATACGCCAGACGCGCGTTTCGTCTACATTTTATAAGAAGAATGCAGTTACATCATTATAAAGTCAATTGCAAAGCTAAACTCAACACATGGCATCATTCAAAAAGGGATTTAAGATGAGGCTATTTCACTGACCATTAGCAACAAGGAAGTTTTCTGTAGCCTGGATAGCAGCTGCATATGCCTGGTTGTGTAAATGAGAATGTGGTGACCATTCAGGGGTAATGGAATCCTTATTGATGCCACATCTGGCCACAAACTTCCTGCTGTCATCGTCAGGACCTCCATGACTACATTTACCAGTTGATGAACCAATTGCCTCTTAAGTAAGAAAATAAATGATCGGTTTTAAAACGTTTTACAGAGTTAAGATATGCTATCAAAATTTTTAAATTAACGCAAATAGTTTTCATATGATAACTCAAAATGTTTCAAACTGTTTGTATAAATTTGCAGAGTTTTTAATATCTAACCGAATTATTCAATAAGTATTCTTTAATTGTCTGATGTGTTGATCTGTGCGTTCAATGAGTATAATTATATATGCATTACACGACATTTGCATGTCAAAATATTTATATTCATCTCATCAAAATTTATATTTAAAAATGCTTGTACCAAGTCATGAGTATGACAGTTGTTATCCATTCACATGATTCATTTGATGTGTTTGAGTTTTTGATTTTGTCATTCGATTAAGGACTTTTTCTCGGAGTTCAGTATTTTTTGTGATTTTCTTTTTTTGATAAAGTGAGATATTGGATATCATATTAAATTAGAACGGTGTAAATTATCATAATGTTACCTACTTGCAGGTTTGATATTGCCTCTTCCGTGATGGTACCCACTAGTCAGCTTTCCATTCACTCTAATGTTGTTCTTACATTCAGAACTTAAACAACAAGATTATCAACAGTAAAATTGAGGAAAGGGAAAAGTATGAAATGTCCTAAAGTTCATCTAAAGGCAAGCACTTGTTAAATAGGATTTACAGAAAACGAATATACAAACCAGTTAATGCAGCTCCTGCAGAATATTTTGGAAAACCTTGCAAAATACCCATACTTTCTCTAATGCTCCTACCTAAATTTTTAATGTACATTTGGTAAGTGCACCTCATTCAAAAAGGGGTTAAGATCTAAATATAAAGGTAACAAGGCCACATATGATTGCATAAAATGAATTTCCAACATCGTAACCTCGATTTGTGTTTTTTGTACAATTTGTTATGGTTTTTCTTGTTGCAATTGATAGCATATATTTGATATTTGTGTTTAATTTAAGGTCCTTTATTCTGTGTTTGTTTAACGTATATATGTATTTTGGGGTGTTGTTTCATTCAAAATGTCTCCTTATAGATGTAAAACGTCAGAACTGATAAAGATTTTAACGAACATTAAAGCTTAAATCACTGCAAGCAACAATCCAACCCGTGAATGGTAATCTGAAAATGTGTTCTTTCAATGATCTAATTGGTTAATTTAACTCAGACAGTGTTAAAATAAATTTGTACATGTTATACACTTTCTGTTAACAATGACCAATCTTTTATTTTTATTTTTGTATCATTATTATTATTCTCATCATTGATTTGGCTTTTCTGATATTAAAGATTTCTTTTTCTTTTTTTCAAAATATTTGTCGAAATATGATACTGATAATTATACTGTAAATTTACAAAAATGTTCGTTTTGCATTTGATTTAAGTAAATACGTGCATATGAGTTATTTAAGTTAAATCATCGAACACTACAATACCGTTATGTTAACAACAATCATTTTTTTCTTTTTATACAATATGTACAATGTTCATTCTGTTATTATTAATTTGAACTTTCTTTTCTCAATCATAAATATCTTTTTCTTTCAAATTAAAAGTATTTGGCGAACTATGGGACTGATATACTGGATAATTACAAAAATGGCAGTTTTGCATTTAATTTAGGTAAATACACATACGTTATCTAAATTAAATTTCCACAAGGTAATCGATAATATCAATATGTATTTTAATATTTAAACCCCAAACTTCCTTGTTTAACTAATTTGGATATTTTTTTTACTTACTTAAAATCTGCATTATCTAGACAGGTGTCTTCTTCCAAGGCCGCTACTTCCATTAAATCATTTATTCCTGTTATAAAAAGACATTATATAAGGGTTTGAGGTAATTTGTATTGTAATTTGGGGTATTCATTTTTTTTTTTAAATTATAGATTCAAAACTTCTAGAACAAATTCAAGTTATTTCTATAAAAAAACGTTTGTTTTCAATTTTATAGTGCATATATATGTCATGATTCAAAGATAAATATGTCATTCATAATAATTATGTAGTGTATATTTTGAAATCTGTTTTGAAACGGATCATGCATTTGAATAAAGTACCGATTTTGTGATGTTCGTTTCTTCCCTATTATATTTTGACAATCTAATCATTTATCAAGATGTTCATGAACCAAAAATGCTTGTGTTACTTTGTACTTTTTGTTGTGCTAATGTTTCATTGACTTTTAACCTACTTCTTATTTTGACAATCAAATCATTCATCAATATGCTCATATTTACCAAAATCTTCATATGCAACACCGCCGTTCATTTCAACCCAGTTCGTATTACTATAAAATGATTGTATAGTATAGAGGCATTCACCCAGCTGTTTTATGAATTCGTCAAGGTCATCTTTTCGCGCAATCAATTTCTGTTTACAAGATTTCACGAAGTTATGCGCTGGAATTAAAACAAACCACGTGATAAAAACAAGTAATAACAAGTGACTAGTATATATAAATTGTGAAAACAAACTTAGATAATTGAAATTTCTAAAAGATATTTTTGTGGAAATTGGCACTTGCGAATCTATCGAGTATCTTTCAAGTCGTATTGTACTAGACTGGAAGTGAAATGTGTATGGTGAACTAAATTTAATGTACATTTATATAGTTTGGTGCTTGAATTATTAGTCACATATTTCATGTTCACAGTGTCTATTGGTTATCTGTGCTACTAGAAAAGAGAAAATAACATGTATTTTCTTTCTTTTCGAATACTTCTGAAAAAATATATTTTTTCTATTTTCCAAGTTCGTACAATTGAATGAAGTTTTAGAAATTATTAATATTTACATGATTTTCTTATCTTTATGCAAATAAAAAAAAACGTAGTGTCACAATCAGCGCTTGACAATTAACATTTTCAACGATATAGTCTTTTCAATTTTAATTAAAGAACAAATCACATGTGTTGGGCAGCAGCCTTTACAATTGGTAAACAGTATGACTCATAGAAAAGATTAGGGACATATACTAAAAGAAGTCTAACTATGAACTGTTTTTATTCAAAATTTACCTAGGACGATTTGATCAGCATGACAGTGAATATAAGCTGTATCCTTCTTGTTCTCCTGTGTATCAGCAACTGCATTTCTCAATGCAAATACTTTCGTCATCATTGTATGCTCGCCATTCTTATCTAAATGTAAGTGTGATATGATGACGACATAATCTTTCAATCAGTTTAATTGAGGTCTGGAGCTGGCATGTCAGTAACTGCTAGTAGTCCTTTGTTCATTCATGTGTAATTGCCATTTTGCGTAGTTTCTATTGTTACCTATTCTGACATCAGACTCGGACTTCTTTTAAACTGAGTTTTACTGTGCGAATTGTTATGTGTTTCTTTATTGTAAATTAGCTAGATGTATAGGGGGAGGGTTCAGATATCGCATAACATGTTTATCCCCGCATCTGGCCTTTGTTAATGTTGTATGGTTTGTTTTAAATTTTAGTTCATTTATATAGTTTAGATTTAGTGTGAAGTTCGTTTGCATTGAACTAGTACATCGTTTTATTTAGGGGCCAGTTGAGGCAAACCTCAGGGTGCTGGTTTTTCTCGCTGCGTTGAAGACAAATTGATTGCCTTCGGCTGTTATCTGCTCTCTAGTTGGGTTGTTTCTTTGACACATTCCCCATTTCCATTCGTAATTTTAGAATAATTGGCAATGTAATATAAAACAAAACAAAACTACCGAAGTTGTAAAGGACAGAGACAATTGAAGTGCTAAATATCAAGAATTGAAAATACCGTCTAAGGATTAAATAATGCAGCAATGAATGACCCCAATCTACTCCACGTATATGTAGATGTTTTATCAACATTGAAGACAGCTATCCATCTAATTCATAACAAAACAAATAACGAAAAATAAACACCACATGAACAAACGCCAATCACTGATTGCGTTTGGCTTGGAACATTCACATAAAGAATGTGGTCAGTTTACACATGTGTGTGAGTTCGAACTTTTACCCTTACATGAGACAGTGGTGTAACTGTGGCATTAGAACAAACTTTCAGTAGCAAATACCTTAAAGTAAAGGTTGTCTTACCATCACCAAAGAAATCCTCTAAAGATCCTCCTTTATTGGCGTTGATATATTGGCTAATCGCTCGGAATGATCCCGGTCCTGTTATATCTAAGTGGGTTTTAGTCCTCCAGTTTCCATCTCGCAATGATCTCGCAAAGAAACCACTGGTCAGTTTGATACATATCGAAATAGTTATAATTATAATACTTATATAATTCATTTTTAAGTAAACAGCTTCTTGCTTTTTATAAACACAGTATATTGCTATCTACATTAAGTAATAAAACGTATTCGCATACAATTACATCAACCGACTTCATAGAAGATAGTTATTTTCTGACTAGATGTCACCAACAATTTATTCTCATTCTCTCGTTTATGGCAAAGGTCCAGTCATTATATTCATTAAGGTTTTTAAGACATATTTCATATCACTTCCTAATTCATGATTATTTTTAAAACTCTGAAAAGTTTCAGTGTTCAATATTCAATAAATCAATGGATTTATACATAAAAGGTAGATAAAACAGATTTGTATTGAATAGAAAAATAGATATATACATTTAAATGTCTATGTTATATACTATTACATCTATTATATATGTAAAGAATCATTGTTGTTAACAGTTATACTGTTCCAAAAGTATTCTACTTAAAAAGATCACTTCCTTGTTAACAGTTTATACTGATTTTATATTTATTATTCAGAAATTAACCTAAATCGTTTAATTTCTTTTGTTATATTTATACATGTGTTTTATTATTTTGTATTGGTTTTCACTCTCAAGATTTTATATAATATATATTTTATCAATCAATAGCTATATTAAATGAAAGGTTGATAAATCAGATATTCAATAGAAAAGTAACATGTTTATTTTATATAAATTAATGCAATAATGAAACATTCTGAAAATATTAAAGTGTATTTTGCTCTAAAAGATCTGTTGATTATCCATATAAATATAAGTGACTTTTCAGTTTTTTTTCTGAATCATGTAAAATATTTGGATTACTTTGGTTGTACAAAGTATTAAGATGAGTATTTATCAACTTTTATTTCGTTTGTCATCCGTCCAGCATTAATAGATATTTTCATGAATATCCAACAATGACGTTAAAATTTTTACACGTTGTGTAGTTATATTTAGTTGTAATGCTCATGAACCTCATACAATTTTATGTAATGAACTTTTGAAAATTACTTAAAATTAAGGATTATGTCTCCATCATACAAACTGAACTTTTCATATAAAAAAGTATAACAAAATAGATTCCGACCTCCAAGGTAAATCAATAAATGGAATTCCGTAAAAACTGATAAAATCTAACGTTATTACTCAGCGAATGATTCAGCGCCCTCTTTCGGTCAGTGTCCTCTCGAGTTAATGTAGCGATCGATAGTGAATCGGAATATAACGACTTGATTGGTAACTAGTGGAAAAATAAACTGGTTCAATATCCTGAATGTGCGTCTAATTGAGGAACTCAAAAGTTTTGCGTAAACATAAAATTTCTGTGTAGTGATATTTGAAATGTTTCTATTTTTAAAAAGTGACTTAGTTTTACCATTTGTATTGTTTCGAAAAGAAGAGGACCATAGAATAAATGTGTAAAACCTATAGAGATATTTAATGTATTCAAAGTATTAAATTTTCAAAGAACTTATCATCTGAAAAAAGCGATTTTTACGAAGAGTTACCGATTCAAGAAAGAATTTGTCTAGGTATGCTAATTTACGGGAAAATGAAACTTACTGCATACCCCGGAAATTTAACCACATATGTGAAAATGTCAAAGCTTCGAAACGAGTCATTATATAAATACATGTTTTCGATATGGAATGAGCTACAAGCTATTTTTCTTTTTATTGGAAAAATGCCCTTAAAGAACAGAACAACTACAAAAACTGTAAACGGTAATATCGCACTACAAGTAAGATCTCATACTGCAAGCGCTAGTTCAAGTGGTCTCTTTATGTGCTTTCCAGTCTTTGTCGTTTGACTCAAATCATAAAAGAACAAAATTAGTTTAATTTCAGCACTTTTTGATTTAGCTTTTATAACAGTTGAAATTGTTCTAGTGTTAAAGATGCCACAAATTTACCATGTTTACGCTGCCAATTGATTGCAAAGTTCTAAATCATCTTTTAATTTGTCGATCACAATGTGTATCGGTAGTTCCTAAGTTAAAAATCAGCTATTTTGTTGGTCTATGGTTTAAAAAATTTAAAAATCAATTACTAACAATTAAAATCACAAAAATAATAAGCTCCGATGAAAATTCAAGAAGGAAGTCTTTAATCAAATGGCAAAATCAAAATCTCGAACACATCAAACGAATGGATAACAAGTGTCATATTCCTGACTTAGTACAGGCATTTTCTTATGGAGAAAATGGTGGGTAAAACCTGGTTATCAGTTAGCTAAACTACTCACTTGTATGACAGTCGCATCAAATTCCATTTTATTGACAACGATGTATAAACATAACATATAGACATAATAGGTAAAAATGTCAAAAATAGGGTTAAAGCAGTCATCATAGTGTTATAATATTTATTACTATAAAAACACAACAATATGTAACACAAAGCACACAAATGCATATATACAAAGCACATTAGCAAAAATTTAAGACAAGAATACAAACATTTACCATTACACAATAGCAAAATGATACAGAGCCACGTCATATGTATCAAAGAATACAAAAAGGCATATAGACAAAGCACATTAGCAAAAATGAAAGACAAGGACACATTTGTTTTACAATAGCACAATAACACAATGCCGGAAGGTAAAAGTACAGAGCCTTCAATCAATAATTTTGTGAAAAACTTTTTTCTTATCATGTTTAGATAATTTGTTGCTTTTTCAATGTGGCACGAGACAGGGACGAAGAGTGAGGGATATAAGCTGTCACCGGAAGACATTGGTATGTTGGATATAGAAAGATTTTATACCCTGCGATAGGCCACTTACATATAGAAGTTGTAATTTTTCGTCAACATGCAGTGGCGTGGCTAAGTTAAATCCTATTTTCTATTCAATTCTTTTGCATATTTCTTGTTCGTTCACCAGGTCGAAACACTGCATAACTTTTCAATTTGGTTTATTTTTAGTTACGCTCATTATGTATGAACTATTTGTTGTTGGACTTTCAACACCACACAATATTAAAGATGACACGAAATCAACCAACAAGAAACATGGTATTAAACAACAAAATACAGGGTATTTAACAACAAAATACAAGAATCAACCAACAAACACTCAGCTATAACTAAAATTACGATAAGACTATAAAGTAATGATTTTTTTTAAACTTATATATTTATTCAATTGTATTGCAGAAAGATTATACATGCGATATATATGTAACTTTAATTTGGAACAATACAATATCACAGTAAATGTAGACTTTAGATATACAGCCTACACCAGACAGTAAAATAACATATGCAAAACATTAGTCAAAAGGTATCCTTTAATCAATACTTATGTAAATTAACATTAAACAAAGTTGGAAATCTTAAGAAAATGACTGTAATGTGGGAATACTGAAAATTAAGAAATTGGTGCGTGCATTTATAATTGCGATTTTTTAAGAATAGATAAAATTAGATAAAATGAATACAGATGTATGAATCCAACTAGTTCGCATTATTCACAATAATAAAAAAAAATCGCAATCATTTATTTCTTACTTCACAGTAGCTCAAAGCTATTGCTTGCATTGATTGAAATTTTCAAAAAGGAAGATTACAATTGCCGTTAAACATTATTATATTAATTACTATTACTGTTTACATCAGTGTATATATCACAAGCAATTTTTGTATTCAATCATTATTCAGTGATAGATAATCCTTTTATTTTAGCAATCATTTCAGCGTTGAATTTTTCTTTCATTGTAGTATCTGACTTGGCTTCAGATCTGACCAGTGCGTCTTTCGACTGAATATGATGCATTCGTAAAACAGTTGCGCTAATAACTGCAATTATGACAACTACTACGCACACTGTCATTATAATAATTATTGTGTAGATATCTGTTCCCTGAAAGTAAAAAACGAAGGGAAATCATAGGTATATGTGGAATACATGTAGGAAATATGACTGCTTGAACTTTCCATGTCCAGCAGAAAAAGAAATTTTAAAAAATAAAAATGAACGACATCATTATCAACTGGGGTACTCCCGATTGATAGTTCGGTCCTGCGTCAAATTTTGGTTGTGTTTTTTTTTTAAATTGTAACTTAAATGCATAACTAGTCTGATTCATTGTCACTTCTCAAATATGAATATATTGACGTATGGAGTTCTAAAATCAGTCTGTGTTTAAAGGTACGTCTGCTCGGCAATGCAGGACGTGAAAATATAAGCATTCACATTTTGTCTTGTTTATTCTAAATTCCTGCTTAGATTCAGTTTCACACTCTCTAGGGTTACATAAAAGTTGCCGTTTTCAAAGAAAAGTGTGTGCCACTTCAACTCAAGCGTCACTCATGTTATATTTACATTCCAAATTTTCAACATCATCTGCACGGGTAAAAGAAGGACAAGATTGTGTCGTCGACTTCCGATTAATGTTATGCATTGATGAAAGCCGGACAGAGTCAAACGGCTGAAATATATGATGTTCAACATGGAAATAGTAATCTACAATGTAGGATTAACAGTTTGCGATGTTATGTATTCAAACAAAGTTTGTGAATAAAAGATTAAAACCAAACATAATAGTTAAGTACGTTAAATGGTTGCAAAAACTGGTTTCACTCTTATAATTCAGTAGACAAGTTAAGACAGAGCTGATAGATTCTAGTAAAAGAAAATATGCAATGTTAATCGGATTATCAAGCAGGTCAAAGGTTTTGTCTTCCCGTTTCAGAATCTAATGCATTCATGATAATACTTTCAAAAGCGTACACCAAAACGTTGTGATTGGTTTGAAACGTTCTAAACAATGAACATTTAACGAATGACGTAATATTATTTTCATTTTTGGTGTACAAACAATAAGCTTACCCATAGTCATTTAAATTCTTAAAAGGCGAATTTCGATAACTTACCGATGACCCGGAAGGTTCAGACACAACTTCTACTGATTGAACTGACTGTCCATCACCAAAAGATAGACCACACTGTGATATAAATCCATCAACATCGATCACATTTATTGATAAGGATGGCGTGCAACAGTCTCCACTGAAAACAAATAAGTGTATGAAATTATATGTTCAAAATTGCAATTGGTTTTTTTTTGTCTTTATGCTGTGACACGTTTCATAAAATAGGCTTTAAATATTAAACTACCGTATACCTGATAAAGGCTATTTAACAAATATATTGTGAGAACAAAAATTGATATAAGACATTTTTGTCTTTACATTTATGGTATATTTTAAAATTATAAAATACAAATAACAGAACCATAACAAGAATGTGTCCCAAGTACACGGAGGCCCAACCAGCACTATCATTTTCTATGTTTAGTGGACCGTGGAAATGGGATAAAACCTCTACTTTGGTATTAAAATTAGAAAGATCATATCATAGGGAACATGTTTACGAAGTTTCACATTGATTGGATTTCAACTTCATCAAAAACTACCTAGACTAGAAACTTTAACCTAAGCGGGACGAACGGACAAACGGAAAAACGAATGAAAGGAAGGACGGACGAATGAACGGACGCACAGACCAGAAAACACAATGTCCATAAATGGGACATAAAAAAAGATTGATTGATTGACTGCTGGTGTTTAATATAACTCTGTCTATATCGTGACTTCCAAGTTTTTTTAGTGGTGAAAAAGAAGTGCTCGAGAGAACAAGCACACATCTGAGGTTTAACCACCAATCCTTACACACACCTCAATGTCGACAGGAGAGTAGTCGCTCTACTTAAATACTTATAGTGGAATGTATTTTAACTTCTAAATACATGATATCGTCATTTATACGCAATATTATTTTTTTCTAAATTTTAATCTTTTCTTTTTGGCAAAGAAGATGAGTGAACTTATCAGCAGACTTGTATAAGTTTTTTGAAATACTTATGCTTTTCTACCTCGAGAATAGATAGTTTTAGCTCTATTTGGCAAAACCTTTTCGAAATTTTGGTCCTCAATGCTCTTAAACTTCGTATTTTATTTGCCCTTTTTAACTTTTTGGTATTTGAGAGTCACTGATGAGTCTTTTGTAGACGAAACGCGCGTCTGGCGTATATACAAAAATAGTCCTTGTATCTATAATGAGTTTATTTACACCTTATATTGTTGAGGGAAAGAGTCAAGCTCAGAAAACAAATCTTTGTCACGTGACTATTAAGAATGTTGATAAAGATGGACAACATCAGGGGTGAATATACTATGTAGTGAACATCGGAAACAATGTGTTCTTATTAGCTTTGCCCATTTCTTAAAGGTTCATTTTTATCAGAAATTTTAACGCATACTTTTTAGTTTTCAAGAATTTGCTTAACTTTGTTTCTAACCAGATAGGAAAGAATGCTTACACATACATGAAAATTTACATCTTAATAAACCCCATTTTTTCTCATACGATTGTCATGCATCTTTATAAAACCCTGTTCTCAAACGAGTCAAGCATCTTTATAAAACCATTTTCTCACATGAATCGTACATTTACCTGATGTTAACAGCTATTGGTCCAGTAGATAACCTAGTAATATTAACATGAGACAATTTAACCGACATTCCAACAGTTGATGATATACTCTCTAACAGTGTCCCGGAAAATGTCACTTCAGCTGAAGCCGTCCAGTTGTACAACGAACAATTAGCTGTATTGAGCGATGCTACACCACATACTCCAGCCGTCTGTACAACAGTACAATCAGGTCTTTCTACGTCTGTTACCTAATTCAATCGAATATTCGAAGATATAATCAAAGTGAAATAAAATACTTGATAATTTGCAGAATGTTGTGAAAAAGTTCTCAAATCTGTAATGAAAAGAATGGCCTCGTATTCAACATTACTTGTAAAGGTAATTTGGAAAGTTACTTGTTTAAGTTTTGCCCCTGACTGATGCAATGTTCTTATCTTGTTGCCATCCAACTGGTTTTTTTTAACGATTTCAGTTATTAAATGTTCGTTACCAAAATGTGTCAAAGATAAATGATTTTCTCTATGTGTTTATGTGTCACTTAATGTATAGTAAATTCTTTAGCTATGGCTTTACGCCAATATCGGTCTTAGTAAAAGTTTCATATTTCTTCTTAAAATTTTAGCATTTGAAGGCAAAATAATTAAAATGGACGGACATACCAGTATAAATGTTAATGCAAGTATACTTTCCAGAAAGCTGTTTAAAAAGTTCACTGATAATATCTATAAAATTTTGAACATACCACAAGTTTCTTGGTGATACTCTGTTGAATCTTCGCAGTTGACACAATTAAAACTGATATTGTATATGAGCTGAAATAAAGGTTGACATTTTAGGGAAACATTTTATTCTGTAAGAAAGATGCGTAGAGTTTATTATGTCATATCAGGAATTCAAACCAATAAATATTTTTTAGAGACTTTGTTTTATATTAACTACCATATATATTTGTATCACTCATGAGAACTTTTTGTATTACTAAAAAAAAGTATGTCATTCATATGATATAAGATGGGATCGTCTGTATCATTCGATACGACTATTGCAAAGCCGTATTCTACTGGTATTAATTTCGATTTTGATTGAAAGAATACGGTGATAAACATAAAATATATTTGCAATAAACCATTTTGATAGACAAAAGATAGATTCAATATAACAAAAGAGGTGTAGTAGACTAACAGCCAATAACACATACAATATAACAGAGGGTGTAGTAGGCTTAACAGCAAAGGTTCCATTAGCACAATCTCCAGGTAACAGGGTATACTCTACAGATGTGATTCCTTGTACGAATGTATGGTCATCTGATATTGATACTTGATACGTATCTGTCACAGTACCGCGATTTAAAACCTCATAACCAATAAGCCTTTCCTTTCCAAGTACAACGTCATCTGAAAAAAAATTTGTTGTTATGTAGTATTGTTTGCAAGATTCTAAACATATTTAAATTTATAGCTGGTGTGTATAATAAATGGACAGTACATGAAGTCGGGCAAACAGAAGCAAAGGAAAGAAGGAATAATAAGAGTGAAGCCTGAAAACGGGCAAAACGATAGTTTCCATAGAAGGAGGTAAGCATACATTCTGCATTGTTTGTTCATATGTAGATGTTTTCAACTTTATATGTTTCCCTAAGGCAAACTTCGAACAAAACTCCTATGGAGGTATTTTGTAAACAGGCGTCCTTATCCGATTTTGTATGTTGAGACACCCCCTCTGGAGTTTACATACGTACCAGTTGATGCTTTAATAGTTAGTTCAACGCTTGTAGGTTTGTGAAATTCCGAGAGTTTCCTTGTGAATGATATCCCACTATCATCATTCCCGTATAGTTTAACTTGGAATTTCTGAAATGAATTTGATGTATTCTATATACACTGAACACTATCCAATTATCAACAAGATATACTGAATATGGTGACTCCGTTTTTTTTCCAAGAATTCCGCTAGCAGAAAATTGATGATTTATGAATTTGACAATCCATAACATATTATCACATGAAGCTTAATACAATTTATGAGGAAGGTCTCATTCGTTGTACGAATAAAACACACTCATGGGACTGTCGAACAGAGGTAGAGCGCTACACTCTTCCTTCATTGCAAGATATTTGATTAATAACATAACAATTTTAATTATACTACACCAGTGTGCATTTCGGCAAGTAAAGTCTCTTTAGTGATGTCAACATTTGAAAATAAAAAAAAATGAATCAAACCTAGGCCTGGGCTCGGAGTTATGCAAAACGGGGCAGAGTTAACTTTTTAACTTAGTAATTATGAATATTTTCAATACACAGTTCATTCTTCCAAAATTCAATTCCGTTAAAAGAGGGGGAAAGACAAGTGGTGATTTTTAGACTTAAATAAATTTTGTTATTTCAAAAAAAACTTACAACATATGGCATTCTGAAAGTTGCAGCACACAAAGTATCGACATCCCGTCGCAACTGTGAAGCCGCGTGTGACGATATAACATTTCCGGCGTTACCAGTCAATTCAATTTTGTGACATGTGCCACTTGGTCCTAAGTTATACACGGACAACTCAACAGTATAGTTGTTATCTGTTAAACAATTGGAAATATTAAAAATTAAACAAAACAAACATGTAAAAAACGACAAATACTATTTTACGGCATTTTTTACAGGCGCAGTGTTTTGATTGTTGATATTTCTCTACTTGACAGCAACAAAACATTTTGCTACGAGGATTAAAATCTTTACATCTAACAGACGTAGTTTAATAATGGCTGATGTTGTACTCTATCAATCAAATACTTTTCATGACAAGGTATGTGTGGGTGGAAACAAATTCTTTTTTCAAACCATATTCCACGAGTATGCATTCGCTTTGGCACAAATCGGTTTTTTATTATCCAACAACACAAATTGGTGAAACTGTAACAAGAATTTAGTCTTTAAGTGGAATAATGATTTATAATTTGGTAGTTATAAATATCTAAAAAAAAAAATAGTTACCCGAAATTGGACTGCTTTTCAGAGAAACCATTTCACCAGTATTTGATTTTTCCAATACTTCACTGTCAACCTTGATAGAACTCTGTGCTGTTATATTTACCTTCCAATCGCTAATTACATTCCTTCTTAGGTTTATGATACTACCAGGAGGATGCTAAATAAAACAGAATCATTATATCAATATTGACATGTGTTATTGTTGTGGATCAAATGTAACAATAAGGAGATGTAGAATGATTGTGGAATGACACAACTCTCAGCCAAAGTTCAAATGAAATTGATGTCAGCAATTATAGGTAACCAATACGGCATACAACAATGATCAAAACTCATACAGTATAGTTGAAAACTATGAAGCAATTCAACTGAGAAAAAACTAACGGCCTATTAATAAAAACGATTTATGAAAACAAATATGACAGTCATGAAGCAATGACAACCACTGATCCACATGATCCTGCATAACAGGCACATACAGAATGTATTAGTTTTGCTCTACACTTCAGCTCCTTCATGATCACTTTTTGTATGGTTTTTGCAATACTTGGTAGATTGGACATTGTTAGATGTTGACAATAAAGACGAGAACTAACTCAAAACCTGACTTAGTATAGACTCATAACAGATCAGATTTTGGTATTATACCTGGATTGACATAATTGTTTCTCCTGATGAGGTATATATTCTTGTTGACTTTCCAGATGTGAATGTCTCCAATGTACCTATAAAAAAAATCAAAATCAAAATAACAAACTCCTTAAGGTTACAGCCATAAATGACATGAACAAGTGTGAATATGAGAAAACCTGAAGTTTTGCCACTCTATAAATCATAACAATTAGTGTTTTATAAACAAATATTCTACTGGACCACGCTATCAAACCATCAAATCTGAACCAAATGGTTAAGCGAGAAAAAAATTACTGGCCCTTTCTGTTGAACTTTTTCTGGTACAAAATATTCAAAATATAGATAGAGTAGGTCAACTTTTCGATTAATTGTTTATCTGAAAATAGTTTGTTTAAGTAGGAGAATGCCATGCCATAGATAACTGAATGAGAGCTCGTCATGTTCATTTCTCGGATCAATGTGATTTGAAATGACATCAGAATGACTTTTCTCCGACAGGTAAGTTCGGCCAGATCAGTGAGAATAGTTATCAAAAGTATCAGACTTATAATTTAATACGACAGACGCTCCTTTCGTCTACATACGACTATTTAAGCTAAATATGTTCAAACTTTTGTCAAGTTGAGATTGTCTGGTATCGGTTGTGATATTCTGGAAAAATGACTTTACTTTTTGTGGCGTTAAAACATTCGTGTGACAGACACACAGTTCGTAATTCTAAAGTTATTATCTTAAAAGTCTTTAAATATCCTGAACCAAGTCAAGAATATAGCAGTTATTATATAATAGTTCGTTTCTATGTATTTTGCATTGTACTTTGTTTCTCTTGCACTTCAGTGTTCTGTTGTTTCGTTGTTTTTCTCTTAAAATTGATTTTTTTCCCTTGGTTTTAGTTTTTAACCCGGATTTGTTTTCTCTCAATAGATTTATGACTTCTGAACAGCCGTATACTACTGTTGCTTTAATTTGAGATTTTCTATCAAATAGAACTTCCAACTAGCTAAATGTCAATTATCAGGAAAAACAAAGTTTTCCTCAACCAACGAAAATGAATACCCCCAAAAATTCTCAGTATAAACAGCAATTAAAACCGATATCTCCCTGGAAAGATTCAAACTGATATTGTGATCATTTAATGAAGTTCTTGATTGTGTTCCGCAAGCGTTGGACTGTAAACGAAAATAGTTAGATTTCTGTTTTACGAAATTTATAAACACGATCAAACATTGGACACAGTCATGTTTACACCTTTGAACTAAAGAGTACAAGTGCTGTCATAGGTCAATTGTGATGAAGTGGGAGTATATGTTACTTCAGTCTGTAGCTAAATGGCACTTCGCTGTTTACACAAATACTGTCAAAATCTGACATGGTTAAAGAAGAGTGGGTCAGGTCGTTGCCCTTTGCTAGCGAAGATGCCTTCTACAAAATGGTCATGGTACTGATTTTAATTTTGACACTCAAAACACAAGTTGACTTGCATCTTGAAATTTAACTTGCTTTTAATTAATAAGAATTAATTTCAAGTGAGAAATGCACGTATAGCTAAACTTACTTCAAATATAACTTACCATTAGCATAATATATATCTACATCTGTTTCTGCAGATGACCCAGTAACACTTATCTTGAGCACTGTGATAGTACTATCAACGTTAATATTTTTTTCATTATTTTCAGTGGCAGACCAGTCAAACGAGTCTATAATAATTTCATTAGAAGGAAAGGTTTCCTATAATATAAGAGAAAGTGTTAATTATTTTCCAATTAATAACAGATATGAGAATTAAAGTTTCCAGAATTTTGTTGTAACTTAAACTCTTACAGTCTTTTTCGTTACATAATAGTTATCAAAGGTACCAGGCTTATAGTTTAAGACATAAGACTTATCAGTGACATAAAGCTATAATAACATTAGAACAAGAGGCTTTCAGAGCGACAGCAAACCGGATTTATTAACATTTATTTGTGTCCTGGCATTTTTCAATATCATAAGAACCATACTGGTGAAAGTGAAAATCGTCAATATCAAATTCGACCTCCATTTTGTCATTAGTAACAACATATCAAAATTTGAAAAGCTTTGGTTGAATGGTTTATGAGTAAATGTAACAACATGACTGGAAACACAATTTTTAAAATCTTTCAAGAAACCATAACTCCTGAACAGAGAAAGTGAAAATCACCATTATTGAACGTGACCTTAATGTTGTCATCAGTAACAACATATTTAAATTTGAAAAGCTTAGGTTGAACGGTTCATGAGTAAATACACGGACACGACTGGAAACACCATTTTTCAATCTTTAAAAAACCATAACTCCTAAACGGTAAAAGTCAAAATCGTCATTATTGAACTTGACCTCCATTTTGTCATCGGGAACAACATATTAAAATTTTAAAAGCTTTGGTTGAACAGTTCATGAGTAAATGCACGGACACGACTAGAAACACCATTTTTCAATGTTTCAAGAACCATAACTCTGGAACGGTAAAAGTCAAAATCGTCATTATTTAACTTGGCCTCTATTTTGTTGTCAGTAACAACATATTAAAATTTTAAAAGCTTTGGTTGAACGGTTGATGAGTAAATGCACGGAGAACATTTGGCTACCGCCCGCCCGCCCGACCGACCGGCCGCCCGCCATACATCCCCAAATCAATAACCGACATTTTTGTCACAAAAATCCGGTTAAAAACTACAGGCCATGGACTTAAATATTCTTTATCTTTACAAACTTTACATGGTTCTTTATACTGAATTTATAGTGAAAGATGTAGCTTTGTTCGAAATAACTAAACAGAAGAAGATGTTACCCCTATAACAGTTTCTAGGACGTTGCCAATGTTTTCTTTGTCTGTTTCGTGGACATTTCCACCTGTTGCTTCTGCTATTTGTTGGAAAAATGACAATGAAGATGCAGACCGTTCAGGCCGATCTAAAATATCAGAATAAGTTCATTTAACATAAATGCAGACTTAACACATTATTTTCAATTATGTCAAAGGTCAAGGATAAGTTTAAATTTTTATATTTATTGATGACATCTTTTAATGACATGAAATATCTCGGAACACTATTTTGTGTAAATTTGCCGTCCATAAAACTTTAAAAGTTTATTCGATTAACAAGAGTTTTCCGACATTCGGGCATATATAGCCAACGCTTAAGCCACTTTTGGCAGCATGTTTTGAATTTTTCTTGTTTGGCCTTTTTTTAACGCCTCTGATGAATCATGTGAGGATAAAACTCGTGAGTTTTATGTACAGAGGCAAACTTTGCTTGAGTATTCAGAACGATATCACGTATTCTTCTTTGTCTTGTGCCTGCGATAAACCAAGTAAGGAAACCTGAGCATAAATATACAGGAATTGGACATTCTTATACTATGTGTTTTGACTCTGAAATGCTTGATAATGGTAATTAAGATGGTTGAAATGCACATGACGGTATAAATAAATACCTTTAATTATTTTGCGAAAACAGAATGAAGCAGTTACAGTTTGCCTGTTTAATTTGTATCATAACTATACCAACCTAATGATGATCGTTTTCTGCGCGTACACTGACCCGTAATAACTGACGTCACTTGTATATTCTTTGCTCTGGCTGCATCTATGACTTCTTGAAAGCGATCAGCATCTTTTGCATCTGCATCCGTGAATACATACAGAGGCGAGTTATCTCTCATCAGTGCTATTGCTGTGCAAATGAGAAAATACTATTATTTTCACTTGTGTGATGTCACCTACCAGATACACATTTTACAAATTTAGAATTACCCAATAACATGAATAATCATGTGGGATATTATTGACAGAAAAGCATTGGCAAACTACAATTATTGTCTTGAGATACATTCTTTACTTTACGAGCGTAGACGAGGTTCAAACCGTCGATAATCTGTATCGATGTTCTGAGGAATATCACACATATTACAATTCGCAGAACATACGAAATATGAAAAGAAATAAACAAGAAACCCGTATACAACATTTACCGAATAAAAGGAGAGAAGTTAAGGGGTTCTGTAAATGAAAATTAGTAAATTGTGAAAATTACGCTGGAAGAGACAATGAAACAAACAAAAATTAAGGAACATTAAGAATTATTCAAGGACAATTTGTTACACTATGAATGACAACTCCTATATAAGATACTGTTTTATACAAGAGTTAATATTGTCCCATAATTAGGGAATTTTATGAAAGGATAGTCCTGCCTAATAACATGATTTAAGTCTCGGGTGAAAGAGTATGTGTATCATACTTTAAGCCCATAAATGGTGATATTTGCAGGTTCAATCCACCATTTTCTACATTTGAAAATGCGTGTAACAAGTTAGGAATATAACAGTTGTTGTCCATTCAATTAATATGTTTCAAAATTTGATTTTGCCATTTGATTAGGGACTTTCGGTTTTGAATTTTCCTCAGAGTTCAGTATTTTTGTGAATTTACTTTTTGTTTCACAGTTAACAAATCTATTTGAAATAAAAATGATACAGGTTTATTTATCAAAAATTAAACAAAAAATTAAAAAGATGGACAATTGGAATGATGCCTGCTGTCTTCAATGAAAGATATATTTGAAGTTCCAAATAGCCGCCTCTTTGGATAAGATGTTAATTCAATTTACACATAATAGCAACAACAGATTCCAGTATACGGAAGAGACGCCTTGTATTCTTCTTTTTGTCAAGTTATTAAAAAGGATGTGATACAATTGCTAACGAGATAACAATTCTACTGAGTGCAGTAAGCAAATGACGTAAGCAACATGATTTCGCCGACGGCATTCAACAATGAGCTAAACCTTTACCGTATAGCCAGTAAAGAGGCAACGACATGACAAATGCATCACATTTCAAACGAAAACACCATATATCATGACGTTCGATTGCCGGTTTGAAATAGTCACCACTCGTTTCTGTCTAACATTTTAGCAAGATAGACTTCTACTGCAGATTACGTAAAGTGTAATTTAGACCGTAGTTGTTTTATAATTGATGTTTATATGATACCTGCTAACATCCCTGCTATTGCATATTCCGGACAGTCTCGATTATCTCCACTTTCTGCCTCAATTGCTTGAACTTTATTAATCATGACATACCCATCAACGTATCTATGAGCGTAGTTCCAGCTTACTGAAAAGAAAAATTTGTTAACACAAAGTTAAAATTACAACAAGATACTGACCAGGACCGAAAAATATATATTTATAAAAAAAAATGGAATCCAAAAAAGTTTATTCATAACCAATTATATTGATTATCACACAACGATAAGGATAGTCCAAATTATTAAATTAAAAGACGTTTTAACTACACATTTGGACAACTAAATGGACAGAAAGTTGTCAAACAGACCTTTTTCCGTTTTTAAAAAACATAATTCTAAAAAACACTCCTACCTGGATCATGAAACAAAGATAAAACATAATCAGCAGGTTCATTGGCAGACCCGACAGTGGATGTTAACAGCTCTAAAATTTGTGTTTTGACAGCTTCAATATCATCTGCCATAGAACCAGTATAGTCTATTGCAATAGCTAGAGTCATGTCCTTCCGTCTTTTCACATGAAATATATCTTCAAATAATGTTGATCCAATTGTATTTAACATTCCAGTTCCTTGATCAAAACGAAAAGGGATAATTCATATTATTATACATTTGAATGTCCAAAGATGGCTCGAGATCAGAACAACTGCTTTAGTAGGAAAGGAAGTATATGCGTAAGTACCAATCGATGAAAGGTAAGCTGGGATAATGAATTTTTTAGACTGAAACCTAATGAACCCTTCTCATTACCTGCACCTATCTTGCTCAATTGGATTGTTAGCATCAATAAAATAAGGAAAGTTACAAAAAATATAATGCAGCATTGATATTTTAGATTTACATCTTATTCATATTTTTTGGTGTCAACCAAAACAATGGTGCTTCTTTGCTTTGTTCTTGTGTGTTTAAACGAACGAAAAATATGAATTTAAAGTAAATTTGACTTCAACGAAACTGCCTTAAAAAAACCAACATTAGTGTTATAAAATAAATTAAGCACTAAATCTATCCGAAGGTACAAAACTGTCAAGTAATATGTCAGTGAGATCTTCAGCGATATCTTGCCAACATAATTTCCGTAAAGTTATAACGATAGACAACTTTTGATGGGATTGTTTTACTATTGAGTCCTATCACAATACCGCAAGGCCAGTTCTGAGTAAAATATGACTTAAACATGTTGCTAAAAAAACTATTTAGTGTCGAATAACTTATCCTAGACCTTATTATTTGGACTTCTAGTAATTTGTGTGTTCTATCGGCTGCTGTCTAATTAACATTTATATGTGCATACCCATCACAGACCTTGCTATGCGGACTATTCTAGTATTTTGGGTGTGCTATCGGTAGCTTTCTTATTAACGTTTGTATATTCATATCCTGTAAAATCGAAATGCTATAACCGTCCCAACGGTTTAAAATGCTACACAAACATTTCAAAGAAAATCTCTATTCACTAACATCAAGGAGGGGCGAAAGATACTAGAGTGACATTGAAACTCACAGATCGAAATAAACTGAAAACGCCATTGCTTAAAAAAAGAAAAACAGACAAATGATAGTACACAAGATATAACATTGAAAACTAAAGACGTCATAAGCAGCACGAACCCCACCAATTGATTTTTCTAGTGATGGTTACTATTTTTACTGTTTGCATATATATTGGATTTACAATAGCACAGTGACTTCATCATTGGTCTAGCTTATTGCTCAAATCTGCATGATTTTGGACAGTATGACTGTTTCCTTGATTAAAGATGAATAAGTGATTTATTGCATTTCTGAGACTGTTTTAACAAATACCAAAATATGGATATTGTTTGATTAAATTTGTTAATGTAGCTATATAAACGTGATACATGAGATGATTCTGTTTAGGAAATTTTGTATATAGGAATGTATTAGAAATTTTGATTCCATACTTGCAGAAAAATAAATCTGGTTAGGTGACACTATTGTTTATCTTTATTTTTGTCTTAAAGCATATTATAAAACCTATCTTCTCGTATTCTATTTCAAGATGTCTTATTATAATCTTCTTTTCATTCAGACAAACATGAATTTTTTATGAACGATCTATGTAAAATTGCAGCACTTGTAGCTTGAAAAATAGCAGGATGACACTTATTTTTTATTATATTGTTGAAAAAAGCATGGTAATATCTACATTTCAGAAAAGTATAAGAAACTCTATGAGTAGAAATATATAGTTTGGTCTTCCTTTACTGCATGGAAGTGATCAAAATGAGGCTATATCACTGACCATCAGCTACGAGGAAGTTCTCAGTTTTTATTAATGATCTATGTAAAATTGGAGGACTTTAGCTTGAAATATAGCAAGGTGACGATTCCATTTTTTATTATATTTTTGAAACAAGCATGGAAATATCTACATTTTGACAAAGTATGACAAGTATGTTTATGGAAATAGATATTGCTGACCTACCTTAAACTGGACATTTGAAATCCTTTCTAAAGTGATTTAAATGAGGCAATCGCTCTTACCATTAGCTATCAGGAAGTTCTCTGTAGCCTGGACAGCGGCCGTATATGCTTGTTCATGTAAATGAAAATGTGGTGACCATTCAGGAGTATGGGAATCCTTATTGATGCCACATCTGGCCACAAGCTTCCTGCTGTCATCGTCAGGACCTCCATGACTACATTTACCAGTTGGTGAACCTATTGCCTCTAAAGTAAAAAAGATATCCGTTTTAAAACTGTTTACATACTAGAATTTAGTATCTTTTATTTCAATTTTAAAATTAAAGCAATTTACTTTCATGTAAAAATAAGAAATGTAGATTGATTACCACTGAACTAGCTCTACATCAGATACTAAATGATATAAAAGTTCACAAAATTAAGTAATTGTATGGCCCTGAACAATGAGAGAAACCTATATTTCATAATCAGCTTTAATAGGCTTTGAAATGAGATCTGTAAAACCATTCAACCGAGAAAATTAACAGTCTGATTTGTATACAAAACAATGAACGAAAAATATACAGCAACAAACAGGGGCGTAAAGGGTGGTTTCTGCACGGAAGAACGCAAAATAAAATTGCCATTTCACGATGAACAAACAATTAAAAATTACTTCGCATGTTGATTTTGTTACCGATTTTACGAAACACGGTGAATAACGAACTTTTGTACGGCTGCACGTGAAATATAAATGGCAAAACATGTTGCACGAAAATAACCCTTTACCATTCTCAACAAACGATAACCCCTTAATTAAAGGCTTCTGACTTTGGACATGCACTTACAAAAAATGTGGCAGGTTAAACTAGTTTGTTAGCACCAAACACTTCCCAAAACCTTGTGGTTTAACACAAGAACAAAGTATAAAATTCCGTTTAAAGGTCTGAACTCATCAAAACAACATCTAAGAAAAACACAGACAGGATGTGGCAAGGTACTAGTATGTATATATCCCACAACAATTAAGTATGTATATAATACATTAAGGGTGGATAGGGATTCGTTTACTAGTATTGGTTATATACTATTTCTATATTTTCAATTTTTTTTGGGCCCAATATCTTATTTCCTTAAAAATAAGCACCCTATTATTCTCTATGTATTATTATAATCTATTCTGTAAACCGCATCTAGATCCTCCAAAATAAAATAATATGA
Organism: Mytilus edulis; assembly: GCF_963676685.1. Lineage (NCBI taxonomy): Eukaryota > Metazoa > Mollusca > Bivalvia > Mytilida > Mytilidae > Mytilus > Mytilus edulis. The sequence continues at coordinate 61,273,420 of NC_092354.1, read as the reverse complement.
TTTCATATAACAATAAATCCTCGGATGCAGCACGTCTCCGGGTGCGGGATTTTCTCGCTGTATGGAAGATTCATCGTTGGCTTCCGGCTGTTTTCTGCTCTTTGGTCGGGTTGCATTCCCCATTTCCATTCTCAATTTTATTCTTTGTTTTGCGTTTTTCACTGAATTTTTAAAAAGTTATCAAAAGGTTACCTACTTGCAGGTTTGGTATTGCCTCTTCTCTGATGGTATCCACTGGTCAGCTTACCGGTCACTATAATGTTGTTCTTACATTCAGAACTAAAACAATATTAATGATTCAATGAACAAAGGCAAAATATGGGATGTACTTAAAAGTTATCAAAGGCACCTGGCTTATAATTTAATAAGCCAGTGGAACGTTTCGTCTACACTTAAAAGTGTTTCACAAAAAAAAAGGGCACAAAAAAGGATCTAATTCATCAACCGGTTTAGGCAACAGACACTGAAAATATTTTAGGATGGCGGAAGCTAATATTTACACATTTGATCCTTACTAAAAAAATCTTTTATCTTTAATTTTCAAATTTTTAGTGTGGGAAATGAAAGTGGAGTGTTAAGTTTGAATTAAAAAGGAATCAGCAAAAAAAAATTTGTCACAAGTTCTGGTCGACACTGTTAGTATTCATGATTGATTTTATGCAGATACATAAAAACGAAAATAATGCTTTGAATTAAAAACAGACAGACGTTCACAATTTGTACATACTGTTAATAACCCTATTTGTTTCATATTCCTCCAATTATATTTTCTTTTAAATAATCATAAATACATTTTCTTTCATACTAATTTCAAATTAATTGTCGAAATATGAGACTAGAAAATTACATATAAGGCAGATTCGCATTTAATCTAGGTAAAAAAACATATGAGTTATACTCAAATTATTTCATTTCTTTAGGGTAATAGTAATCGATAATCTATATATCAACTTCAATTTAACATTTAAACCCCGTACTTCCTTGTCTATCTCTTTCTGAAAAGACTTTGTACATACTTGTAATCCGCATTATCTAGACAGGTGTCTTCTTCCAACGCCGCTACATCCATTAAAGTATTTATTCCTATGATATGATGAAAATGATCATGTGTCTTGTAACTCGGGGTAATACAGTATCATATTTAACAAAATTAACAAATTAACTATTTCTTAATAAAAGTATTTAACTAGGATCGATAAAATATATTTGACAACTTTCTGATGCATTTACGACCGTTATTTTACTGGCATGTTAATATATATAAAAAAAACATACATCTGATTAGTTTAAAGAACATGCGTCAGACTCACTCAGTTTTCATATTTTCACATATTATTAACCTTAATTGATATAGTGACATATGCAAGTGGTGTATCACTACCACTCATGACATAGAAAAAGGTCATCGGTGCTAACTTCCATGAGGATCGGTTAATTAGTCTGTTCCGATGAAAAATAGTACAATCATATTGATTATATGTTGTGCATCAAAATTCCCTTTAAGATCAACAAGCAATCAATGGTTTAAAGCCGAGACTTTGATATTCGGTTCTCCTCTATTACATTCTGCCAAATTGATTACAAATGTTTCCTCAAAATGTTCAGGAAACAGATACATGAGTTTAATTTGTCTTATTTTTAAGGGTGAGGTGAGGGGTAGGGATCCTGTCTCTTTTTACTTATATCTTATATATTCTTTTTCTCATATTTATTTACCATGTTTACCAAAATCTTCATACACAATTCCACCCTTCATTTCAACCCAGTTAGTATTACTATAGAATGATTGTATAGTATACAGGCATTCTCCCAGCTGTGTTATGAATTCGTTGGTGTCATGTTTTCGATCACTCAATTTCTGTTTACAAGATTTCACGAAGTTATGTGCTGAAATCAAAACAAAGTGTGTGTGAAATGACATTCAACACCTGTCATGATATAAAGTAATAAGGATGTTGAAATTGTGCAAAAATATAGATAATAAAATTTCCAATGATCTTTAACTAAAGGTGAAAAACCACTTGTAAAACTATCGAGTTTCCTTCTTAAGTCGTATGATGTAAGACTGGAGATAACATTTCATGGTTTATAATTACATGAATTAAGTAATGTAGAAATGTATGTTGTTGTGTTTTAAATCGTGACCGACATATTAAGATCTTTTTTTAAAGTATGTCTGGTATAAACTCCGAAGATAGCTTGTGTTTTAACGAATTTTATTTCTTATATGCCGCTAAGATTCATTTTAATTGATTATAGTTATGCAGGAAACCGTAGTACCACATTCAACTCTATTACTAATTTTAAAGAAATAGAGTTTTAGTGCACAATAGGAAAGAAGTGTATGTTGTGGTTGGTGTGTTCCTTTTAATTGGCAATCAGAAAAGATCCTGTTTTAGTATTAAAGAACCAAAACAATTAAAGATACTAATCAAAATTTATAAGAATTTAATATATGTAAAATTACTATCTTCATTATTTTCGAATTCTATGATAACAATATTAACTCATATACAATTTACCGAGATCGATTTGATCGGCGTGACAGTGAATATAAGCTATATCCTTCTTGTTCTCCTGTGTATCAGCAACTGCCTTTCTCAATGCAATTACTTTCGTCAGCATTGTATCCTTGCCATTAGTATCTTAAACAATATTGGTATACTTTAAATGCATGGAATGTCAAAACACATGTTAGACCCCGCCACTGTGTGTGCCTGTCAGAAGTCAGCAGTCAGAAGGCTCTGATCTTCGTTAGTCTTGAATGATTTTTTTTTTTTATATTTCAGTTAATTCATATATTTTGGAGTCTAGTGTGATGTCAAATTTGACTGAACTAGTACTCATTTTTGTTTAACATGTTTAAGGGACCGCTGAAGCCCGCCTTCTGGTGCGGGATTTTCTCGTTATGAGAACCCATTGGTTTTGTATATAGGATGAATTTGTCATATTCCGATTAAATATTGTTGAGTATTATAATATATAGTAAAATAAGTTTCATCGCACCTTTATTGAACTATGGAGAGGTGGAGTTAAATACTTGCAATTTGGGTAAAAAATTTTCCCCTCACAATGAAGATCAGAAATTGAATAATTTTAGTGAATCTATAGATCAAGCAATCATTCTAGTACTTGTCTTAAGATCTAAGATCGTCAACATCATTATGAGTGGAATAAGAGGATATGTGTTGAATATGCCAATGAGACAAAAACGGAATGGCAGATATTTATACTGGGGCAATCTTACATTCTTCGACAACAGACAGGTGTCTATATAATGTATAATCATCTCAGCAAATTACAGTGAATTAAATTATTAGAAATAATCAAGATCTGCAATCAATTCCAAATTCTCTAAATAACAAATAATATTCGGCCAACGAAAACATAGGATGAGTTAGGTCAAAAAAGTTAAGCTTCAAACATACGTACCTCTGATTACTGTTGATCTTTACCGGTGCATTATTTGTTTTATTCTATCATTTTACATCTGTTTCTTCATATACTGTTTACTTCTTTTTAACTTTTACATGGTTTAGTCATAAGTGTATAGTGTATCTGATTAGATGAAGATTAGAGAAAAAAAGATGTGTACATAATAGAAATCATAGTGTATACTACGTAGTTCTTAATTCTCGCTGTTATATTTAATCTATGTATTGAATAGTATATACTTGAACAATGGATAAACTTGATTGATTTGGATACTAACGACAAACTTAATATTATCTTACCTTCACTAAAAAAATCGTCAATAGATCCAGATCCTTTGTTTGATTTGATATACTTGTCAATTGCTCTTAATGTTCCAGCAGCTGTTATATCTAAGTGTGTCTTCGTCATCCCGTTCCCATCTCGAATTGTTCTGGCAAAGAAACCATATGACAGTTCGAAACATATTGAAAAAGTTAATATCAAAATACTAAAAGAATTCATTGTAAAGGACAAATCGTATAGATCTCTTTTTAACTTTTTGAGATTATACACAACATAGTATTGCTATTTACTCTGTGTTAAATAAGTATTCGTGTGCAATTACTTCAACCTACTTTATGAAAGCTAATTATGTACTAAGTGTCGTCAGATATCATTCCAGTCGTTATATACATTGAGGGGGTTCAGACAGATTTAATATCACTTCCTAATTCATTATTATTTTCTGTTTAAAACATTGGAAAATCTCAGTGTTCAAGATTCAATAAATCAATTAATATATTAAATTAAAGGTAGATAAAACAGGTTTTTATGCAATGGCAAAATGCACACATGCTTTTAAACGTTTACCATGTTTATTTTATACATATGTATTGTATGTTACAGGCATTTTCTAAATTTAGGTATTTTATAAAATGCCGGAAAGATTCAGTCGTTATACATAATGACTAATTATTCTAGGCATTTTACAAAATGCCTGAAAAAATTGAAACATGTGATGGGCATTTTACAAAATGCCTAAAATTAATTTATAGAATGAAATTTAAAACAAAAACACCAATTGAAAGCGCTGAACACCGGAGCAGTTGTATTTATGATAATTATTGAAAAAAAAGAAGCGTTGAAATAATCAAAAATAAATTTTACTAAACGATTTCAAATTAACTCGACAAACACAGAACTCGACAATTATTTATAATTTCTCAAAATGTTTAGATGAAAGAACTGATTTCAATATTTGTCCTTTTTTCAAATACATTGATTGACGCAAAAATCCGGTTTTAGCACTTTGATCACATTTAGAGAAACCTGGATATCACAAATTAATCCCTTCCATTAATTTACCATCACACATGCATATCTTCTTTTCCACATGTTCCCTGAAGATTCTGAGGACATTATTCATGTTATCATGATTTAATTTAGTTTGACTTATATCTTTTAGCTAATAGCGCTAGCTTTTAATGGACTGAACTCAGTAAATAAGATCTGTCCATAACGGGTGATGCATATATAACTATTTTACTTAAGCAGTGAATATGAAGATACTCATATATTGTTGTCAAAACATTAATTTGGCATCTAATTTAAAATGATCATAACATAGGGAACATGTGTACTAAGTTTAAAGTTGATTGGACTTCAACTTTATCAAAAACTATCTTGACCAAAAACTTTCACCTGAAGCGGGACGAACGGACGGACGGACGAACGAACGGACGCACAGACTAAAAAACATAATGCCCCTCTACTTTCGTAGGTGGAGCATAAAAAAAGGCCAATCAAAGTACGAAGTTGTAGAGAATTGAGGACCAACATTACTAAAAGTTTTGCCAAACAAAGCTAAGGTTGTCTATTCCTTAGGTAGAAACTTCTTTTGTTTTATCTATCCTTTTTTCATTATTCAGTTTTGTTTTCTCTTTCGAGATTTTACATTATAATATAAGTTCACATTAGTATTAGTCTCAGTGTTGAAACTAAATAAGTCAATATTTATATATATATATAGCATAAATAAATGGCGGTAAATTAGTCAGTTTATTTAATAGAAAAATGCAACAATGCAGTTAATGGTTTTTATCAGTTATAAATGATGCTATTATGTGAAAATGCATAGTTGCTAACCACAATTATGTTTCAAATATATTCTGGTTTAAAAGTTAAACGTCATTGTTAACAGCCTATATTAATATTTTACATGATATGCAGTTATTTTCATCAATCATTCTGTTTTATTAAGAGATGCTTTTCATTCATTATTCGTGTTTTTCTCAAAACATTGAGAACAAACTATCGAGATGAGTACTCATCAACCTTTATATCGTTTGTCATCCATCAGGCATCGATACATATGTTCAAAAACGGTGAAATCACTTGAACAATTTAGTTAATCTACATTTCGAAACATTGTTATTTAATTCTGCTGAAATGTGATGAAATTAATTTTGCTTGACACTTTTTCTAATTAAGGAATATAGTGTCCTCATACAAATCACTGATTCCTTGACAGGAGTCGGCTATATTCTTATCAAAATCTGTTTTGGTTTGATAAGCTCATCAACATGATTATTAGATTTTGGATATTCAAATATTTTGACCTTGAGCATCACTAAAAAGACATTAACCGACTTTATGAAAGCTTTTGATATCCTTGTAGTCATCAAAATTCATACTTTCGTTTAAGGCAAAGGTCAAGTCAAAATATACATGAGATGTTTAAGACAGATTTCATATCACTTCCTAATTCATGTTTATTTTTTGTCAAAACGGGAAAGCCGAAGTGTTCATCATTCAATAAATCAATAGATGTATAAAACAAACGGTAGATAAAAAATACAAATACACGCAGTTAAATGGTGTTATAATAATATATTTTAGTGCTGTAGAGGAGTAATACCTCATCAATGTCACAAGGAATCATCAAATATATGATGTAATACCAAGCTGGAGAACTGGAAGTCGTGGAGACATGGGACTACCACCATTCAACTCAGGACCACTTGACCTTTCAAATATCATAAGGTTAAGGTCATTGTATACTGTGAACTTTTTGCTTTTTACATTTAATGACCTTATCCGCCTACATTTTCGAGATCGGAAGTATGGTATATGTAACATAGTTTTGATGATCTTTCATTTGATATGCGACAACGCCATGTTCCAGAAAGTTTGATTTTTTAAATGTACACATCATGACCTTTCATTTGATATACAACAACCTTATCTTAAAAGAAAATTTATTGTTTGCACCCTATGACCCCACCTAACCAATTTTTTAGGGATGTCAATTTGAAATTTGAAATGTACGCTTTATGTTCTTTCATTTGATATGCGACAACCTTACCTAAAACATTTTCAATTAAGTAGAGTTTATTAAGACCTTCAATTTGATATATCAGATGACCCCATTTGACAAAGTGCCAATAATGATCCAATATCAACTATATAAATAGAAGTTATGAAACTTACAAAGTCAATGCAAAACTTGAAAAATTTCAAATTGATTTTTTGGTTTTTTTTTCCTAGAATGTTTTTGGTATTTGGTCAAACATATAATTATGTTAACCTCTTCAATTTCCAAAAACATTTTAAGTGGTAAGCTGTTGTTGATTCAGAAATGCATGCCTCCGCTCGAAAAACTTCAAACTGCATTATCTCTAAAACGACAATAGATATCTGAATTCTGTTAAATGATAAATGATCTGCAGTTGAAGCACATCATTGTAGAAAATGGGACAATTCCAAAGTTCATCAATGTCACAAGGCATCATCAAATATATGATGCAATACCAAGCTGGAGAACTGGAAGTCGTGGAGACATGGGACTACCACCATTCAACGCAGGACCACTTGACCTTTCAAATATCATAAGGTTAAGGTCATTGTATACTGTGAAGGTCAAGGTGAAATTTCATCATGACCTGACATTGACCTCAAATTGAAGGTCATGAATTATTAATCATCTTTGCAGTTTATAGTAGGTTAATATCTTTTACCTTTAAAAAGATACACACAATACTATACTTTTAAGAGTCATCCCGTTGTAATGTTTGAAAATAAACTTATCATAGATACCAAGACTTAATTTAGCATATACGCCAGACGCGCGTCTCGTCTACAAAAGACTCATCGGTGACACTCGAATAAAAAAAAGTTAAAAAGGCCAAATAAAGTACAACGTTGAAGAGCATTGAGGACCAAAATTCCTAGAGGTTTTGCCAAATACAGCTAAGGTAATCTATGCCTGAGATAAAAAAATCCTTAGTATTTCAAAAAATTCAAAATTTGTAAACAGTAAATTTATATATATAGCCATATCAATGACAATTTGAACAGACGGTCGGACATTTTTAGGCTTATTGTATAAAATGTAGAGCTCGTCGAGAGGAACATTTTATACGCTGTATGTATGCAGCGAAGTCTTATCGTTTTCTAATACGTAGGCTTGAAATTCCAGCGTAATTTATTTTTGCACTCGATGACCTTTGACCTTGGGTGCATATTATAAAGGTCACGTGAATTAAAGATTATTGAAGGTTGCAAGTCTCTATGACTTCCGGTTCTCGAAATAGAATTTTTTTTAAATTATTTATAATTTAAAAAGGGAAAATAACCCCTTATAAAGCTTAGTAACAAATTAATTGTTCATGTTTATAAACATTGCCATCTGTTTTATTACATGCTGACATTTTCAAATCGATTCTATCTCTAATACTTTTAAAGAAAAATGCAAATAAAAGAAATTGCTTCAAGGGGACATAACTCTCAAAGGGGATGATGAAATCTTACGCAGCCTCACATGGTAATACATCATGATGAGATTTACCTATTGTCCAGATAAGGTCATCATATCTTTAAAAACAACGAAGGGGCCCATGTCGAGCGAGAAAAACCAATAAAAGGGAGATAACTTCTAAACGGGATGATGAAATCCTTCACAGCCTCATCTGGTAATACTTCATGCTGAGGTCCACCGATGGTCCATATTTGGTCTTGATAACTCCAATAGAAACGGGGGGAGTGAGGGCATGTCAAAAAAAATGCCTGAAGAAAAAAAATGAGAAAAACAATAAGGCATAGAGGAAAGACATTAACAATAAGGTCTTTCCTCACTTAGGGGAAAGACCTTTAAAATAATGACATAGTTAAATACCCAAGATATATGTTAAATTTATGACTCAGAATTGTTTTACTACAATGAAATGTAGGATTATTTTCCTACAACTGTCAAATTCAAGGGAATATTTTTCGTATGCAACCGGATGTGATGTTCTATGGTTTGGTGGTATTACAAGTATAAAAGACTTTATAGTAATACAAATTATTTGTGACTTTTTTCCCTAGTAATACTGGTTACTTTAAACATTACTATCAAGTTGTGTCATTATCAGTTCAATAGTTTGAGAAAAAATCTAGTATAATGTAAGACGACATCTATACAGCGATTCGAGCAATTTTGGAAAATCAAAATCAAGCCCCTTCATGATAGAATATAGTGGTGATCATTTCCTCAGAAGTTAATAAATTTTACAGATCCTCATCAAAAGTTCTTTGATTTAGGCATACCTTTTTCAAAGATGACGATGAATAATTTACAAATGTCGTAACCACAATCTCACCCTCTTTCCTCAAATAGTTAAATCTAATTAAACTTGTCATCAAGTTGGTACTTACATAAGCACACATAGGTTGCAACTTGCGAAGTAGGATTTGATTACTCTCCTGGGGCATCTAAGATTACCCCCAAGATTTGGTAGGGTTCATGATTCTCAGTTTTTAACTTTTCTACTAAAAAAGTTTATTTTTGGATGATGTCATTTTGGTTTCTTTTGACTATCTAATTTATACAAATAGTAAGATCAATGGTATATTGAAATGATGTAATGATACATTGCTTTGGAGTCGGATTTTTAATTTGTGCAAGTTAACTGATCACTTGACCTTTACACCATATACACCTTTAAATCATTACATGATTTATTTATAAGTATTTGACACATTGCATATAGAATCTAAGGGAAAAACTTAACCAGGAAAAGTTTTACCAATGAACAATAAAAATAAGGTCATGGTCAAATGATAATTGCCAGACCGATATAATATGAACCTTACCATCATTCAATACACAAAATAAAGTTGACCAATTGCTTATAGTATTAGAAAAGAAAGAAAAAAAATATTGAGGAATGAACTGTAAAAATGAAGTCAATGTAAAATAAACCATGATAGACTGACAAATGCTTTGTAAAATATCCATACACCACATTAGGTTGACCTATTATAGCATATAGTATTAGTTAACACCAAAACATAAAAATATAACTATAACCACTGAACTATGAAAATGAGGTCAAGGTAAGATGACACCTGCAAGTTGGACGTGTCCACTTTACCTTTATTTCATACACCAACTATAGCAGACGGTCACTAGACATTTTGCTTATATTATCTGAGATATAGACTTGACAACCACACCTGGTCACTGATCCATGAAATGAGTTCAAGGTAAAGTAAAAACTGTCTGATAAGCATGAGGACCTTGGATTGTACGCACATAACAAATTAAGATACTCATAATAAGAGAGAATTTAACAATTCTACAAATCTTAATTTTTTTTTCAAGTAGTCTGGAGCTGGCATGCATCAGTAACTGCTAGTTGTCTGTTGTTATGTATGTATTATTATCATTTTGTTTATTGTTTTTTTTTTTTGTTCATATTCTGACATAGACTTGGACTTTTCTTAAACCGAGTTTCACTGTGCATATTTTTGTGCGTTTGTTTTTTCTTCATTGGCTAGAGATATAATGGAGGGTTGAGATCTCAAAAAACATATTTTACCCAACCATAATGTTTGGCCTGTCCCAAATCCGCCTTTGTAAGTTCTGTATGATTTTTATATCTTATTTTTTTGTTTATAATTCGGAGTTTAGTATGACATCCATTATCACTGAGCTAGTATATATATTTGTTTAGGGGCCAGCTGAAGGACCCCTGTGGGAGTTTCTCGCTGAATTGAAGACCCATTGGTGACCTTTTGCTGTTGTCTCTTTAACGCATTCCCTATTTCCATTCTACATTTTAATCAATGAACCATGTAAATATGGTCAAGAATAATGGACAATATGACAGAACTTCATAATGTGATAAGGTATGATATCTGAAAAATTGATTCTTATGTCACATTGTGAATATATAGAAAGGTAACTAAATGCCAGAATTTTGATAAGATGACATAACTTACAAAATGCTTCAGAAAATTAAAAGAATAAGTTGGTCACTTCAAGAACATTTATAGCTGACTATGCAGTATGGGTTTACGCATAATATTTGAAGACCAAACAGTGACTTATATAATCAAAAAATTCTATGTCCTTTGATCTCTTGTGAAATGTTTTCTCATTGGCAATAATACTAAATCTCATTATTTTCATATGCAATGTACTTTTATTCTAGCTACATCATTGTACATATATATTAATTATCTAATATGCAAAATTTAAAAAAATAAAAGAATAACTATTTTTCTATCCAATTAAAACAAATATAGGGTTAAGATTGATTGTTTTTTATCATGCACACCTGTAGAAACAGTTGAAAAACACAAAATATCACATAATTTTCTTCATTTAACAAAAGGTCTTACAGATGAACTGCATTCTAGCCTAAAATTTGGCTTATTTTGTTAAAAATCAATATCAAACATCTTCTAATATTTTACAATCCAATTCATCCAGTACCTAAAGATAACATTAATTTTATATTAGAATGTAGTACTAGCACCCCTGGCCAGTAAACAGTAAACCAATAAAGTAATGGCAATAATTAACATAACATCTATGTTCAGATAACATTTGTAATGACACTGTCAGTATAATAACTGAAATACTTTTAACTTTAAGTGTCAGATGTGACATCAAAGGTCAAAGGTGGTTGGAAATTTGTAAGAAATGCTGTAACTTGAAAGATTTTCTCACACGATGCTGATAAAGATGTCGGCACAGTCTGAGAAATAATTCTAAACTTTTTTAACCTATTTACAGCTTTGTCCACCAATATTTTGTGGTTCTGAACATGTTGCGTCTGAAGCATAGTTTTCAGTTGATCAGAAATATCACATTTCATAAATGCTACATTGTTTAACTTAAGTCCTATCTCATTTATGTCTTTTTCTATGTCTAAACCTTCACACAATATTCCATCCCCATTGTCCAGCTTGCCATTGTTCATAAGGGTAACTAATTGTCTCTTTAGTCCACAATTTTCAAATAAATCTGAATCAGACAAATTTCCCTCAACCAATCCGGAACATCCAATGACTGATCCACGTGGATCAACAGCCAAGATACCATGTCGAGTCTTCTCTGATTTCTTAGAAGCCACGTCTCTTGGCAAGCTGCTAAAATTAGCCCTGTTCCTTTCCTGGAAAACTTTGATTTTTATTCTTTTAAGCAAAACAAATGTGCTTGGGAAATTTTGATGAAAGTGTCTTGGAACTTGAGCTTTGAGGGTTTCACGATGTGGCCAGGTATACACCTCCTGAAATCTATCTGATATCTGATATACCCAGGCACAGAATATATTCTTAGCTTTGAGTTTTGACAGACAGAAACGATACCCTAAGTCTATGAAGGTAAAGTTATGTCTTAATTTAAACAATGTCAACAAAAGTTGTGACCTGGTTGACAAACTGTGTCCTGTTCTTCTGTATGGAACATGTGTGATGTCTGGAATCAAAAATGTAAACAATATTTGGAACTCCTCTGGAGTAAACCCTGTGTAATGCTTGAAAACTGGCCTATGCAAACACAAATTCTCAAAAGAGGTAGTGATATTAGTATCATTCACACATTCTTTATCCTGTTTTAATTTGGCAATTGTTGTTTTGAGTTCTACATTCTTTTCCTGACTAGAAGTCAGATGCTGCTGAAGGATCTTAGAGTCTTGCAGAAGTCTTTTGTATTCTCCAGAATATACCTTTAAATTAGTTAACTTGGCTGAAGAGTCATGGTGTAAAGTCTCCTGCTGCTTAAGCTGGTTTTGTAAATTAATAACTTCCTGTCGTAGCTCTATCAAAGACTGATCTTTTTTGGAAACAGGTGATTTACTAGGTGAAGAATCCCCTGAAGATAAAGACAAATATTTTTGATTGTTCAATAAGAAATATAAGATAAAGTTATTACACACAATCATTGTAAGGGTCTATTTAGAAAAGATTATTGTGTTTCTCATTTTTTATATAAATTAGACGTTTTTCTTGTTTGAATGGTTTTACATGAATTTCTTAGTAATTTTTGGGGCACTTTATAGATTACTGTTTCGCATGAGCAAAAAATATGTGTTGAAGACTGTTCTTTGCCCTAAAATGGTTTACATTTACAAATTGTGACTTGGATGGAGAGTTGTCACATAGGCACTCAAACCACATCTTCTTATACAATGTTATATCTATTAAGTCTATAAACATGATTATGGTAACAATACTTTTGTATAAAAATCTAATAAAACCCAATCGGTTTTCAATTGTTTTTGTAAAAGGCAATAATTCTCTAATTATTTGTTCATAATAAGTCAACAAAATGCATGTAAAGGCCTTTTAAACATGTTATATACTCTGGATTATTTATTTTTCGTTGGATACAAATTTTTCGTGGATTTCATGGGTACAGGTGAACCACAAATTTAAATGTTCAACATATTACAAATTTTCCATATGCTTGTATGCAGACTTTGGCAGAACCCCCAAATTAAATGTCCACAAAAGTGTAAGTTTGTTTAATCCACAAAAATTGGTACCGACGAAAATAAATTAATCTACAGTATGTCATACAAAATGAGACATCCAATATCAAATACTTCAAGATGCTTTCATATACTGTTAATTCAGAAACAAAATGATTTTTCTATCCATGAGATAAATGCAACCTATTAGCAGTAATTAAAACTCACATTCATAAATTGTAAGAAGTGATTTTCCTTGACAAAATTGTTTCAATAGCATTAATTAGATTATATGCATGCATCTGTACCAGTATTCAGTGATTCACAACAATAAATGTGAACATTATTTTCAGAATTTACAGTTAATATTTTGAAACAGGATAAAAGTTAAGGCTATTAAAATAAAATAGTGCCATTCTAATTGTAAAAAACATCTATTAAAACTGTAAGATTTCTTCACACAGTCCTAATAATAAAAAAAATCTAAATTGTTGCATGAGTTCATAAGTACATAATCTATACAGCCTTCACGCTTATCTTTGGAGTCCACAAGCCTGAAGCTCAATTTTTTGAAAATTTTAGTTAATTTCTGTGGCTTGAAGAGAAGACTTTTACAAGCCGAAAGCATTTTTACAAGCCATTGCCATAGGACTTGTGGTTAAGCGTGAAAACTCATGTATATGTATAAAAAGGTGTATAAAGGCATTTCTTACATTCACAAGGAGGTAAAAAGGTTTCCGTGAAAAAATGCATTTCCTAGATACCCAGTACATATAGTTTTACTCTGCCTCTGACTGGTTATTAATTTTTTAAAATACATTATAATATAATCGATTGATGAAAATTTCAAAATAAATCAATTACTTTTTTATTTAAATTTATAGTAGGAACATTATAAAACCTCACAAGAACTATATGATAAATGAAATCTGACCACTGCTAACAAATTCAGAAAAATCCTAAATGAGGGTATCAATGACCTTAACTGTCAGGTGTCAAAAGGTCATTTTCGGGGACTGATAGCATTTAATTTGTTAAATATCCTTATCATGAATCATCAGAGGTCCCAAATAAATTTGTTACCGTTATTTGTGGAAAAGGGGGGATAAATTTAACGTGATTTTTCAAAATCAGTCTATATTTGTATCGTCTAAAAGAAAGTGTACATTTTATTGTCATGCATCAAAATTAACTGTTAATGTTATTCAGTAAGAATTTTTACTGTTATTCTTCATGAAGGTGCCCCCATTACTAACCTCCTAAATAAACATTCTCCTGCTTACCTGTTTGACAAAAAAGAGATGGAGTTACCACCCCTGTAAAATTGTCAGAGGTCAAAACTGTTCCTTGTTCCATTGCAGGACATGCTGGTATACAGTTCGTACTTGTAGAAGCCATGTCTCTTTTTGATGGACTGGACTCAGTGGGTTGACTGTCTGGATCTACTGGTTCTTGTTTTATCACAATTTGCTGTAACGGTTGTGAGTTTGTCAAAACTTGTCTATCTGGTGGATTCTGAACCTGCATTTGAATCAGACCTGGAGGAACAATATTTTGATGAAATGTCTGGACCAGTGGCATCACTTGTGGCATCACTTGACTAGGACCTGAACTTCTTGGCTGAATACATACTGTCTGCGGTCTATTCTGTATTGTAGGTGCTGCAGTGGACATCAAAGGACGGATTATAACCTGAGGGGTCCTGGAAACAAAGGCTATTGTTTGTGGTGCTTGCTGTGAAGGTATTACCACAGGTACAAAGGGATTTCCTAGTCTTATAGTAGTTAAACCACTTCCCTGTATATTCTACAAAATAGTCAATCAGTTATTGATAATTGATTATCTCTTTGAATGAAATAAACCTTTCAGAGATGATTTTTTTTTGGAGGGTGGGGAGAAGGGGAAATAGATTCTAGTATTATTTGTCTACTGGTTAATACATTTTTTTGTGATAATGTACAGTAGTTAAAAATGTATCTAATAAATGTTTTTGGTTTTTTTGTAAACAGTAAAATTATTCTACAAAAATTAATAAAATGTGTAATAATTTGATTTTTTTTTACTGATGAGACATGTTCAATACTAAATTCTATGATTTAAAATTCCTCTAAGTTCATTCAACAAGAATTCTAATTGACTTTTTTTGTGTTTATCATTGGATTGATGGTGTTTAATGCCACTTTCGGTGACCATAGCTACTACATCATGGTGCAAGTATCTACTGGTTGAGGAAGTCAAAGCACCCTGAAGGAAACACTGATCCTCTGCATAGAAAACTAGTATATTTTTTTACTATCTATGCATTATTAATAAAAAAATCATCAATAAACATGATAAATGTATAGGATTGTAATATACATTTGAGTATTTCTGGCATTTCAGACAAGGTCATGCTGTTCTTATGCTGTTTTCTTCATTGTTAAAGGCTGTACAGAGATCAATAGATGATCAAAACCAGATTCCATTTCCTTATGCATCAAGTTGATAGTTTTCTCACTTTTTATTTTTGAAAATTGATTTATTTAGTCCTAAATTAATATGTATGTCTCCCCAATCCCGACCCTGCGAAGCAAGATGCAAGTAGGTTCATGTAGGTAGGGATATAATTTCGTTTTTTCCCTAAAATCTGGAACAATATTGGTCATATATGTACATGATGTTAGGCAAGCCTGAGAATCAGAAATTTATGAATAAAAAATAATATTTGATTTAGTTTTGACTATAAAAGTTAATGAGTCACACTGTTTTTGCAGGGCCGGTCGGGATTGGGTTAACAAACAATATTTTATTTTAGGACTTAGTTAGTTAGTATCAAGTCTCTGATTGTGTAATACATATATACATCTTGGATGAAGAGTTGTCTCATTGGCACTCATACCACATCTTCGCATACAATGTATCTATTTAAACTTACTGTAGAATTTGGAATCAAAGTTTCCATCAGTATATCAGATATTTTCTCTCGAACATCCAGGTCATTGAACATAGAAAACTGTCTGCCGTATCCTTTACTAACATCTAAGAAAGCTTTTATATCATAACCTTTATAATTAAGAACTGCACAGCCTGTGGCATGGACAGAAAAGTTTGAATATATCTTTGAAAGTCCAGCATGTTTTGATATTTCCCTCATCATTACACCAAGGGTGTTTTTACCAACAGGTGCGTTATGATACCAGCAGGTCATTAGTTGATAGTCTTTATCATTAGTATACTTTGTACGGTCACCATGTTGGGCAAAAAGAAAGTTACAGTTTGATGGCAACTTAGACAAGTACTTTTCAAGAGATGCTACTGGACATTTAGGATGTCCAGGTATCTCAAACATACAGCCTGCACCTTGACGGTCATCCATTTTGACCGCTGGTTCTGATGTACATGTATCTTGACCTTGCTGACCAGTAGAATTACTTTCCTTATCATTTATAACAATTTGTACATACTTCCTTCCATTTTGGTTGAACTTGATGCGAATATGAGAGGGTTTCAACATGCGTAAGATATCTCGACCTTTGGCACAGAGCAAAAAGAAGAGGATATCAAAGAAAACTTTCCATTGTAAGGTGATGGGCCGATGTATATCTAGTCCGTTACCACTGTACAATTTCCCCATATCAGGAGTACTAAGTCTTTCAATGGAGTCAACAGTTTTTCCATTGATTTTTAGTTCATTCAGAGCTTGTTTGAAAGCTTTAACAGCAGGAAAGAATTCTACATCATTAAAATTGAAATCTTCACGCATTTTCTTAAAACCACGATTCAATCCAAATTTAATAGCACTAAAAGCATTTCTTTTGTACATCTGCCCATCAATTTTTCTGACTTCCAGGAAAAACAGTTGCAAAACCTGAGCCAATTCTTTTTTGCTTGCTGTTTTTATGTCCAATTCAATACCATGGTTGCAAACAAACTGAAAAAAGACTCGCAAAGCCATTTTTGTTATTCTTTGTGTAGGTTTGGTATCGGTACTGCAGACATAATTTTGTTCATCATTAAGCTGTGGTTTTGTAACCATAGTGACATCATCCTCATCTCCCAGCACCAAATCTTCCTCATCTATATCCTCATCCTCTACATCATCAAGAAAAAACTCCTCCTCCATGGCCTAGAATGAAAAGAAATAAATTGTGTGATAAACCTGTTGATTCTGATACTACACATGCATGATAGACCAAACAAAAAATTAGGTTTTTTAGTATTATTTGTTTGCATTGAGTGTTCGGAAGCATTATAAATTTTCCTGTTCCTAAAGTGGGTCTCATTGGGACTAATTTAAGAGTGATGCGTGATTAGACATTTTTTGTATTAAAATGAGGAAGGACACATGAAATTCAAATTATTTTGCATGAAAAATGGAAACATAGTTTGTACAGAATCTGACAAAACAGTAAGCAGGGTCCATGATCAGAACTTTTGTAAAATTTTGCTTTTCTGAATTCGACAACTGACCAGTTCAATTTGAAATCCATTTGAATCAAGGTAAATTTATAAAGATGACCTGCTGTTGAAAAAATTACCCAATGGATGATTTTTTTTAAGTGGTTTATGTTAGCTGTTTTATATGTAAAAGGTTAACACCATAGCTAAGAGAAGATAGTGCATCATGTGCAATGATCTTCATATAACAACTTCCCTGGTTACAATCCAATAACTGTCAAGCGATCTGGTAATCATATACCGGTATATCATAATCAGTAGCCTGTCCAGTATTATTCAAAATGTTACAACTTATTACAACAGTCTACAGGTGAAACTTAATATACATTTTCCATTTTAACAGGAAAATAATGTTATTTGGTCTTAGATTTTATGCATAAAAAATTCCCAATTAGGATGAAAATTCCAAATTCAATGGTCAAGGGACCCATCTGAAATCACCTGGAATCATCCCTGACAAGTTAATTTGGAACGGCATGACATAGTATTAACATTAAAACACAATGGCATCTCGTTCTGTGATGGTCTGTGACACTCGAAAAATGATCTTGATGCTCCCAATATAACTTAAGTTCAATAAGTTATTCTTGGCGTGCTCTTATAATTATTTACATAAGTTGCAAGTGCATTGATGATCTATGTGTCCATGTAAAAGGTTTATGTAATTACAACAGCAAGTGTGCACGACATATGTTGTTTGTTGTTGTTTTAACTATTTGAACTTATTTTTCAAAGTAGCCAGATGTTAGGGTGTTGGTGTTGCAAGCTGTTTAACAAATTGTCCAATATTTTTGGTATTATATCTGCTGCTGAACTGTGAACTAAAATTCAATCTTTAATATTAAAGATTGTCTTGCTTGGAAAATGGTAAATTCCAATTTTGCATACACCTGACAAAAAAGAAATATTTAAAGCCCAAGTAAAATACAGTTGTTAGCCACTGTCTAACCTTAACTATCAAATGACAATATACCCACATATTAGGTGTCATTCCATTGTTAGTGTCATATATGTAAGTCATTGACTGATTAACGGCATGTACAAGAATTTCATTGAGGTCATTGACACCCCTTGACACCCCTTTTTTCTACCCCCACTCTATTACTCTATTCTCAAAGCAATAATTTAATTTTGGATGTAACACGTCTCCTGATTGGCTGACGTTATTTTGTTATGAGACCATAGACATAATTCAGTCATGTGACCGTGACCTTATCAATGTTTTTTCATGGTTTTCTATGGTTTAAAATGAGTTTAGAATTAAATTATAAGAAATGACTGTAATTTTTTTCTGTCTATTTGAAATAACATAAAAAATGTGGTGCACACTGTTAAATAACCCGCTACACACATTATTCAGTGTGCACCACATATTTTATGTGATTTCTTTATAGACAGAAAAATATTACAGTCATTCCTTAAATGAAAGTGTTTTTAATTTGATGGATGCTTTTGTCACAAATATTTGTGTTTTTTTGTAAAATTGTTTGTTTTAAGATTGTAACACAGTGACAACTGCTGTGCTTTGACTATTTAATTTATTATGTCTGTTATGTTCGCGCATCCATGTAAAAATAGCGGAATTGATAAGACTGTCGTACAAGTGAGAGGTTTAGCGTTATAAAATCAGGTTAAATCCACCATTTTCTGCATTTGCAAATGCCTGCAAAGCATCAAGTCAGAAATATGACAGTTGTTCATTCATTTGATGTGTTTTGTTATTGTAAGGTATTTTCCCGTTGAATTTTCTTCGGAGTTCAGTATTTTTGTGATTTGACTTTTTACACACATAACATTATACACACCTCACTGAGCAAGTCCCTGGAATCGGTACTACTCCTTGGACTGTCCCTGGAATCGGTACTTCTCCTGGGACTGTTAACTTGATGATGGTCTGTCAGCTCTCCACTAGAACTAGGTTCAACTGACTCCTCACTCTGCCTCAGTCTGGGGGAAGGTAATGGAAGAGGCTGAAAAATAAATAAATCAACATGAGTAAACAAGTGAAACTGTGAGCTACTGCTCACTGATGATACCCCCTCCGCAAGTGGATAATATTAATAGTGTAAAAATATGCAAGTGTTTGGTAAACAGGAAGTTGTCGAGTGATGAATCTGAAAACACATCACACGGTATAGCTGACTTATATAAATCCTGAAACCAGTTTTCAGAAATCCTTGTATTGTAGTTCCTGAGAAAAATGTGACGAAAATTTTCAACTTGGCTATCATGTGTAAAATCGTTTAAGTGTTCGGTAAACTGGAAGTCGATGAATGATGAATCTGAAAACGCATCACACGGTATGGCTGACATATATAAATGTTGATACCAAATTACAGAAAGGGTGGATGTGTAGTTCCTGCTAAAAATGAGACGAAAGTTTCATACGATGGACTGACTGATGCATGGATGGACGGACCAACGGACAGACAGAGGTAAAACAGTATACCCCCCTTTTTTGAAAGCGGGGGTATAAATAGAGGCTAAAGATACCAGAGGGACATTCGAACTCATGAGTTGTAAACAAACTGTCATGGCTACAAAAGTGATTTTACTTTTTACACACATAAAAGTATACACACCTCACTGAGCAAGTCCCTGTAATCGGTACTACTCCTCGGACTGTCCCTGGAATCGGTACTTCTCCTGGGACTGTTAACTTGATGATGGTCTGTCAGCTCTCCACTAGAACTAGGTTCAACTGACTCCTCACTCTGCCTCAGTCTGGGGGAAGGTAATGGAAGAGGCTGAAAAATAAATAAATCAACATGAGTAAAATAGAGGCTAAAGATACCAGAGGAACATTCAAACTCATAAGTTGAAAACAAACTGCCATGGCTACAAAAGAAAATTCAAAGAATAACAATAGTACACAAAACACAACATAAAAAACTCATAGACATAATACAACTCAAACCCCATCAGAAACTAGTGGTGATCTAAGGTGGGCTAGAAGGGTAATAAGCAAATCTTTGCACACATAACTGAGAATTTTCTAGCGGTGAAGATGGAAATGTGTTCATGAAACTTTTTATAAGGAACATGATGCTCCTTTTTTTAAATTGTATTTAAAACTCAAACTCAAACTTTCTGTCATCAATCAGACTTTTATTGCAAATTTCTACGTCTATGTCTGTTAAATTCCACTGTGTTGAGAAATTCCAGTTTAAGCAAATATCAACATCATTTCCCTTGTACTTCAAAAATAACTAGAATTCCCAGTTTAGAGACTACTTTTGTTTTAGAATTCAATAAAATATATTCAGGAGATAATACTGATTGTCCAACATTTTTTTGTCCAAACAAATAATACAAAAACTTCCTCGCTCTCTGGAGAGGTCTGCAGGCAATAACCAGATCATAGGAAAAACAATAGCACATTCAAAGAGATTAAACAAATAGACCAGATGCTCTGCAGGGCACAGCTTTAAACTACCGCAGAGGTTGAACCCTAAACAGTTGGGGCAAGTGTGGACATATCATTCAACCTCAGGGCCGTAACTACATTGAGGCAAATGAGGCAAATGCCTCATGTTTGAAATTTCGAAAAAAAAAAGAAAACAATCTGAAACAAAAGATTGTCTTCATATCAAATTGTTTTCACGGAAAGTGTCTTGCAAGACGCGAGTTCTCTTTACTCTCAGATGTCGCCCTTGCATGTTTATCGTGGTCCATGTTTCTACTTTATTTTTAGTTTTCAGAGTTGATGGTCTATTGTTTGTACTTCTGTGTCCCGGGTTTGTCTTTTGTTCATTTATTGTCCTACTTTATGACTATATAGATATAGGAAGATGTGGTGTGAGTGCCAACGAGACAACTCTCCATCCAAATAGGCTGAGTGTTGATTTTCATTTGTAAACCTGTGGTTTTGCAATGTTGCACGTCCACCAATGTCCAGCCATTGTACGAGAAAAAATTTTAAGAATATTTACGATGCTACTGGACAAAGAAAAATATGGTCAATTCTGCATGGAATTGAACTTGATACCAAAGAATACAAAACTGGCTCTTTTTGTTGTACATAAAACTAGATAGCTGACATAGTTTAAATTAAAGTAAGACCACCAATTTCCCGGTATCAAATCATCTATAAAAACATCAATGTATTGCCATATGATCTTTTACATTAAAGGGTTAAACTTGCATTAAGTCATTTTACAGAAAATAAAAGAAGATGGACTACATGTGCACGGGACCTTATCTCACACAAAATTAATGCATAGAAAAAATACAAATTATCAATAGTCAAAGTTTTTATTCTTGTTCTTCATCTTGATAGTTTCTGGTGGGGTTTTCAACAATAAAAAAATCATTAATACCATAAAACAAGGTACAGATTATCCTTAGTGTCGACTTAAGCAGTACTTAAAGTATACTACTGCACTGTCACTATATATAAATCTAGTCACAAAAAAATCACCAAAGTCTAAGAACAATACGAGACAAAGAACAGACAGACAGACAAATGCGATTTTAATGATTGTGAGAATTACAATTTTTGCTTTATCCTTCATATCGGTCTACTTTTAATGTTGTCCCCGTAAAAAAAACCTTAAATTACAATGAATCTATATTTTTGCTTTGAGACCAGAATATTGTCAAAAAAAGCGCTAAAAATAAATTATGTTTCAATGTAAGAAAGAGTCCGGAAAACGCTCAGAATGCACGATTTTGCTTTAATTTTCTCAGAGCTTCCCCAGACCCCTCGCCAATTTTTTTTCGCCCCTTACGCTCTGCGAATATATTTTGCCTCACTATTAAAAGTGGCTAGTTACGGCCCTGAACCTGGATTCAGCTCTAAATTTGGATTGTGATTAAATAGTTGACACAGTATATAGGTTTCTGACACAGAATGAATGTGGTCTAATGAACTTTAAAAAAAAATGTTTGCTTCTGAGCAATTCACTATGCTGTTGAATATTAATCCTCTCAAAAAAAAGTTTGAAGACATTTTCTTTTTATTTATGAAATATGAAATGAGACAAATTGCCCCCCCCCCACCCATTTTTTCTCACATCCCCCCTTTAACCTTCTTCCCTTAAAACTGATCTAAATTCAAATTTCTAAAAGAGTTTGCAACAATAACTGCTCATTTAAATACATCATAAAATATTAAAATGTAAAAAAAAGTGCTTGTTATCACTGAATGGTAAAGATTGTTTTAATTTATCAGTCATGTCAGTTGGTAGAAAAAGTGAAAATACATTGTATATATTGTATAAAACAATGATTTAAGTTGATTCAACTACTATTCTGAACAAAGAAAGATAACTCCAATTGAAAATATCTTGCTATTGCACAATATTGTGCAATTAGATATGTCTTGCTATTGCACAATACTGTGCAATTTAAAATACTTGCTATTGCACAATACTGTGCAATTAAAGATTTCTTGCTATTGCACAATACTGTACAATTGAAGATTTCTTGCTATTACTGAATACTGTGCAATCGAAAATTTCTTGCTATTGCACAATATTGAATATAATAATTTTGAATCCTGATTTGGACCAACTAGAAAACTGGGCTCATAATCAATCAAAGCGCTGTAAGCACTGTAGGCAGTTAACCAAAAACCAAGGCAAACATAATAATGAAAACTATGGCAATGTTGCTTCAATTTTTTTTTAAAGATTTAAAAGAACAAACATTAAACATTCATATATAATTGTACATTTATGTTCATTTAATGAATTAATCATTAAGGCAAATAATTCATTTTTTATCAAGGTTTTCAATAGCAACGTATATATCGGGTATATTTTTTTTTCATGGTCATGAGTCTTGAGTCAGCAGTGGTACAAATTCGCAATGATTGCAGTTCATCTAGTTGATCATTATTGTTTGTATTAGTTGACTGTTAGTAGTTCAAGTTGACTTTAGTATGAGCTTGTAAAAGTATCAATGGACTTGCTTCCCTGGAAAGAAAACTGAGTTTGTGTTCTACAGTACAAAAGTTATGAGACACAAATCAGACAAATGTTTACTACTACAGGGATCAATGGTGAGGTCTGACTGACCTGTCCATAGTAAATGTAAATGACTCCCACCGTCACCCCAAGTCCATGATGTCTAAGTTTGGAATAAAATGACAGGTGTTAGGTCTAGCAAAGTGATATGCATATGTGACGCCTATGAGATTGACCTTGTATGTCATTCAATCTTTTTGAAATGACAAACAGGAATGAATATGGTTTAGGCGTTGGTATCTCAATCTTTTACAAGTTCTAAAAACTCAAAAGCACACAAGAGGGTGTGGGTGACCCTAGGGACTACCCCTATGTTTCATTTGATTTTTTATATTGTCCTATACATGAATATATATGGTTTAGGGGTGGGGATCTCGACCGTTATCAAGTTTTCAAACGGGATGGGGTGGGGGACCCCAGTGACTTCCCCTATATTTCATTTGATTTGTTATATTGTCCAATTCATGAATATATATGGTTGAGAGGTGGGGATCTCATCTGTTTCCAAGTTATCAAACAGGATTGGGTAGGGTGACCCTTAGGACTCTCCCTATATTTCATTTGATTAGTTCTTTTGTCCCATACATGAAAATATATGGTTTAATTTAAAGGTGGGGATCTCGACTGTTTCCAAGTTCTCAAACAACAGGAGGGGTGGGGTGACCGCAGGGACTCCCCCTATATTTTATTTGATTTGTTATTTAGTCCCATACATGAGTATATATGATTAAGGGGTGAGGATCTCCACTGTTTCCAAGTTCTCAAACATGAGGGTGCAGTGACCCTAGGGACTCCCCCTATAATTCATTTGATTTGTTATATTGTCCAATACCAGTGGCGTAGCCAGGGTTGAAATGATGAGGATGCCAAACTGTCGCCGAACGTAGCGAGGCGAAAAAAATTTGGAGATCTTTTTATGCAGAAAATTATATATTTTTTTCGGACATTTCCTATTTGCACGTGTACTCCCCAGAATCCGACACGTGTTAGATTTTTTATGTAATTTCAAAATACCCACCCATTCATATATTTCCAACATAATTTTATTGTTTTCTCAAAACTACCATCATTCAATTCATAAACATGATAAATATTTGATGTAAAAGTTTCCACCAAATCTTATATTTGACATCTCAAAAACGGACCCATTACAGCGGCACATCCGTATATGCCGGAACTTCCGAATATAGGAACCGAAGTGATTGTTCTTTCGCTTAACGTGTTGCAGGGGACATGGAAATATCGGGCGTCCGTCCCACCGTCTGTTCGGTCTTGTTGGCACTCTCATGTGTATAATTCTAGCCAGATTTTTATGAAACTTAAATCATCAGCAATGTCTTTGACACTATCAAAAATAAGTCCTGATCAAATATTTTTAACCGGTTATGCCCCTTTGAAATAAAAATTATAATGGAAATCCCATTGCATTTGCTCTGAAGCTTTTATTTCTCTTTAGATATTATTTTTAGTTATTGTCCTTGCTTCTTGGATAGATAAAAAAAAAATTGCAATATGGGGGGCATTGGCTCTTCTTTTATTGAAAAATTATTATTTGTATCTAGATGGAAACGGGTACATATAAGCCCATGAATGATCACACTCTATTACAAATTCACGTTTTTATCGCGTTTTTATCATGTCAGAGGAAACGATATCAGGATATAAATGGTGGTTTAATTGTTAGTAACGTTGCTACGTCAGATGTAGAAGCCATCTCTCCGCTTGGCCCAATTTCAGATGAGACATCTCCGCGGGTCTGCCTGTCATCATCCTCTGTCTGGGCTTGCCGTAGCTGACGACATAGACTTTTCACGAAAAAAGTCAGAAACACTTTTCTTCGATTGATACATCTTGTTTACATAAACTAATTGATCATACATAAAAGACCTCGTATACTGCTTTATAAATGATTGGACGTTATCCTCATATCTCCATTCTTGTTACATTTGGATACATACAAGTTTAACTCCTACGAACACATTTTTTTTTAAATCTTTTTTTTTTATCAAAATGATGTGGATGCTTGAGCATCTGAACATACATGCGTGCTACGCCACTGAATACATGAATATATATGGTTTATGGGTGGGGATCTCAACGGTTTTCAAATTCTCAAACAGGAAGGGGTAGAGTGGCCCCACCAACTCGATCCACCTATATTTCATATGATTTGTTATATTGTCCCATACATGAATATATATGGTTTAGGGATGGGGCAGTGGTGGATCCAGAAATTTTCATAAGTGGGGGCCCACTGACTGACCTAAGAGGGGGCCCGCTCCAGTCACGCTTCAGTGATTCCCTATATAAGCAACAAATTTTTTTCCTAAAAAGGGGGGCCCGGGCCCCCCTAAATCCGCCTCTGTGGGGATCTCGTCCGTTTCCAAGTTCTCAAACAGGAGGGGTGGGATGACCCACAGGGACTACCCCTATATTTCAATTGATTTATTATATTGTCCCAAACATGAATATATATGGTTTAGGGGTGGGATCTCGACTGTTTCAAAGTTCCCAAACAGGAGGGGTGGGGTGACCCTAGGGACTCCCCCTGTATTTCATATGATTGGTTATATTGTCCCATACATGAATAAATATGGTTGAGGGGTGAGGATCTCGACTGTTTCCAAGTTCTAAAGCAGGAGGTGGTGGGTGACCCTAGGGACTTCACCTATATTTCATTTGATTAGTTATATAGTCCCATACATGAATGTATATGGTTGAGAGGTGGGGATCTCATCCGTTTCAAAGTTATCAAACAGGAGGGGGTAAAGTGCCCCAAAGGATTCCATATACATATGATATGATTTGCTTACATTCAGGTATCATATAATCTAGTTGCACTATGTGTAAAATAAGAAACTTCTAGCTATTTTAACTGACCCATCAAAATTGAGAAAAAAAATACCCATTGAAATTGCAGTAATATGTTTACACTTTAAATGCATCTAACTTGCTTTATCAACATTTATTACTGATAAAGAAAATTTATACTGTTACCAGGGCCCCCGTCAGGACCATATATATTGTTAGATATACTGTTCCCAGCTGTCACAAAGACTCACATTGTATTGGATTTTGACATTAAAATTTGTCAAAAAGTAATTTTGAGTTTCAGTACAAAATATTTTCTGTTTTTTCATTCTTTTGCATATATATTTTGGTTTTCAATTCTAGTGTTTATATTTATTTACCATGCAAAGATGTATTTTGTCATCTGTCTGATTTTTTAAAAGTTCAAAGATCGCCAAAACCCGGAATTACCTATATCCGCTTCCGGAATCGGATCCGATATTGTGATTTTCTTCTCATGTCAGCCATTTTGTTTTCAATGTTGTTTTTGTCAGATACGATTTTACTCGAATTTACACATTATTTGTCGGCGATTTTCTGTATAAAGCTAGCGGTTGAACAAAATGAACATCGCTGTCATGAATAATAATGCTAAAAACAAGTTTTGAGATCGTTTATTAGGAGACTGGTAAAAAGGTTTGCAAAGTTATTTTTTTATTTCCTCTCAAGTTGGGCATGTCGAGCGTAGCTAGTAACCAAATCGAAAGTCCGACTGCAAAAGTGGAAGGTCGCAGACAACCGCTAATTTGAACCCCTGCCTCCAAATTGAAAAGATACCAAAAATTTCGTCTTATAATTTAAAATTGCCGCCAACAGCATGAACAGTGGAACTTATTTTAAAACTACTGACGTAGTTGACTATGTATTGACGACAAACAATATTCCTACGACTTTTGCCATTTGGGAAATCTAAACTACTTGTCTTTAGAGATTTTCGGCGATTAAACATTTCATACATTTGTTCTTTGACAGCTTAGCCAAAATCTCAGGGGATAATAAACTACATAACGATTCCTAATGTGCCCTACTTCCTATGTGCAACTTCAAAACTTTTGGATAAATCGACGATCATTTAATGTTTTTCTGATCATATTTTTTGTAATCAAGAATTTAAAGTATGAAAAAACTGTCGTTATAAATAACATAACATCCAGCTAGATAATAACAATGGCACATATTTCAGCATTTATTGGGTAGAACACAAATCTAGGGTGCTCACATAAGGCAGCTTAACTGCCTAAAAATCTAAGTACATGTTTAGATTCAGCATATGAAAGAAGCCCAAGAATTCAATATTTGTTGAAATCAATTTAGTTTAATTACGACCCTTTTACCTTTGAACCTTAATGTAGACCAATTTGAAAACCGGACCAAATATTAGGAATGTACATACACAGTAAGGGAGCTACCATTTGATTTTTAATCTCTATCCTGCCTTTTTATTTTTCACTTTAAACAGTCCTGCTTTTTTTTTATAGTTTATCCTGACTTTTTTTACATAAATTGTCTCATCCTGCCTTTTTTTTTTACAAAAATCTCCTGTCCTACCTATTTTTTTCAAATTTCATCCTAGCCCCCCCCCCCCTAAAAATCAAATGGTAGCTCCCTTAGATTTGGCATATCAAAGAACCCCAATTATTCAATTATTGATGAAATCAAACAAAGTTTAATTTTGGACCCCGATTTGGACCAACTTGAAAACTGGGTCAATAATCAAAATACATTTGTAGATTCAGCATATCAAAGAACCCCAGGGATCCAATTTTTGTTAAAATCAAACTAAGTTTAATTTTGGACCTTTTGGACCTTAATGTAGACCAATTTGAAAACGGGACCAAAAATTAAGAATCAACATACAGTTATCAAAGAACCCCATATTATTCAATTTTGATGAAATCAGACAAAGTTTAATTTTGGACCCTTTGGGCCCCTTATTCCCAAACTGTTGGGACCAAAACTCCCAAAATCAATCCCAACCTTTCTTTTATGGTCATAAACCTTGTTTTTAAATTTCATAGACTTCTATTTACTTATACTAAAGTTATGGTGCAAAAACCAAGAAAAATGCCTATTTGGGCCCCTTTTTCCTAATCTGTTGGGATCTCAACTCCAAAATCATTCTCAACCTTCCTTTTGTGTTCATAAACCTTGTGTTTAAATTTCATTGATTTTTATTCACTAATAATAAAGTTATAGAGCAAAAAACAAGAATAATGCTTATTTGAGCCCTTTTTTGGCCCCTAATTCCTAAACAGTTAAAACCAAAACTCCCAAAATCAATCCCAACCTTCCTTTTAGGTTATAAACCTTGTGTCAAAATTTCATAGATTTCTATTTACTCAAATTAAAGTTATAGTGAGAAAACCAAGAAAATGCTTATTTGGGTTCTTTTTGGCCCCTAATTCATAAACTGTTGGGACCAAAACTAACAAAATAAATCCCAACCTTCCTTTTATGGCCATAAACCTTGTGTTTAAATTTCATAGATTTCTATTTACTTAAGTTATAGTGCGAAAACCAAAAGTATTCGGACTACGACACCAACGTGATACCAATATACGACCAAAAAATTTTAATTTTTAGGGTCGTATAAAAATGGGAAGCAGAAAGGTATATATATATAGAATAAAAAAAATCAGAGACATGATTGTGTTATTTTCCATTTTTTAATCAGGGTTGGCAAAAACCCTGGTTTTATGAGTATTGCCCAGCCCAGTGGGAAATACTGGGAAAACCCGGGTTTTACTGGGTTTTAGTGGGTAATACAGGGCAATACTGGGTAATATAAAATACTTGCGATAATCACGAATGTAATACATTTAATAAGATATTTATACACTAATTTGTTTGTCTAGCATTTGTCTAGATTGGCAAACAGTAAATATAAAGCAAAACATTTTTTTCTTTCAAATAACATGAATAAATATAACTTCTTATTTAAGAATTAACAATTACTTAATTGTAAGAAAAATTACATTTAAATAATGTCACTTATTAATTAGTAATTATTCAGATTAGAACACAGATTTGTTTATGTAACAATTATCAGCCCTTATAATTCTATAAGTTTTATTGGCATGATCCCTTAGGGTTTTTATTTAGCAATATGAATGTATAACAAATAAAATTAAAAAGTCAATTAAACACTGCAATAAAATCATGAAAATGCATGTTTCAAAGTTTGGATTATTAAAATAATGTTTGGTAATTAAAAAGGTATCTTTAAATGTACAAATCTTCTGTTCTGCCTACATATAGAATTAATAGAGAAGAGAATGAAATTGATATTTTAATCTTCTAGAAATGACTGTCAATGGTTATCTGTATAAAAGTATATATTTAGCTGTTATACTATGAAACTGTACCAAGTCTTTACTATATAGTGTTAAAATAAGCATAGAAAATCATATTGCCCAGTATTGCCCACTATTACCTAATTCGGAGAGTATTGCCCAGCCCGGGAAAACCCGTGTTTTCCCACCCGGGAATTCCCGCGCGGGTAATACTTTGCCAACCCTGTTTTTAATGTACTCAGTATGTCCATTACATATATGCTTTATTAATATTAATTAAAGTTTATTATGTCATGTAAGTATTCCTTTTTTCACGATTTTTTTCGGGGTTTGTATGGATAGTAAAAAAAATATTGGGTACGAGTTGGTAAAACTCAAACTTTCAAAGTACGAGTTGGTAAAAATCTGGTGAGAGTTGGTTGAGATTAGACTCACATGACTCA
This sequence comes from Mytilus edulis, assembly GCF_963676685.1. Lineage (NCBI taxonomy): Eukaryota > Metazoa > Mollusca > Bivalvia > Mytilida > Mytilidae > Mytilus > Mytilus edulis. Next base: position 61,243,274 of record NC_092354.1, on the reverse strand, counting down.
GTTGTCGAGCGTACGAGTTGACATGTATCCTGGTCCAAATAATTATCTGACATGATTATGACGTCGTGGAAAGCTATTTTTTAATTTTGCTTTGACGCTTTCCTGATATGTAAGGCATCAAAGAAAAAAATATATACATTGTAATAGCCTATATAGACGTCATAATAATTTATTTGGACTATATTATTAAGATCTGTATCATGTATGTCTGTATAGGGAAAACAGTAGTATTACATTTTACCAGCATTAGCTATATATAGATTGGCCTTTTGTGTACCCAAGACAGGTGGAGGAAGTCAACTTAGGAGCGCTGTGATTGGATGTACGGGTACAAATTTTTTGTTTTATTTACCTATGAATAACTGCAGTGTGTAAATTTACAATATATATACTTCCTGTATATTTTGTGGGTGGTTTTTGTCAATATCACCTTTTGATGTCCATGGTTATCAACAGTTTCTGTCTGACTCAATGGAGTTGCTTCTTCTAAATATGTGTTGTGACTGTCATCTATCTCCTCTTTGGTAAGGGCATCAGATCTTTGTTTTCCCTCATTATCTGTATTGGCATACTTATTCCAGGTTTTATATCTCATATTGAAAGTTCTTCCCAAAGACTTTTTTCTATTTCCAAGATTGTTTTTCCTTTTTCTTAATATTCTGGTACACCTATTACCACTTCCTATAACTCTTACTCTTAATTTGTGTCGGTCTTTAGACATTTTAGATAATCTACTTTTTTGTAAACTTTGGAGTGTACCATCTTTTTTCTTTTTCTCTCTGTACCGTCTTTGCCTTATCCTATTAAGTTCCCTCTCTCTCATTAAATCCACTTCAGTTTTCCTTGATTTTATCTTTTTCCTATATTCTTGTTGTTGTTCTGCATTTGATACACATAGATGGTTAATTTGTTTTTCTAAAATTCTAGATATTTCTTCATTTCTTTCAATCCTTTGTAGTTTTTCGGGTGAAGGCATTAGGATACCTACATCCTCTAAAGCTTCTCGTTTTATAGGTGAAACATTAGAAATAAGCTCAGATATGGTGGTAGCATATTCCACTGGCGAATTGGGTAGTACTACTGGTTTTCCATACAAACTTGCTGTTCGAGGTATGGCTCCTTGTTCTATTTTCTTTTGAGCATAGCTTTTGCGGCGTTCTTCATTAATTGCTTCTTTCTTTTCTGCGGGTAATTTGCTTAGATATTTTTTTTTGTCCTCTCTCCATTTCTTTCTTTGATGATTATGTTCATCTATAGTTCTTGTAGATCTTTTTTTTTCTAGTGTGCCATCTAGTTTCTTTTTCTCTCTGTACCGTCTTTGCCTTATCCTATTAAGTTCCCTCTCTCTCATTAAATCCACTTCAGTTTTCCTTGATTTTATCTTTTTCCTATATTCTCGTTGTTCTGCATTAAATAGACTACTTTTCTTCTTCTTCTTCAGAGTAAGAGATGTTGACTCTGAACTTTCTGTTTCAGAACCTGAACTGTATATGTCATCATGGTTATTTTTAACTTGTCTCTTTCTAGTCTGGTATGCCATGTTAGTTCTAGATCTGTAAGAGAAAGAAAAATCATATACATAAAATTGAGAAAGGAAATGGTGAATATGTCAAAGCGACAACCACCCGACCATAGAGCAAACAACAGCCGAAGGCAACCAATGGGTCTTCAATGTAGCGAGAATTCCCGCACCCGTAGGTGTCCTTCAGCTGGCCCCTAATATATATATATATATATGCATATATTCTGAACCTGATCATGAGGTGAGCTAAAAACCTCTGCTGATAAAAACAAAGCTTAGACTGAAGTAACTATAATTTTGTATAAAAGACCATGAAGACATTTGTGCTGTCTTCCATTTTCAAAATGGCTTTATATCCGTGTGTTCAATGTGATGAAAAATGTGTTGATTGCACCATTCAATGCAGTTGTTGTGGTCGTTGGGTTCACAGTGCTTGTGTCCTAATGGATGATGCATTGTTATTGGCCTGGTCAGACGTGTCTCTAAAGTTCCTATGTAAGGACTGCTGCTTTACAGACAACAAGTATGACATGGCCAAGGCCCTAGAAAGGTCAAAGTTCGCGAAAAGTGGCAGTCCTCAGGATTTTAACACCAAAATTTTGCATAGGACTGACACAATTTCAGCATTTTTCAATAGAATTAATAGTGAGGACCAGTAGATTCTCTTCAAGGATCACCAGGGAAAAAAGATTTCCAGTTTTTATATTATTAATAGAGAACAAAAAACGGTACAAGAAGAATAAAATAAAATATTTAATTTCAAAGGAGACAATCTTTCACTAACATGACTAAGTTTATTATTTTTCATTTATTTCTTATTTCATTTAAAATGTATTAAATTTACTTAATTTAAGTTACTAAAAAATCAGAAATAAAATTAATAAAAGGAAACTCCATTAATATTCTTCTAAAATTAGTATTTACCAATTTTTTATTGCTACTTTCCTTTATTTTCATTCATTGAATTAGTTTTAATAGTGAAATGTTCAGTACCAATTGTATAATTTAATAGTAATAATGAGTTAATTTGTTCCAATAAACAAAATAATCATTACCTCACACTTCTGTTATATTGTTAATTCGGTTGTTGTTTACTGACACGTGCCCATTACATAATTAATCATTAAGAGATAATGAAATTATATTACGGTATGGACACTCTGCATTACAGGCTTGTGACTGTCTTGGTATACCAAGGCTGCATTACCAACACCAATAATTATAATGAAAAAAAAATTTTTTTACCATAAATTCTAAATTCTAAATAAAGTATTTTCGCTGACTATGACAGATAAGCCCGTGCCTTGTGCAGGATATCTTAATAGTTACAAATTTTTTACAATAAATTCTAAATAAAGTATTTTCGCGGACTATGGCAAATAAGCCTGTGCCTTGTGCAGGATATCTTACATTGTCTTAGTAGTTCAGAGCTCCAGATAAGCTGCGTATTTGCGTGATCACGCAATACAAATAATAGAACTGAAAACCCAATGCCATTGTCCATTGAAGGGTTCAACAACCCAATTCATTCAACGGAAAACCCAATTATATGCCAAAACCATGAGTTCTCAACCCCTTTATTGGCTACTGTTTGTGTTATTTACCATCTGTTTACAGTCGTCGCGTAAACTTTTTTTATAATATTTATCATTGGAAATTTCCTGTCGTTCTAAAAACAGATCCCTGCATCAAGTAGCTGAAATGGGTCCCTGTTCGAGTTTTCCGTTGCTCAAAAGGTACACATGTTTTTGTAAATATTTCGATCTTCTCGGTGTTTATCCAATTAGCGTGTGTCATGTAGTCATATTTTTATCGCATTGCTCTGGATTTTCCATAACATACATTGAATTAAAACGAAAGTGAAAGTCCAGTTAAAATATTGGATAGAAGCATTTTTCGGCTTCTTTTGGAAAACTGAGGGAAAGTTATAATGATAACAAGACTCAGCCAGTGTTTTTAGGAAGCGTCCATCGAACGCACGGGATTGTGTGTGTACCATAACGAGAACATTGCTAATAAACACGGGGTTTCATCAAAAACGAATTCAGTTGGAAAAAGTGAAAGGCCAAATCAATTATGAAATGATAAAGCATCAGAAACCAAAAGTTCTAATAAGAGACAACTAAACCCAGATTTATGTAAATTGAATAAAAGAAAATCATTCAAGTATAATTAGAGTTTATATACTATTTTTTATTCATTTTACAGTTAATTAATGAATACACACACCATGCACACAGCCACTGATCAGGCACTGGTCTCAGAATTTATTATATAAAGGTATACATGGTATAAGACAAGTGCCTGTGAATACACATATCCTTTTTTGTGAGAAAATACAAAACTGGCAAAAGGTTTGAAACGGGACACAAATTAAACCTACAATTGCTCCTCAGTGAATAAACCAAATTAAACAGCTAGCAAATAATTAACCCTAACCATAACCCTAAACCAAATAAAAGAGCTAAACAAAGACAGAAACATATTAATTTAAGATGGAAAAAAATTGGGGTTGATATTGCCTAAATATTCAATATTGCGTCGATGAAAAAACCCAATACATTAGGGAGCTTGGTGGTGAAAAACCCAATTTGATATTAACCTGAGGGGTGAATTGCAATTGATAATGCAATTAAAAAACTTTATCACCCAATTATATAAGAAAATGGTGGGTAAATACCCCAATTTATGAATTCTTATCTGGAGCTCTGGTACATGTAGTTATAAATTTTTCACGATAAATTCTAAATAAAGTATTTTCGTGGACTATGACGGATAAAGCCTGTGCCTTGTGCAGGATATCTTAGTAGTTGTAATTTAAGAGTTTTAAAGGGGCTTGGTTAACATCCATTTCTAAATTAAAAATATAAAGAAACGATGCAAATAAGCAAAGGTTGAGTAATAAGAGACGTAACTGAAGTGAATTTTACTTAGTCCCTTTCAATCATTATTCAGAAACGAAGTGTGTTAAAACGTCCATGAAATTTAAAATTGATTTTGTCAAAGTTATTGTAATTTATTTTCAATGAAAATCGTATGTAGCACATTGCACATAAGATAAATAAATGGACCCCATGCTTACTCTTTGAAAATTGTATATTTCTTTTTTAAGGTTCATCATAACCTTTTGGCAAATATGGCCGTATTTACACCCCAAATTTTTCTCCGAGTACAGACTAACCTATGCACGTGCAAAAGTTTAAAGGGATGGCAGGAACTAGATATATAAATTTTAAATGCATTTTATGTTTAAGAAAATTATAAACTTTTCTAGATTTTGACTTCCAGTTTTTTTCGTTCCTGCAGAAGGTGCAAAAATTAACTAAGTAGTGAAAACGATTGAGAAGCTCCCCTCATATAATCAATGTTGTGAGTAGTATTGATTTAAATGGACAATGGATGGACAATAGACACCTGTAAACAATAGGTGATTTAAACTGTGTAACTGAGTGGACCGTATCAAATGAAACTCGGGAGTTTGTTTATTTTGCTATCTTCTGCAGACTGAAAAAAACTGGACATGAAAATCTAGGAGTTTTTAATATTCTGAAACGTAGATTTCGTATAACTTTTATATATCTAGTTCCTGCCATGCCATAAAACTTTCCTGGATGTACCGTTTGTCTGTACTCATAGTAAGTTTTTAGGTGTAAACACGGCCACATTTTTCAATTCCTTATGATGAACCTTAAACAATATTTTTTAGAAAGAATGTGTCTGCGACCATCTCATCACAAACAAACACCATATTTTTACCACCTACATATGTGGTGGTGTTTAACGACCTTGACTGGCTATACAGCCCTCGCACGGTCGGCTCGGTGCCCGAAGGCGATTGGTGAGCGTTTGAATAATTTCTGCCGTGGGTCAGGAACAAGTAGCAAGGACGCCGAATGGAGGCCGCCATCTTGGTTTTCGTGAGTTGATTTTGGTTTGTTTACTATTTTGGATTTTACTTCTTCACAACGGCTGCTTTCAGTTTGGCCAGTTTGGTCAGCTTGGCAGCCCGCTAGCCTCGATGATGGAGTACTGTTAGATGATCTCGGACGTAGTTCTAAAGATGACAGGAAGCGTTATCAGGACCAAAGCCGTGAGGCAGTGAAATGAAGGTCACCCAACAGCCTAGGATACAGCCTTCGGACGTTAATCGGCATAACACTCCCCATAATACAATGGTTTTGGAGTGCATGTTAACGCAGGTACGCCAACTACTACGTCTATCTGTACGGCATGGATTGGTTTCTGTCATCTTAAGTAGTAAGTCGTTGATATCTAACTGTAAACCCTCATGGAAGATAGCGAGTAAAGGAGAGCTGGCCCAGCACGTCCGTTCAGCTGTAAGGACTGAGACGTGACTGATTGGATATGACCTACCATAACATACAACCAGCCATCTTGTGCTTAACCGGATGCTTCAATCAATACCGGAAATGAATTTGATTGGACGAGAAAATCAATTTTAATTAAAAAAACAGAATCAAAGAGCTGAATAGCTCTGAGGGGAAGACAAGACGGCCCTTGTTTCTATTTCATTTTTTTTTTTTGGGGGGGGGGGGTATCTTTTGATAGTCTTCATATAAAGAATGCAAAAAAGATCAGCTTGAACATGTAGAAAGGTTGGCAATATTGAAATCCATTGATAAAGTTCCCAGTTACAACTCTCATCACAGGGATACAGGTACTTATGAAAAAAACCAATATGATTGATGTTAACTGTGTGAAGTTTGTTTCCAAATCCTACATTTTGAAAATTTGTAAAATTTCATGTATAAATAAGTTTAAACTTCAAAATGCAAACTACAAGTTTGTGCATTTTTTTTTGTTACCATTACAATGATTATGTTGGTACACAAAATTTAGTTTTAATGGAAGACTACGTATCATGTACTAAATGTCACATTTTAAGTGTTTATTTCAGTTGATAATTACTCATAAATTGAGGTACTCCTGAATTGGAGGAAGATTCTCAAAACAGAATTTTACAGAAAATCAAAGAGCTGAAAGCTCTGAGGAAAAATGACGCCACTGTCTCTAATATTGGGATATTTTTTATGCAAGTCTTGATTTTCACATACCGTAATTAATTTAACAATGCAACATGTCTTGTAAGCATATAATTGATATTCGTATATATGTGCGTGTGTGAAGTGACTGTTTTTTTTAAGACAAATGAATAGGTCAAGACTACCTGAATTGTACAAATAAAAACCGTAGAAAGGCTTGTATATTTCTCACTGGTACATAGTCCCTTCTCTCAGAAAATTTTAATTAATTTTAAATAATCTTTTTGTTACTGTTATCAAAGGTCTAATGAAACTCAGGTAATTTAATAAAATTATAGTCAAACCGGCACCTGGTTAAATTGGCACCTGGTCAAATCGACACCCTATATAGTCAATTTGTCACCCATGTTAAATATATATTTTTAACAGTATTTTAAAAGCAAAAAGAGTAAAAATAAGAAAGGGGTTGCCAGATTTGTTTTTAGTATTTAAGCAAAAAGAGTTAAGTACCTAAGGAAAGGATTGTCTGAAAATATTAACTTTCACATTTTTGGGGGTTCATGTACATTTTGTATATATTTATTTTTCTCCACTAAATCTGTATGTTCCAGACCGTATGAGTATTTGGACCGTACGTGTGCAGTCTGGACCTTATGCATACTTTTTCAAAATAATCTGATTAATATCATTAAGAAGTTGCTTAAGTTTATAAGTTACAAATGCATGTAAAGTTCATTTACAGCTCAACATAACTAAACTCTCAAATTAATATGTAAAAGTTCCAATAGTAATTGGAATAAAAACGTAATTTTTAAACTAATACAAAAATTCACGCTTATTAAATCTGTTCATCATGTTAATATCTTGTATTTAGCTTGTCGATCAGTAATAGTATACATTAATTGAATTATGATCATAGAAATTTACATTATCGGAAGTTAACATGATGTGGAACTACAATTTTAGAATATTAGAAACTTTATCAAATAATGCAAATGCACAGGAACATGAATGAACTGCACACATGTAAATGTAAATAATTTATCATTAATTGTGGTAGTAAGAGTCACCATGGGAGAGAGTACCAAAATAGGATTCAGATATTCAATTAAACAAATATTTAAATTCAATTGTTCAATTATTCATTTGATCCATCTAAAAGCAATTGTAATGATAAAAATTTATAACCAGGTGCTCCGCAGGGCGCAGCTTTATACGACCGCAGAGGTCGAACCTTGAACAGTTGGGGCAAGTATGGACAAAACATTCAAGCGTGATACAGCTCTGAATTTGGATTGTGATCAAATTTTTGACATTACATGGTTTTTTTTACACAAAAACAAATGTCAAGATTTTACAAATCAATTAAAGATTTCTTCTTCAAACTTATTTAAATCTAAAATTAAATAGTTGACACAGCATAGGTTTCTGACACAGAATGAATGTGGTCTAATGAACTTAAATTATTTTTTTTGCCTTTGAGCAATTCACTATGCTGTTGAATATTAATCCTCTCAAAAAAATGTTTGAAGAAATTGTCTTTTTATTTATGAAATCTGAAATGAGAAAAATTTAACCCCCCCCCCCCCCCATTTTTTTTTTCACATCCCCGTTTCCCTTTTTCCAAAACTAATATCAATTCAAAATTCTAATGGAGTTTGCAACAATAACTACTCTTTTAAATACATCATAAAATATTAAAATGTAAAATAAAGTGCTTGTTATCACTGAATGGTAAAGATTGGTTGGTAGTAAAAATGCATTGTTTATTGTATAAAACAATAAAAAAAACTTCATCAGCAACATTTTATATTGGCAAATTTCCAATGAAGTTATTTACATAAAGTTATTGGCAAATAAAAATAGAAAATGACATCATAGTCATGTCTGGCAAATATCCAACATACATTATAAATCTAAAAACATTTTAGATAAGATAAGGAAAAAAAGCTTCATCAGCAACATTTTATATTGGCAAATTTCCAATGAAGTTATTTACATAAAGTTATTGGCAAATAAAAATAGAAAATGACATTATAGTCATGTCTGGCAAATTTCCAACATATATTATCAACTACTATTCTATACAAAGAAAGATAACTCCAATTGAAAATTAATTGCTATTGCACAATATTGTGCAATTAGATATTTCTTGCTATTGTGCAATACTGTGCAATTAAAAATTTCTTGCTATTGCACAATACTTGATATGGAATCCTGATTTGCACCAACTTGAAAACTGGGCCCATAATCAAAAATCAAAGTACATGGTTAGATAAAGCATATCAAATAAGCCCAATAATTTAATTTTTGTTAAAATCAAACTTAGTTTAATTTTGGACCCTTTGGACCTTAATGTAGACCAATTTGAAAACTGGACCAAAAATTAAGAATCTACATACACAGTTAGATTTGGCATATCAAAGAATCCATTTATTCAATTTTTGATGAAATCAAACAAAGTTTAATTTTGGACCCCCATTTGGACCAACTTGAAAACTAGGCCAATAATTAAAAATCTAAGTACATTTTTAAATTCAGCATATCAAAGAACCCCAAGGATTCAATTTTTGTTAAAATCAAACTAAGTTTAATTTTGGACCCTTTGGACCTTAATGTAGACCAATTTGAAAAAGGGACCAAAAATTAAGAATCTACATACATAGTTAGATTCGGCATATCAAAGAACCCCAATTATTCAATTTTTGATGAAATCACACAAAGTTCAATTTTGGACCCTTTGGGCCCCTTTTTCCTAAACTGTTCGGACCAAAACTCCCAAAATCAAACCCAAACTTCCTTTTATGGTCATAAACCTTGTGTTTAAATTTCATAGATTTCTATTTACTTATACTAAAGTTATGGTGCAAAAACCAAAAATAATGCTTATTTGGGCCCCTTTTTGGCCCCTTATTCATAAACTGTTGTGACCTCAACTCCAAAAATCAATCCCAACCTTCCTTTTGTGGTCATAAACCTTGTCTTTAAATTTCATTGATTTCTATTTACTTATACTAAAGTTATTGTGCGAAAACCAAGAATAATGCTTATTTGGGCCCTTTTTTGGCACTTTATTCCTAAACTGTTAGAACCAAAACTCCCAAAATCAATACCAACCGTCATTTTGTGGTCATAAACCTTGTGTCAAAATTTCATAGATTCCTATTCACTTAAACTAAAGTTATAGTGCGAAAACCAAGAAAATGCTTATTTGGGCCCTTTTTGGCCCCTAATTCCTAAAATGTTGGGACCAAAACTCCCAAAATCAATCCCAACCTTCCTTTTGTGGTCATAAACCTTGTGTTAAAATTTCATTGATTTCTATTCACTTTTACTAAAGTTAGAGTGCGAAAACTAAAAGTATTCGGACGACGACGACGCCGACGCCGACGCCAACGTGATAGCAATATACGACCAAAAAATTAAAATTTTTGCGGTCGTATAAAAACTAAAAAATAAAGATTCTGATAAATGGTTAGCTCGTACTGGACCATACATGTTTACTCATACGGTCCGACCATACGAGTATTGTCAGACTGTATGAGTATACGTATACCGTCCGGAACGTACAGTCCAAATACTCATGGTCTAGAACATGTATTTTTAATTATATATATGAGGTATATTTAGGAATTAAAGGTATTGAATATTCATTTTTTTATGCATTTTTTAACCAGTTGAGCATTTTACAGGATTGTTGGTTTGATGTTGTTTTAACTGTCCTGAAAAAAAACACCTAAAATTAGCTATTATTTGGCATGAAAGTTAGATTTATTGAAAGGGACTCATAGTTTCCATTTTATTTTTCTAATTGTTTCATTGTTAAGTAACAGCTTGGGTAAGGACTTCGTTGTTTACCTTTATACACAACAACTAATTAACTATGTACATGTACTTTGTAAAAGTTATTTGAAGTTGATTGAA